>NW_024581137.1:25737341-25759841 GCF_017639235.1 Corvus kubaryi | reverse complement strand
GCTTTCCAGTGCACACAGCATCAGATTTTGCCCCTGGCAGCCTATGAAACCCAGCCCCTCAAAGTGGTCGCTGACCCCTCCATTCCAGCACAAATGCAAATGCATCCATTTACGTGGCAGGAGGGAGAGCCTTGCCAGTGCTAATGAGTCACGTTGTTTACATGTGCAGCAGATATAATATTATACAGGACAGTCGGAACTGCTTCAGAGATGACAGCAGTTTCAGTGGTGTTAACTGACGTATGTAGGGGGAAAACTGGGATCAGGACACCCAGATGCAAACTTTCCCAGTGTCTGGGCTTGTTCAGCCTATGATTCAGGGCCATAAAAAATGAGGCCAGGATATTAGGTAAAAACAGGGCCATTCAGCCTCTCCTTGGAGCAACCGGGAACTTTTGCACAAACTTGTAACTCCTTCCAGAATCTGCAAGAATTTCTTCTTTGGGCAAATTTCTGTGGAGTTGATTCTTGGAGAAAAAGACACAATGGGATCACACCCCCATTTGCAGAGAAGTGTCAGAAAGAAGGGAAGAGTCTTACCTTGAGCTCAGTTTGCACAAGAAGCTAAAATACTGAAAGGCCACTTGGAAACAACACAGCACCATTAAGAAAATTCTGATTTGCAGCTGTACTTGTAGGTTTATTATATTGGGATTTTCTCCTAAGATTAGCTGATTTCTTCTATTGACAGTGAATTTCTTGCTGTTCAGTTTCTAAAGCATTCCACCAGAACTAGCACAAATATTTGAATTTTAAAGTGCTTGGCAATGAAAAAGCAATGAGGTGATTAATATGCCACCTGGACTATCCCACAGTGAACCAATTTCTAGGGAGCCAGGGATGACAGTCAGCTGCAAAGTTCTTCACTCTGTTGTTGCTTTGCTGAACATAGGCACTTTCAGTTGATGTTAATTTTTTTACTGATAGACTTGCTCATGGTCCTTGTGCTGGTCCCATTACAGAGGCTATACTGGCTCTGGAGCAGGGAAAGAGTGTGGGTGACTTAGCAGGTCTTTCCAAGCTGTGGCTTGTCTGACACAACCCCATCAAAAACAGCCATGAGTGGAAAAAAAATTCTCTTTATTTAAAAATCTGCACTGTGTATGAGATCAATACATGAGAAAGTGAACTGATGGGGCTCTATGGAACAAACCCACTGCTCCCAGGTTATTTACCCTTTTATATTGCTGTTTAGCTCAGCTCACAGAGGGCGATGACACTGCAGACAGGTACAAAATGTTCTCTCCTGCCCTAAGAAGCCTACAGTTTCACTTGTGTTAATTATTATTGCTAGAGCATGTGGCTCTGCTCTTCACATATTTAAAGATTCATTAAGAATTAATTTTCAGAATGGTATAGCCTGAGAGAAACAGACAGATAGGTCAAGACAGCTTTACATATGAAATATCTGTCATAAAAAAGAGTTTTAGAATTACTTCTCACTTGCTGTATTTGCGCCTTCTGTGGGAACTCCCTCAGAGCAAGTCTTGCCAAAGGCAGCAGAAATAAATTTTTCCAGGGAAGGAACGTGGTTGAAAGGAAGGATCCATGTTGCTATTAATACTTGTGTCTCAGCTGGAATAAAGTGTTCATACAAACAGTGTGTGCTGCTAGATAGCAGAATTTATAGTACTCCACCTGTATGGGATATTCAATACAAGGCACATTAAAAGGATTTAGAGCAGAAGAAGGAATCACTTCACTTGAAATACCATGACTGAGGTTTGTTGTTATAGCATCCACCTATTTTATTCTATTAAGGAATTTATACTGTCATCATTGTGGCACTTTTTGACGGCTTTATGCCTTGTGATTTTAGTTTGGCCCTTCTCAGCATTCACCTTGTTGAAAGCAAAGGCTTCTTTTTCTCACTCCCTGAAATGAGGAGCAACCTGATTAACCCTGAGCCCTCACTGATCCTAAAATTCAGCAATGTAACCTCCCACCCCTTAAAGTTTTGCTTCAATGTTGGTCAAGGACTCAAAAGAAGGGGGACTTGAGACAAAGCTCCCAGTATTTATGATGGGAACAGGATGCCATCCAAAAAGGTTGATAATGCTGCAATCATCTAGTGGGTAAATACAAAATCCAGTACTCAGTGTTATAAAATATCCCTAGAAACCTCTCAAAATTACGGAACAAATCAGTGGTATTGCTTTTCACTTTTCTTACCTTCCCTCAACTACTTTTTTTTTTGACAGCCTAGGTGTATCATTTGCTAATATTTGCCATTTTGAGCAGTCAGACACCTCAATGAGGTGTGCTTTTACAATCCGTTCAGTAACATCGTCACAGCACAAGTACCAGTGGGCAGCAACTCACAGCAGCATTTTCAAGGCAATATGGCAGCTGAGGAGCCACAGTGATTGAATGGTGTGGAGCAGGTGGGTAACACCATTTTCCTGTACAAACCTGGAAAAATTACACCTGGAATCCTGCCTTTGCTGCCTTTTTATCAGAAGGAAGCAGACAATGTGGAGGAGGTTCAGAGAGAGCAACATAGAATGATTAAAGGGCTGGAGGGAAACAGTTGGGCATGTAAGGAAGCATGAAAACTGAATGTGTATGGTTTATATAAGCAATATCAAAGAAGAGGGCATGATGACATACAGTATAAATATCAGCAGGGAGGAGAGGAATCATTTGAGTTAGAAGGTAGAAGGTAGAGCTAGAACAGAAGGAAAGTGAGAAAAGAAAGATGCACGTGTCCTTAAGACGAAAATTTTCCAGGAAGTGAGACCTGCAGGACCATGGAGCAGTCCTCTAAATGAATTGGTAGAAGCTCTGTCTCTGGAGACATTTAAATCTGGACCGTACAGAGCATTAGAAAATATAAAAATACACTGCAGGGAACAATCCTGCACTGTCAGGGGATGGACTAGATGACTTAATGCATCTTTTCCATTTCTAATTTCAATGATTCTATGGCTCATTAATTGCATATCATACAAATGCAGTAAAATTTGATGGGAATTAAAAAAAAAAAGAGAGCCTACATTGGGGGAAGGCTGCTAGACTAAGTATAGACACATTCCTTAAAACATATGGGATGACTATGTCACTTCTTAAGATTGTTGCTATTATTCTAAAAGTTATTTTATTCACATTTTCTTTAGCATACAGATGCTGCACGCAGCTGAGTGCAGGATAGGTGACACTTTCCTGTGAGGACAGCTTGTGAACTGATGTTTTGCTCTCTTTCCTTAAGAGCTTAAAAATGTACAGTTTCCTACACTGGGAATACTGGGGTGGAGTTAAGTGCTAATCTCCCTTGACAGAATTGATATTTTATAGGGCTAATTTTTTTTCTGTTGAAATACACAGCAGAGCTTTGACTGATTTGAATTGTCCTGGACCTAAACACCAGATTGATGGCAGTATCTGAATCTAGACCCTACTAGAAAATCCAGTAGCATTTTGTCAGTGAGAGGACAAACAACATTTTGAGGAAGTATGGAATTATCTGTTGGATGTCTTTAAATGGATGCTGGTTCTTAATCCCATGTATTACCTGATCAAATGAAGTCATTATCCAGCTGAAGCCAACCTTTTTCTCCTCCCAGTCATGTCTCACACCTTGAATGGGAGCCTCATGTAACAGTCTGCTTCTTCTTCAGCCTTTCCCACAGAATGAGCTACATCCCATATTTTTCATGCAGGGCATCACAGTGGCCTCCTTCCTCAGAACAGGGACACCTGAGCAGCAGAGCACTGCAATCTTCCACCCAGTGTTGACAAGTAGGATGATCTTGGAGCAGAGATCACAGCATTGCACCTCAGCTGAGGACGTACCGCAACTCTTGGCATATGGTAGACCATGACATTGGCTTAAAAGTCCGAAAAATAATAGTTGAAAAGTCTCTACCCCCTGTGGGACTTAGGGAACACTAAACCATGTCCAAGTTCTCACCTCAGCTGAAGCCTTTGGTGCTCAGACTCTTTGTAGTGAACTCGTGCTAGGCAGCTCACGTGCCAGGCTATTTTTACCTACTTGTCTAGAATAGTATAATAATGTTTAAAGAGCAGCACAGTTGGCTGCAGCTGGCCAGTAACTCAGCTTTATGGTATCTGAGCAGAAAATTGAGTGAGGCAGGGAATCAGGGTGTACTAGCACATACACATAACATATTTCATTTTACTAGCTGCTCACTAAACACAAACCACATCTTTTTCTTCCTGTCTAAACATGCTGCTATGGAAAGTTAAGTCCTGTCCTTAATTTCTAACCTCAGTCTGTTAACTGGTTCTGTCCTGAGCTGTCTCCCTGACCATATAAACTGCAAAATACTGAGTAAATCAATTTATGTTTCCATTTGAACTTCTTTTTACAAACTTCTTTTTGCAAACTTCCATTTGAACTTCATTTGTTTTTAAGAGCTGCACAAAGTTCTTCAATAGGTTAGCAATGAGGCCCCCTTTTCTCCAAAGAGGTCTATAATAATTAGTTCTTCCTGAGGCCCAGTGCAAGGCCGTGCCTTTCAGTAGCACACCATGAGTGTCATTTCCCCCTGAACTCCCATTATATTTTTTGTACTGATCAATTCACACAGTTAGTAATAAATTCTTATATAAGTCATCCTCACAAATCACAAAAGAAATGTGTAAACATATTCAGGAAAATACTTCTTAATGCATAACTGAGAAATAAGGGGGAATGCATCTAGCACATCCCTGTAATGTTCCTACAGCACGCAGTGATTCCCTTTTCCTAGCACATGCTCTGGGAAGTTCTGTCAATTTTAGTGAACGTAAGAGCTAGCCTGTAGACTGAGACAGACCCTAAACCAGTGAGTTTGGTATGGCTGCATAAGCACATAGGTGAAAAAAAGAGCTAAAACTTAGCCTGATCATCCTCCAGCTTGGGGATTGATTAAAGGACAGTGATTTGGTTTCATTTGAAAACAAATGAGGGGCAGAAACAAAACAAGATAGCCATTGCAGAGAATTGCAGGGCAGCAGAGACTTACTGGAGCATAAGGCACCTTTGACTGCAGGGGAACTGAAAGAGGGTGGAGACAAGGGACCAGCTGGGCAGCCCAAAGGAGAACTCTCCACTACCTTCCTGGGTCAGGGTGGGGAGATGCCAGGGCTGCTTACGGCACAAGCATGGACCTCAGCATCGGAGACCTGCTCGGGCTGTATCTGGGACACTGAAGAAGCTCAGCTGAACTTGTGTCTCCCGAGTAAAAGAAAATGTGTTACTATTTTACCTTGATGTCTCCATGGTTTGTTAATTCACCATGGCACAACAGCACTATCATAATATTGTTGAAAAAGATGCTTCTACATCACAGCTCTTTGGAAGGATCTCTAGTGTTCTGTCTATATTTTCCTTCAGAACAAAGTTCATGCAAATGTCTTATCCTTGCAAAGAGAAATTCTTTATTTCACCCTTGTTGTTCTGCTCTGCTCTTTGCAATAAAGTAACAAAGCATGATTGCTATTAACCTACTTTGGGTGGTCCCTTACAGAGCTCCCCTAATCTTCCTGACCCTGATTGGCTCCTTTAGATCCCAGCTGCAAGACCATGAAGAGATAAGACGTCCTCTGTATGTGTTATGCCAAAAGGAAAATAAAGGGAGAAGAGTGTGACCTGTGTTCACAGACTGTGAGACCAATGCCAGCATCTGAGAAAGAAGAGTCTTAAAAGAGTAATAACATTAATGCAGATGTAGAACTGTCATATTTAATTTACAATGGGCAGACAATTCCAGGCAATCACTCCCACAGCTATCATAACTCAGACATATTGCATATATGTGTGTGTGTGCGCTGCATTTATATGTGTGTGTGTATTGCATATGGATATGCAGAAAACTCATTATCGTGTACAGTAATGGTAAATATTTCATGGACCTCATTCTTTCAGTCTTAGTCCTTTGTGAAACCACAGAGGGAAGTTGCACCTGAACAAAAAATTGCAAGGGTATCAGGGTTTGGCTCCATGTCAATCTGTTTGCTTTATCTCACTGTGCTATTCCTCGGTGGTGAGAGTAAGAGCAAGGGGCAACTCTTCTTCCCCTGGAGGGGGAGAAGATCCCTGTGCCACAGGGACCAGGCAGAGCAGCACTTGAGTGAGCAGCACATTTTCTGTCTCATTTTAGAGAGCTGGGGACACTGGGGATGGAATTAGGGAAGTTGGAGCACTGGCTCTGCTTCCTCTCTGCAGCCCAGAGCTGTTGTCCCAGAAAAGTGAGAGCCTGGTACAAGCTGCTGATTTGCATGCCTGCAATGCCCCTGGGAGAAGGTCTAGCTGGAGTGTGGCCATCTATTTTTACTGTATAATACCAGATTAGCTTCTTGCAGCTCGTTAACAAATAATTTTAAAAATCAGGTGAGAAAGCTTGATGACACTTTCTCGTTTCCTAATGCCTATCTGCAATGACACTCACTCGATGTGAAGTGTTTGTTTGCCTGCAAAGCCTAGCCCAGTGCAAATTCTTCAAATCTTAGCTGATTCAGCTCTCTTTGCTCACCTGTGGTCTTACTCCAAGAGGAGTCTCCTAAGAATTAGTATATTGTATGTGAATAAGGGGGGAAGAATCAGTTTTTGCTGAACACTACTAGCATGTTTCAATTTCATCAGGCCCACGGACAGCATTGCTCAGGCTGAGTTTATCTAGCCCAGAAAGAGTCTTCTGCTTTTCTGACTCTTTTCTTGTCAAATGGAAACCAATCAATTCTCAGAGGGTGTTGAACTGAAACCGAGAAGCCAGTTTAAAATGTATCTTGCTGGAAATTGGCAAGCCTATCTACCTGCTCCACATCAGTGCCTTTCTGCTCAAGTGCTGTCTTTACTTGGCAGGAACACAAGATGGAATAAAAACAAGTAGTTCTTCCAAAATTCCAGCCTGCTTAAATTTACATACAAGATTAAATGATTTTTTGTCTTGTTATTATACCCCCTGGGTTCCTGCAGTACAGGTTGCTTTATGCATAAATCATTTATAGCTGACACACTGCCTATAATTTTCTCCAGAAACCGGGTAGTTTCTTAGTGCAGTAAATTCACTATAATTTATAGCAGAAAACACCTTGGAGTTGTGGCTCTAACATTCCTCACTTGCGGTTCTGAGCTGTCAGGAACTGCTGTGCTGCTGCCCACTACCACACAGTCGCTGTGCTTCCCCCAAGCAGCACCTGCATACTGGATATGGGCACAATTAAGCAGGGAGCTAGAAAGACCCCCAACAACTTGCTTGCAAGGTGATGTGGAAGGAGCCAGACTGAAAGATGCTTACTTTTGCTTTTATTTTGCCCTTTTATTCAGATAAGGGCCTGAAGAGACTTAGTCATCCCACAAGCAGTTAACCTTTCCTATTTGTTGCAGTTTAACTCATTAATTAAAACAAAAAAAAGGACAAGTTTCCTGTGTGATATGGAAGAAGTTTTTCTGAGGAGATTAATAACTTTCTCAGTCACATATGGTCAAGCCCTGTTTGTTTCCAGCCATATTTCAGAATGCCCTGGAGCTTTTTTTGGTGGTAGCCTGTCAAAAAAGCCACACGTTACCCTGATTTATCTGAGAGCCGTTCATGCCAAGCCTGGAGCTGCTCAGCCATGCTTTGCTTGTATCATTTGTCCCAAGAAATGATAAGCTGAAAGTTCTTGCCTTGTAATACTGGGTAAAACGTGCATGTGGCTGCGTGAGCCTTTGTCCTCCTCTGCAGCAGATGAAGCTGAGGCAGGGTGTGTATGTAGCTGTTGCACTACTTTGAAAATTGTCTATACAAAACCAGTTACTCTTCTTGATGGAGGGAAGGAGTAATTATGCTCCTTCACATGCAAGTGAAAAAAGGGGTTACTGTGGACTAGAGTATGAATTTGCAGCTCATCCACTGCTTAAAGAGAAGTGTCCTTCTGTGGGTCTGTAACCCTCTGTGTTAAAAATCTGATCTGCTTTTCACAGTGCAGCTGAGCTGCGTTGGGTGCAAGGCTGTGCACTAGGGCCAGTCCTGAGGAGCAGCTACTGCAGGGTAAAACCCTTCCCCAGCTTCCCTCCTATTAGCATTTTCATCTGTCTTACTCAAGGACAGATGGTAAAGGGAACTGTCAAAAACACCTTGTGTCCCCTCTGTGCAGCCCTGGTGGGTATTGGCTCAGCCCCTCATTTTCCCTCAGAGACCCTCAGACCAGCACAGGGTGGAAGGGTCAGAGGATGTCCCATGGGGCTGTCCCAGCACAGCAGGGACTTGTTTAGTCTAACAAGGGGGTGGTTGAGAAGAGATAGGATCACTCTCTATAAATACATCAGAAGCAAACAACAGGGAATGTAAAAATTTTTAATTTTTTAATGGGGTTTTTCGTGGGGGGGGGGTTAGGGTCTTTTTGTTGTTGTTGTTTTAAGGCCATGTTGGCACAAGAACAAATGGCTATACACTGCTCGCAAATAAATTTACTCTGGCATTTAGAAGGAAGTCCTAATCAGAAGAGCAGGGAGGTCCTGGAACAACTTTACGATTGGAGCAGCAGCAGGCAAAACCAAACTGCTGTCTAGATGGTGGTGGATAGCTACATGAAAGGCTTTAGATGTTATTCTTGTGCAACGAAGGCACTGGCTAGAAAGTGTGGGAGGTGCCTTCCCATCTTGCTTGCTCTGCAATGTCCGTCCGTGCCTCCTTAATCTCCCCAGAGGAGTCCAGAGGCATCAGCCTCTTCAATCATTGGCAAGGCATTGATCGAGGAAGGCCCATCCTCTTCCTCATTCTCCCTGAGCTGAGGTCAACCCAAATAAAATAGGAGACAGGAGGCTCAGAGAAGCTAGCAAGATCTAGGTTTTAAGAATTTGTTTTTCAGAGAAACTTTTGAGATTCTTTCTATCCCCACTCAGTATCCTCATTGACAACTGAAATTTTCATCACTTATTTATTTCTAAATCCCAGCTATTTACTTTTGGAAACACAGGCCCGGGTTTGAAATACCTACAGGCTCTTGCTGAAAAAATCTGCATATGTAAGCCATTTTTGAGGGTTTTTTTGCATTAGCAGGGATTTTCTTCACATGCAGAAATAACATTAGGAAGATAGACTTATTTTTAAAGATTACTGATGTGTTTTGATGAATTTTTTCAGCAAATATACTCAGCAGACATAGCAAAGTGCCTCAGTGTAGGTAGACATGTAAATGCAGAACAACAAAAAACAGTAATTTCTCACAATGGCTTCTTTTCCTCTGGGAAATTGTAGGCAAAATCTCTTCTTGGCTGACTACACTTGTCCGTATTTGGTAAAATCTTTTAAATCCTGTTGAGATAGTGGCATTGCCTGCCCCACTGGTAAAATATAGAGGAGTGAGAGAGCCCAGTGCCAGGGAGGCCCTCAGTGCCATCACCACTGACAAAGCACTGGAGACCTCGTTGTCTCAGCCTCCTGTGCTGCTCCGGTGTTTGGCTTGGCAGTTCTTGATGTTCCTAGTGTGATTCAAGTGTTTACCATCATGTCCACGGCATGCAAACCCTTCAAAATGTCAAACATCACAGATTAAAATAAAACAAAATATGGTGAACACAGGATATGTGACTCCCAAGGCAGCCGTGACAAAAATGCATCCTCAATCACACACACTTTTGCCGCTTCAAAGGAAATGCTGTGCAATGAAAGGCTAACTCTTCATCAGGTCTTTTCAGATCAGGCGTTTTTCTCAGGTCTGTTCCTGGAACATGTTAAGAGAAAACTTTCTCCCCTCACCCATTTGGAAAATGTCTTACATTTGACTCATATCACCACATATTCTGCAGTCCTCTCTAGGGCCCTGCAATAAATGTCACAAGGAAAAGGATCAGGAGGGAGAGGTTTTCACTAGGACGGTTTCAGGCGCTAGTTTAATTTTTAGTTGTTTACTGTAGCTTATATAAATTAAACTCTGAACATTCTTGTCCTCCTCTGTTCCTTTCAACAGATTTCATTCCAAAACCTTTTCAGGTATGCAGACGTAAATCTGGAGAAATTCCCTGGGGTTGTCCAAACTGCTACAGGCTTGTACTTCTAAATAAGACCAGTGTGCTGCTGATGTGGTTACAAGGTTGGCATGAGCTTAGACTTTATTTTTTCCTTCCAGTGTTGCAAAACTGTGGTCTCAACACAGTTTATACTGGACAATTTCCATCCTCAAAGAATCCAACAAGTAAAGCACATTTGTGAAGACCGTGATTCTGTGATTTCCAGAAAATAAGAGCTGTAGCTTTAGGCTGCCAATCTGCTGTTTGGCAGTGCCACAGAGGCTGACTCCAGCAGGGCTGACTCCCAGACCACTTATTTGGAAAACACTTGCCTAATGGGACAAATTTCAGATGCGCTTGCATTACTTGGGAGACATTAATCAAGCACATGTAAATTGCCACCTTACAAATCTTTTCTAGATCTTGATTTCAGGTTCCTATTGCCGAAAATTACCCACTTCGGAAGGGTATATTTATGTTTTGATGGTGCATATATCACAGGAGGGATCCAGGATATCTGTAAAACTTGGTAGTGTAGCACTGAATTACCGAGCCGTGGAGCTCTCTTTCTAAGCCCATGCTGTCACTGAACCTGCCACCAAAATCCTGACACAAAAACACAGTGGGGTTGATGGTACCTTAGTTCCAGTGCCAGTGTGTGTTTCACTGGCACACACAACTGGGCCATGGGCTTTTGAACTCCTCTGTCATGCAGGTAAGTTCAAGGAAATGTCACTGGTTTTGGTTTTGCAGATCACTCCTTCAGCTCTTTCTGATTTCTGAAGTGTGGCTCATTGCCTTGATTCTTCAAGCCCCTGAACCAACTAGAATCACATTGGAAAAGACTTGGAAAAGACAAGCATATATGCTTGTTTCCTGCCCTGATCCCTCCTTTCTTCTTCATCCCTATGCAGCGGAGGAGCAGGCAGAGGTTGTTGTGGGTACAGACCCAGACTTTTGATTCATCAAAGAAGTATCTATTGTTGGTAGCAGTATATTCACCCAGTAAGCTTCACTAGTGAGAGATTAAAAGGAGAGTTCAGGACTGTGCAATATCATCTCTATACAGGTCCAGAGACATAGTCCCAGGGCAGAGCATTTGGAGACCTGTTAAAAAAACCACTCTCTACAGCAGAGATCCTGTAAAATCTGTTCTCTTCCTCTCTTTGTATAAATTTAGCATGTCTTGTTGACAGGTCCTCAGCTTATGTGTGAGCTGGGAGAGAACATGTTCACCACCACTCCTGGCAGAGTCAGGAGGGTGCACTGTCTTGCAGCACATTCTGTTGTGTCCTCTAGGACACTGGATGAAAAGTGTGGCAGCAGAGTGAAAGGAGCACCAGATCAAGCTGTGCACACACAGCCTTTTTGTGGAGTGACCAGGAGTAGAGAAATGATGCTCTTTAAATGGGACTGTTCACCCTGCACCATCATGTCACTCTTCCTTATATTCTTGTCCATATATTTGGTCCCCACCTGTGCTGGCCCCTGTGACCTGTCTACTCCAAAAAGCCAGTACATGGCAGAAAAACAGTGAGGGGTTAGAGGTAGCTTCATTCTCAGTACTACTTGGAAGTATATGTTTCATTGGTAATTGCAATTTTAGGTTAAGGACAGGGTCAGTGACATTATGTAGAGTATCCCACTTGCTGGTGCTAAACAACTTTGTACTTCACTGTCAGAGAGGAGTACCTTGCTCTAATGGAAACTCTAGTGGGTTTGGGGGTTTTTCAGTTCTCAGTGCTTCTTGCTGAACACTTTTCTGTCAGGACAAAAGGGTTTTTAACTAGTTGTGTGCTTGGACACTAGCAGAAACTAGTTGAGGGAATCTGATGGTATCTATTGGAATTTCTAGTCTGGTAAATAGGGGAAATATTAATAATTTCCTTTTTAAACACCAACAGTATGTTCTGTGCTCTGCTGTACAGAATCCAAAGTACAGACTGTGCTTGTACTGAAGAACTTGCATGTCCAAACAAGGGCCAGACAGATGGCAGTGAGTAACCCAGAGGTACAAAAGCTTTTCTACTGATATACATTAAATGATTATGTGTGAATTGTCAGGCTTTATAGCTAACTGATTATAAAAGGAACTTGCTAACATGCTGCTATGACAAATACTATTGCTTTATTTGCAGTCAGTCACCAGATCTACAGAACTATTCATCTCTTTCATATATTCATGCAATTTTGTCCAAAAACTTTAAAACCAGCCACTGTCTCTCCAAAAAAGCAACAGTAAGCATTTGATGAGATCATTAGTATTGCCCTGCTGTGCACATCACCTTAATTACATTGTCATATTTTTCTGCTTTTTATTTTGTCTGTTTTATTTTTTATTTAGTTTTACAGGGCATGTGGAGAATTCCTGCTCACTGTAGACTGAATTCTAGGAAAAAGGAAAGGAAGAGATAATCTGCTGGGTTTTGGATATGTCAACCAGTCTGAGGCATTGATATGCAGCTGGACCTCTTGCCCATTCAATTTTCTTTCTGCACAGTTGAATGTCAATTATTCGGTTGAACATGCCTTTCCAGGCTACCCAGTTTATATGCCCTTGGGATGAAAATGATAGCTCATGAATAAGGTAATGTGTCAAACTAGCTTGGCAAAATCAGGCAATTGGGCACTTTTTAAAGGCATTCAAACTTTTTCTCTATGGTTTGATCCGGGATCTAATACACATCTGTTCCCCTGACCCAACCCAGCAGCCCACATCAATCACCAAACTCTCAACCAGTTTCCTGTGTGCAACACCAGTCAGAAGGCAGAATGACCACACGTGGCAGTCTGCCTCAGTGTGAGCCCCGGGAATGAATATTTCCTGCAAAGACACCTTTTTTTTCCTCCTTTGGGGAGTCCTATTGTCTTAGCTCTTTCCTGAGAAACCTGTCAAGAGTAGAGTACGAAGTCCAGGCACCGGAAGGGAACTTAATGACCAAGAAATACACATTGAAAAAGGGCATGTTTTATTCAGATAGTAATGGGTTAGAGGGCATGTCATGAAACAGGAGAGTTAGTATCTTATCATATGCTATCAAATAACCTATCTCACATGCTGACCTCCAGACCTGGTTTGGATTGAAAAATTCCCTCTGAAATCCATAACAGTTTGTTGCTTTCTGCATTATATTCATTAAAAATCATGAAGTAATGGTTCTTCAAAACAAAAATTACTCATTTACAATGAACAGTTGGCAAGTTTGCTAATGGATCAAGAATCAGGAGAAAATGCAGATGTGTATTCCTGTTGAGAGAGATTTTCTTTAATATGGTTGGAGACTACACAGGATAATGATGAAATTGATACTGGCTTTGCCCAAAAGGTTGAAAACATAAGGAGCAATTGTGAGAAGAACAGAGGGGGAAAAAAACAACAAAACATATATTTTTCATTAATTTTACATTCAATGTGCGATTTTGTTGTTTCTCCTTTTTAGACCAATTATTTGAGAAGAACTCTAAGGTTGTTTAGAATACTGTGAAGCTGGGCAAACATTTCCTTTAAAGACCTAATTGTCAACCAAGACCTGCTGAAAAACTAATAACTCTATATCCTTTTTAAGTTTAGGCACAGTGTATTAGATTTTGAAATGTATTTTGGCTTGTGAAGAGTTTGAATGCAAAGAAGATTTTCAAAGATGCCTAGACAGATCAAGATCTGTTTCTAACTCATTTGAAAGAAGTCAGCATCTCAGCCGCTTGCTAACATGCGGGTAATATACCTTCGCTTGTAGAATTTTTCACAAAGGCATGAAAGCATTTAAATGGCTTTTTGAACTGCTGCTGGTAAGGCAAGGTCAAGAGAAATTAAGTGAACTGTGTCAAGCCCCGAGAATTCAACCATGCACAGCTGAAGGTCCAGCCAGGAGGATGCAAGGGACTGGGTGTGGATGCAGAACTTGAGGATAAGATGTGTTTGTAATTACAGAAGGACCTCAAGGCCTCTTTGTGAAGTCAGGACAACCAGAGCAACACCAGATGATTTAAAAGGGCCATGGAGAAGACACAACTCCTGCCTCTTGGCATTCTTCCTACAATGAAAATACATATTACACACTCCCTGCCTTTGTCTGCAAGTGAGGGGGCATACAGGAATACTGGGGTTCTCTGCAGGTTTCGCTGCTGGAAGCCTGTGTGAAACCAGGCAGCAGTT
Source organism: Corvus kubaryi (assembly GCF_017639235.1). Taxonomy (NCBI): domain Eukaryota; kingdom Metazoa; phylum Chordata; class Aves; order Passeriformes; family Corvidae; genus Corvus; species Corvus kubaryi. The sequence continues at coordinate 25,745,748 of NW_024581137.1, read as the reverse complement.
CCCACTGAGGAGTGGGATGATCTGATTTTTTGAATTCTGAGCTAGAGGATTAGCTCTTTCCTGGGAAAAGCAAAAAACTCATTTTCAGCACATGTATATTGTGTATGCTCTGTGAATGTGTGCTCATTCTGAGGTTTGTTTGGAAATCTTTGGAATTAATTCTAGAGGTAGAGAAATGCTTTCTCTTTCACTTAAAAGATGGTCATATCTGTGTCCAGTATCTGTTTTTCAGGTCTCTTACTTTAAAATCAAAACTTGCAAAACTGGAAAACAGGAGCATCTAGGTTAAATATTGCAGCTTTTTCTGCTGGCCTCAGCAGAGCAGCTTCTTTAGATGAATTGAACACCACTTACTTCAAAAAACACTTCTATTCCAACTTCAGTGTTGGCTTCCCTGTCGAGTTAATTAATCTCCCAGGATTGGAGATTAAGCGAATTTGGAAAGTGAGCAGAATTTGGTTCTCAGAGAGTTGCATACATTTGCCATTTGTGGTTAGGAATAGAACCCAGAGAATGTTTATTCCATGGTAGGAAAAACAGTTTTTACTTTTCTTAAACACAGCTAGCTGGTTTATGACTTCTGGCAGGAGTACAGTAACTTTGAGCAACTAGTTTGTTTGTTCCAGCTAATTTATAGAGGGTGATATTCATTTTCCTTTTCTCTTAAAGAGATTCTGTCCTGCAATTTAGGCCTGCAATGAGGCATTGCTTAGACCTGATAGAAATCAGGCATACAGTGTTCTCCAGAATCCAAATAGCCAGGCAAGGGTGTGCTAAATCTGTCATGCCTCCAGCAAGATATTAAGTGCCACAGCTACTGCTGTGTCCTGTAATTCTTCAGGTCTCCCAGTGCAAGAGGCCCTTTTTCAGAAAACAAGAGTGGAAGGGTGTGGAGTTAGTTAGCAGTCTCACTCCAAGGAATAGGCTGACATCATTAAAGCAAGCTCAGTGTAAAGGCAGTAGCCATCCATGTGTCTTGAGAAAGCAAGGAAAAGAAGGGTGAAAGACCACCATATTAAAACAAACATTTAAGTCCAAAAGCAAAACTCTCAAGGGCAGCTACAGTGATTTGCTCACTGTAAAAAAAAAGCTTTTGGCTTTTTGATTTACACCATGAATCCACCATGTGCTATTTTAAGAATTTCCTTTCCATTTGACTCATCTGAAGCATGGAGGCATGAAGAGCAGGTGGTGTAAATTTGGGAAAGCTTCCACCGGCTGCCAGAGCTTCCCAGCTCGGCTGGATAGAGGTTAAAGTGGAGGTAGTTGGGCCCCAGAAGGCTTTGCAGAGCTTTCCTTCCCATCCCATCTGTTTCTGCCCCAGCAGTTGATTCCAAACAGCGCTAGAGCCTGTTAGGAGGGAGGGGCCCTTTATAGGCACACTCTGAAGGCTTATGTAAGGATTAGCATCTCAGAGATGGCTAGATGGCCTTACTGCATCTAGTAACCAACCGAATGCATGGAAAATCCTCACATGGACACTAGCAAAGTCTGTTTGTTCTCTAGGCTGTGTGGCAGCATGGGCAGGGTGGTCTGAAAACAGACAGCCTTATTCATCAAGTGGGCAATGCCAGGGAGAAGCTTAGTGGTGGCTCAGACCCAGAGGACTAAGGTACAAAAACCAAGCGATATCAGGTGATGTTTAAGAGGAACACACCAGTGCACTGTTTTATCCAGTCTTTCTTTTATTTGCACAGGCAATCTTTTGCACTGCTGTGGAATGCTGCTCTGGAAATTGGGCATGTGGCAAGGCAGAGTTCACTCCCAGTGCACAGTGATGGGAAATAAACAAAGAGAGTATTAGAATAAAATCAGGGTAAATGCAATTTATAGAATTTTTAAATTCCATTTACTCCCTCTTGTGAAAGTAATCCATCCTTGTGTGCCTAAACCAGTCTTATAATGGATGCTATCTCATACTGGCACTTTGAGTAACCATATATTTCTGATGTGTGAGTTATTAAATTTAAGCCTGCCTGAGTCTTGCAATAAAGCTTTGCTGAGTGTTAGGTCGGTCAGAGATCCCAAAGCCAAGCAGAAGAGCTACCCATAGAAAAGGCCCTTGCATAAATTCTTATCCTTGTTTTGCACTGTTCCATGATTTACACATTAAAACCAGATTGTTGCTTACTGACTTGCCTAGTATAATCATACTGAAGTGTGGGTTTCAATGACAGTATATATATTTTCAATCTTAGATTGGAAATTTATTTCAGCACTTTACTTGGGAGACAGAAAAGCCATAGAGAGGAATAAAGATCTTTATAAGGTTTGATGAAGCTTCACAGAAAGCCACAAAGGAAGAAACACTGCACAAGGGTAACTACGAGTAGAGGATAGGGGAAGTCTCCTAGAAGAACTTTTTCTCTGAGGAATTTTCTTTGGCTCCTTTTGTAAGACCTGGGATTAGTTGAACTCCTTGTCAAGCTTCTGGACCAATTTATTTTGCTGAGCATTTAGGGAGAGGCCACTTTGAAGGCTACGGAGATAATTGCAGGATGAAAGGAACTGCTAGTTTGAAGGAGCCCATTTGATGAGTGTGTCTTTTCATTGAGGATTTATTTTGTCCTCTGATAGTCTGTGTGTTTTAAGCGCAGTACAAAGTACCCACAGCAATGGAGAAGCATTTAAAACAATTACATTTTAATTAATTAATATAATGAATGACTGATAGGAAGATCAAATCGTTATCATTATCTTGTAGTGATAAATGAAGGGTGGAGGGGAAGTAAAGAAGAAGGGCTGGTGTAGCTGGCTCCAGCCTAACACATGTTTATTTAAGTGACTCTATACAAACATAACCCTGTGTGTCAGTTACATCAGCAGCATGTCAGTCGGCACTTCTGGTTACAGACTATTTCAGAGTCATTCATCATTCAATGCTATAAAAGCCATTTACCCTCAGCTCACCAACCAATCAAACCAACTAGAAAACAGAGCAGGAAAGAAGCACTAACAATTGTCCTTACTTTCCTTTTAACTTCTGCTGCAACAATTCAATACATCCTGTGTGGCGGGATAGTGGAGAGGTTTTGCTGAACTAAATAGAACCTCCTTCACCAGGTCATTAAAAACAGGAAAGGAAATGGAAAGAGAGAGAAAGGAGCAAAAAATGAGAGAGCGGAAAGTTAACCCTTGCTCTACCAGTTTTTCTTTCACAAACAAGGTTTACAAATTGCCCTTATCTATATCTTTCACACCCATGAACATGGTTACTAATTCTTTTGTGTCAGCTATAAAGACAGTGCAAGGCCTCAATACACTGGGCAAGCTCTGATGTAAGTCATCATGGTCAAGCCAACTGCTTGGCTGACCTTAAATTCAACGTAAACCTCCCAAGGCTGGGCTGCCGAGAGAGCAGAGAGTCACCAGTGCTAATAGGGCTTGATGAGAGATCGACACATCTTCACACATGCTACCCTCCAAGTCATTCCCTTGTGCTCTGTGTTCCACTGTCACTTTCTCCTGGTAAATAACTTGAATCCCAGATGCCTGAGAATGTCATGACTAGGAAGTGCAGCACACTGAGGAAAACAAGGTTTTAGAAAATGGCAATGCTGAGGTGAGAAAATAATGATGGGAAGGTCTTTCCAGTCTTGAGCAGTCCCCCCTGTAATTTGATAACCAACTACTGCTACTTTCTTCCCATTTGTGCTGATATATGTCTTGATCCTCCAAACCTTTACTCTCATGAATGATCCCGTTAAGATAAATAAGACCTCTCTCATGTGACTGAGAGTGGGCAGGCAGCTGAATAAAATGATCAGCAAAATCAATCAGTTCTCCCTTGTCTCCCTAGTAAAAGTCCCTCCATTATAAGTGCACTAGCATGTAAAAAATGGGAGTATTATTGGGTAATAATTTGTAAAATAGCCGTATCCAGTTGCTTTTTGACTGTTTAACAATGGCATTTTTCTGTCTGTGCTCTGCCTGATTCAAATCCTCCCCTCGTGTTTGTTATTAGTTAACTATTTCTTAATGGACCCCTTCATTTATGAATAAAACTCAACAGCAATTACAGCCCCAGTGGAGACCAGTACACTACCCATCTGCTCTGTCACTCGCTCCTGGCATTGGCATTCTGCGTCAGTCTCAGCCCCTCTCATTGTAACAAACTAGGATCAATTTTCCAGTGGCAGCTTGAAAATAATAGTACAAAATGTATATTAATACAGAAATATATTGTGAAACTGTCCTTAAACAAACAAATGAGCCACTTTAAAATATTACCGCTATAAATGACCATGACAGTAGCACAGCACATATAATAAAAAATAACTACTGAAGAGAAGCTGCTGAATTACTATAGTAATAAACCAGATGTGATTATTATCATTTAACACAGTCATTGAATACCATGAATCCCTGAAGCCATTAAAATATTTATGATTAAACATTTGCTATTCCTTAGAACAGAACATATAGTCGGGTACTAAAAAACTGTTAAGGTATTCTTTTGGCTAATACGTGCTCGTGCCATGATAAAGGTCAGCCACCACTGTCAGCTTCCTGGAAGGAGCACCTAACAGCTTTCCTCCTTCTGTTTTGTTTTTCTAATAGCAACTATAAGGTTAGATACCTCTGTGCACACTATTACATTCAATAGAGACATATAGATGTACGCTTACACTTTCCTACATGCATCTATATGAAGGAACAAACACAAATGTCTGATTTCATTTGTGGAGAAATGGATGCTTTCTGTCTTTAAGGAATTATAGCAAAATATTTAATGCTTTTAGGGAAAATATACTTGAGACAAAGCAATAAGCATATGCAAACATGAAGTCTAATTACCTTCAGGAATTTTAGCATGCAGGCATCATATTACCCACTGAATACATTTTATCTTGTGGGCACTGATTTTTTTGTTTTTTTTTCTCTGTTGGAAGTGCTTCCCTGCCTGTGTTTCCGTAGTCTGCAGCTGCCTGGTTGCTTACTGTTAAAGCAGCCTCAGCTGCTGTGACCTGCAGGTCGGAGATGTCTCTTAGTGGTGGGAGTGAGGATGGGTGGTGGTGGGCTGTGCTGGTGCCTGGTCCTCTTGGGTTGTGCAACACTGGGCGTAAGGGCAGGGAGAGGAAGGGCTCTGCAGCCCTCCTAGCCCATGGTGAAAAATATTCCCTGGCCAAATGTTCATTGCTGCTCTCTGCAAGTGCCTTTTGCTGCCAGGTGACAAGGATTCTTCTGCAGCTCTGGCACTCTCTGTTCTTTAGACACAGGGTTCACTGTGCAGTTGCTCTTTGCTACACACAGAAGACCATCAAATCACCAATGTATTTTAAAGCTTTAGTATGCATCTTCAATAATAAACAAGATGTGTCCTCTCAAAAATGCCTCCTAGACTCTAGCAGGTAAAAGACATCCTTCCCTCATATTCTTCTTTTCCAACTATCACAGAAAACCAGTTACTCTATCTGGACACTCACCAACAAAATGAAGTCAAAACTAAACCTTGACTTGACCCAGGCAGTGCTATGGGAAATTCTGACTTGCTTTATGGGATTTTGCTGTCCTGGCTTGGAAGTCTGCAAGCCCTGTGGTGGCCAGGGCAGCCAGCGGGAGCTGCATGTGTGCATGGGAAAGGATGAGGAGCTTTAAAACTGTGCCAGTTACAGAGAAAAGTGGAACTACATCCTGAGGTGCTTGCATCAAGCAAAGGTGAGTCTTCTTTGACAAGAAAATCTGCTCAGGGAAATGCCCATCTCTCCTTGCTGCCTCAACGAGAAGTCAAGATTGGTGTAATTGAGTTGCCCAGCAATCAGAAGGCTGATATTAAGTAAGATGAAGCTCATCTTCAAGTAATGTGTGACATAGAAGTCTAAAGAAAGCCCTGCTTGCTTGTCAGCTGTCCGTGAAGGCATGTATCCTACATCCTTGTCCCACGTGTTTTACTTTCCCTCCTGAGCAGCTCAGCACATGCCTCAGGACTGTCTGAGCAACAGAAACTGAGCTCTGCTCTGACTAAAACCCTTGGGTGATCTAAGTCCAGTGGGTATTTGGATACTGCAGATTTTGGAAGAAAGAGGGGTAACTGCTGCTGCTTTCTTGTAAATGAGAACATATGAGAAGTGCATCATGCCCTGCTTTTATATAAAAGTCAGGTGGCAGAGCACTTACCCAGAGAGTGGGAAATGTGTTCAGTTCTTTCATCTGCCTGAGAAGATTCAAACTTGCACTTTCTGCGGCAGTGGAGTAACCAACTAAGCACAGGCAGGTCCCAGTGGTGTGTTAGTCCTGTCCAAAGGTTACCCCCTGGGAACGAACGTGGAAGTTTATTTAATTTCTTGATATGGCTAGGTCAGGGCAGAGTAGAGAGGCATAACTCTGTGTGAAAGTGAAATAGAGAGGTAGTACTGATGCATTTAGGAAAGACAGAAACTGCGAGAAGGCTTCCAGCATTGCACTCTTGGAGTCAAGCATCTCATTTTCACCGAAGATCCACTTCAGAAGCTTCCATGCTCTTTCCCATGTGGGGCAGGGGCCTGGCTGCCTGCAGTACATACAGGCAGGGGTTGGATGCTGGATGACACTTAACCCTTCAAAGTTGTCTGACAGGAACTTTTGGAGATGCAGCACTCTTAAACCAGTCATTATATGGGGGATAGTGGAAGCAGGCAGTGACTGTCAGTCATGAATGTAATTTTTTAATTTGTCCCATGGATCTGATGGCTCCTCTGCTAACTCATGGCCAGCAGCCCTTCTTGAGAGCCATCCAGCTCCAGTTCCAAAAGCTGTTTTGCCATGTCTGTTGGACACAGTCCCGACACAGCCTGCATGCCTTTTTTTATTTTTCTGTGGCACAACAAGATTCAATGAAGTGATTTTGATGGATTCCACCAGTCCTGGTGCCAGGAACCTAAGTAACAGGGCAAAAATTAATTTTACTCTCCAGATGATCAGAAAGGACTCCAAAGACAACTTGTTGTCTATGAAGATTACTATCTGAAAATCCTCCATCTAGACTTCAGTGCTTTCTGTTTATTAGGTCTGTGGATATGCTACTTAAACCCCTTATACCTTCCTCATGTGTCCTCCCCATCAGTATCATCACCAGACACTACCTGGTGTGAGTGGGAGCAGATACATTGCAAAAAATTAGACAGCACTGCCTCCAAAAATGATTAGTCTTAACCAAGGGCAATTCTGAGGACTCGTCTTTCATTTTCAGCCGTATGAAATAAAGATTGTTTTAGTTTACCTGTAAGGAAATTACTAGAGATTCAGGCTTTGTGTTCAGTAGTAACCAAGGGGGGAGTTGGAATTTGCGTGGATGGTATCGTTATACCCACAGATGTTTTCTCAGAGCTCAAAAATGTCAGAGAGTGTAGGGCCTCACTGAGTTCCCACTCTCTGGATTTACCAAAATCAAGTTTATGAGAGATTTTAGCTGCATTCAAAATGTAAAATAAGGGTATTGCGGCAGTTGATCCAGCACCCATCTGCTCAGAGCCAGAGATATGAATCCAGACTCCTCATTCTCCTCCTTCTGAAATTTGAGAAAGGCTGGAGTTACTTCATGCTTGCTTTGATAAATAAAAAACTGAAGAATCTGTTGGCCTGAGTGGAGGTTTCACAAATTAAGAGCAGCTCTTAATACAATGCAAGGTTTCTGTAAGCTTTCCATTATTCTGATTTATTAGTTCTCAAGACTATGTGGAAAGTGAACAGAACACATACTTGAAAAAGAAATTAAATTGCAAGAGCTTTCATTATCCTGATTATTGGACTCCTGCATTTGTGACTCATAAGGCATGATCCTGCTGTACTGTTGCTATTACCTCCACGTCCTGGATAGATGCATTCTGGAAAAGATTGCCTGTCTTTTGATTTTTATGAAATCCTGGATTTTTTTTGCTTCTGCCTGTTTCCAAAGGCATAGATTTAGGCAAAACTGTAGCCAGGAAAGGAAAACATGGGAGAAATCAAGAGGAATGTCTGACTAATATTGAAAGAAGGCATTTAGGTGGGACATGTCTGTAAGGTGAGCATCAGTGTAAACACTGTTCCCTGTGCTCTGTGGAGTGTCTGCCTACAGCTTATTTTGGGTCAGTGACACAGCTGCTTCAGCTACATTCTGTCAGTTTAATAGAGATTCCTACAGTGGCAGAGCTCAGGAAAAAGAACAACTGGCTCTGACCATGCATTTGGAATCAAAATTCTGATTTTGTCCTGGTATGGCTGTCACACGATGAAGGTGACTCAGGACACAGATTTGTGTAATAGCAATGAGAACCAGTCAGGGAAATATTATTAATACTGTGTGCTGTCTGAAAATAAGAGTTCTGTTTAAATCCAAGTCACTGTGACATTACTCCCTTTCCCTTCTCCTTCCTCTTCCTTTTCCTCTTCCCCTTCCTCTTCCCCTTCCCCTTCCCCTTCCCCTTCCCCTTCCCCTTCCCCTTCCCCT
>NW_024581137.1:25667090-25737241 GCF_017639235.1 Corvus kubaryi | reverse complement strand
CCACTTGACGCTCTTCCGATCTTCGTATAGTCCTATTCCGATGTAGCTTCCCCCTCCCCATCCCCTTCCCCTTCCCCTTCCCTTCCCTTCCTTTCCCTTCCCTTCCCTTCCCTTTCCTTTCCTGTCAAGGCATTGAATTTTTCCTTTTTAAATATTTTACCTTTCTCAACTGTTACATTTTTTTGGTATAGTATGTTTTAAAATACGATCACAAAAATAAAATCAATTATATTATGAAGTTTTCTGGTTTTTTCTATTCCAAACAGAATGAAAACAAAGCTAAAGTCTAGAGATGATTTTGAATGGGATTTCTAATCTCCATGTAGATGAATGGCAACTGGGATCACAGGCAATAAATTTTAGAACCAAAATGCTATGGGTATATTGGGGTAGATTTATCACCATAAATCTTTGGCATAAATAGGGGTATGTTGATTATTATCACTTGAGTATCTCATGTAACTGACATTTTACTCCATTTCTCTGTATTTTTACTAGAGTTTCAACAGCATAAATAATTAAAAATTAAAAGCAATAATACGAAAGAATTAGTATAGCCAGCCACTTACTACCCAGTGCTTTATTTTCCCCATATTTTTTTCAGAGTGTTTTGGGGAGTAATTTTGAACAGTCAAGTCAGAGTCCACAGAGAATTGATTTTTGTGACCTCACATATTGTAACAGAAAATTATAGCAGGAAATACACCATTAAGTGATAAACAAGGAAACATGGATACAATTACTTTCAGAACATAATTTTATCCACTCTAGTTTTGAAAATGAAGAGATAGTGCTGACTGGAACACCTCAATTCTGAATGCAAACTGTACAATCTATTATATTAAACAAAGTCAAAAGCAATGTTGAAGATCTTGAATCTATTCAAGGCATGCACCTCATTACAGACTTAGCAAATTAAAACACAAATAGGATTAGAAAAGAATAATGTAACAATCTCCCACTATGGTCCCTGGAGCATTAAGTCATAAATTGGGTTTGCATTAAATTGTGCCTGCAGTATTGAATTCAGGGAAAGAGCTATAGGCAGAAGATAAAGCTTGCTCGGCTAGCCAACTTTGTTGTTTTCAAACTGTTTTTTCGCACAATAAATACACAATGAATTTGTTGGAATCTAAAAAGGCATATTCAAAAACATGTATTTCATATCTCAATTAGAAAATGCAGATATGGTGTGGCAACCCCTGGCTATACCAAAGCTAAAAGCAGGTATATAATATATATATATTCAAAAGCTGCAGGCATTTGAAATTGTCACTTTACCTGAAGATGTTGTTTAAATAGGAATGTAATTTCATCAGAACTTTGCATCAGATCACCTACTGTGTTAAACTATGCAAGTCTTCAGGTTTGCACAAACCTCTAGCATGTTACACGCTTCTCTTAAGCAAAGAAAACAAGCTTGCCCAGAAGAATTGAGAGAAGCTGAGTTTCCATATTACAAATGTATTCTGTTGTTATGGGAACTAAAATGGTGAGCGATGTGAAAAGGATCCTGAGCTAACAAAGACCGGCTTGATGATATTATGGAAGTAGCTTTACAAACTGCAAACATGTCTGCAAGAAATAAACAGGGCTTCTTTCCTTAAGGAGATGCAGACTTGTGAAAAATGTTGTCTCTAAAGAGAGTAAGGTTCAACCATCGTGTGACCCTAGACAAATTATTGAGTAATACTAGGAATTAATTTTGCTAATTTTCCCGTAATAAAGGCTTTATCCTTCAAAGGTGTATTTTTACTGTCATCATCCTCCTAATTGTCATTTCGGGGATCACTAGTAGCAGCTGCTCTGGTTAAGGTGCTTGTCATTTCATGCTGCAAAGGAGCCTTCATATGATATTATGTGTGTTTTTTGCAACTTCTCTTTTAGGGATTCTCGTGGCTTCATTTGTCTCTAGCAGACTTTCACAATTTGGCAGGCAGAAAGCCCTTCAAGCTAGGGAACTGTCTTTTCTTTGTCGACGCAACTTCTCTCAACTCTTGTTGCTGTGATCTCATAGCATCTGCCAATTGCCTCCCCTAGTTTGCTCTGCACAGAACTGTATGAGCAGCATGCTAAAATAATAACACAGCCCATTAGGATTTTATGTCTAGTCTCACAGCCAATGCCAAAAGAGCACACACTAGCCTGGGAACACTTGGATTTTGATCAAGCAGCTGGGAGAAAACTGAACTTTGTGCAGTGGCTGGGAGATGCTGATACCAGGAATTGGTGCAAACTGATGGGACTACAGAGCCTGTGTCTAAGCAGTGGGATCCAGGGATATCCTCACATCCACATCTGAATTTGTATCAGGCCACAACCAAAAGGCATTTTGGGCCAAGAGCAGCCCATTCGTGGTCTCTTCCCTGCAAGCATTTTCAGGGTTGAGGAGTGCTGCAGCCCATCCTGGCTGAGTGCCAGCTCCACATCTTGGACCTCCCATGAGACACATTTCTTGTCATGCAGGGAGGCAGGGAGCAAAGAGGCTGAGCCTACTCTCCTGGGCACAGGATGCAAGGACACTCAAGGTCAGACCGTGTGTGTGAGGTCTGGTCCTGTGCAGCACAGGGGTGCTCTGGCTCTCAGCTGCAATGACACTCAGTTCTGGGGAAGAGGATGCCGAAAGATGGAACACCTTGGGTCTATAGCAGAACATCTCAACTGAGGCTGCTGGGATTTCTTTCCTGAGCCCAGGTCCCAGGGCACACACAGTGCTTGCCAAGGGGGCATGTACCTGGAGCTTGTGTGCACACTGCTGCACCATGCATGCTCCTGCTAAGCTGCAGTCAGGGGACATGGGGTTTGGGGGGGTCACACCACACGATTTACTGGCCCCTCGTTTTAGATCCAGTGAAGTTTCACCCTGGGTTGAGGGTGGGAGGGGTCTTCTCTCCCTCTGCAGTTTGCCAGTGGAGAATTTGTTGGCTAAATAAGGCTTTCTTCTCCTCCTGGCTGACAGCTCCCTTCTGGAGCAACCTTTTAACATTATTCTTGATTTTCTTAAACAGCAAACATTAGACACATTAAGAACAGCAACAACAAAATCATTAAGCACTATAACATTCTCTGAGGAGCCAGACGTATCCTTTAATCAGGTTATGGAAAATTCATTCCTCTTCTAGCCATTTATCTTCTTTGTTTATGCACATACAGAGTGACCCACTTCTGAGCATCAAAAATAACAACAAAGAAACAACCAAAGATTCTTCATTATTAATGGATTTATGTAGCATTTATTTTTCTTTATTGGAAGCCAAATAATCAAGTTCATTCATTCCAACTAAACACAGCACTCACTAATTGTCTATCATTTTATCAGTGAACCCAGTTCCCTCACTTCAAAGTCACTACTTGACCTCAGTGGGGAAAGGATCGGTATTGTGCTTCCTTCTGTAATGATTGATTGTTTGCATTAAGATGGAGAAGCACAGACTGAAATTAGGGGTTTTCTTTGCCTTCCTCCCTGTGTTAGCTTACACCTCCAGTCACCCATATAGATGCAGGGGCTATAAACACAACATTATCATTTTAGGAACTAACACTGTACTACATCAGGCCAAATTTGTCCCCAAATTTGAATGATTTATAACAAGTATAATGTATCTATTGTCATGTAATGAGTCATGCGTGGATCTCAGGCACAGATCTCTAATGAAAATTCTATGACTAAAAATAATAAGCGTGATGCATAGGTTTATAATAAAAATGGCTTATTAAAAACAATAAGCCCTTGATCTCAGTGTTGACCTAAAATCACTGGATTAGACAGGTAGATGACAGAAATTAGTGACTGAAGAACTCCCTGTTACATAAGTCATGTGGTGATGTGATTCATATTTTTGCATCTTAATCAACACTCCTGAAAAGGCACAATGAGATGAAACAGTCTCATCATTTTATTGAGGTTTTGTTGTTGTTCTTGACAAAACTATTAAAAATAAAGCTCACTTGATGAGAGAAGTACAGGAAGATAAAATGGCAATAGACACCACAAAAAGCACTGTAGAAAGTTAGTTATACCAAGTGAAGATGTTTGTTAGCAAAGGCAAGGATACTTCTCATTTTAAAGAGAGTATATTGCATTTTAACTGGCAATTAGGTGCTCAAAATTGACATGGATTAGGAATTACAATTCGAGCCATAATGGAAATAACAGACCAGTGAATCAATATATGTAAAATGTATGTAAAGAACTCCAACAACTTAACCTGCTTCTTTTGCCTGGAGAATACAATTTTTTTTTATTCCCTATTAATTTTTATTGCCTCTGTTAAAACATAGTTTAAAAAGAGATTTAACTCTAAAGCTGCTTTATCAACACAAAGTTGGCTAGATATTAAATACTGCTCAAAGGCTGTTAAAAGGGCACCTTATGGAACTTAGAAAAGCTGGAAGAAAAGGTCAGAGGAGAATGTCAGGGGAAGAAAAGTAATAGATCCAGGTTTCCAAAAACAGAGAAAAATAAATAGTAAATACTAGGAAACATAAAAATACCATCTTTATCACTGTGTATGATGTAACTGCTGAACAGCTGCAAGTAGGCTTTAATGCCATGTCAGTGACGTTATCACTGCTTGTGATTTTCTTTTTTGTTTTCTGACACATCCCCACAACCATATGCATTTCTAAAAACTTACCACAGAATATGGCTAGGTATTTTCCCATGGGAACTGGACTGGCAGGAACCAAATCCGTCTCTTCCCTGCAGTAGAAATTTGTCATTTTGGGATCCAAAGATGTTTTGAGTGGGCACATTTTCTATTTTTATTCCCTGAGTTATTACGGGATCTGAATGCCAATAATAGATAAGCAGATCACAAACAGACTCAGCAAGTTCTGCCTTTTCTGCCCCTGGAGAGTCACTGCTCAAGCAATATCTCAGCACTGGGGTGACAGTTCTCCCCGGAGGGGGACAAGAGACAAATCCCTTCCACTCCTCAAGCCCCCTGGCCTGCACCATCTGATGAATTTATAGTCTCCAATACAGTTAGGTGTGTATAATTCAATGTATTGCTGAAGACCAGTTACTGTACTTTATAGCTGACATTACCGGGGATATTTTTTTCTACAAAATAAAACAATATTTGTTTCCTGAAAGGGAAATGTGCTGTCTGTAGCTATCAGCAGCCAACAGTTGCTGCTGGCTAGAGCTAAAGGAGACAAAAAGAGGTGGATTTCACTTTAGCAATATTTGGAAGACTCATTTATCATTCAGAGTGTGTTTTCAGGATCAGAGGGCCCATTTGAAAGTCAGTATAGGATGACTGCTTTATTGTATGATATTGAACAATTGCATTAAAAGCAAGGGCTGCAGAAGGTATCCTGGCTTCTTGTGTGCTGCAACAGAATCTGGAGTCTTATACTGTACATGACTGTGTCTAGGGATACAAGGAGGGGGTGTGTGGTGGGGGGGCCCTTGCTTTGAGGGTCTACAGCTATTTGCCATCAGGATCTGATTCTGTAATTACTGAGCATTTTACAGAAATTCGTCTGTCCACTCACACAGTATGTCTGTGGGGTCAAAAAGTGAGTATGGGTCTGGGAGATTTGAGATTTTCTTTGCTTTTGGCCCCATTTCAGCGCTTGGGAAAGCACTGATCATCACTTAAGTGGCTTCCTTCCTGGAAGACAGGGCTCTTTGAGGCAAAAATGGCATTCAGAAGAGTACTGGGTGTGAATCCAGACCTGCAGGTTCTTGGAAGCGCAACAAACCTACACCAGCATTCTCTGCCCCAAGAGGACTCCACTGGACTTTTCTGGGGCCACAGGAGAATTTACTTTTCCTAGAGGGATTATGGATAAGCTTCTCTTGATCTACAAATCCTTTGCTTGGAACATCTATTTTTAACTGGTTCACAGGATACTGGGTTTGAGATTTTTTTGAGATAATTTTTTTTTTTATAGGGTGTATTGTAAGCATATAGTGGGTCAGTTAGCATTGCATAGCAGGTCAGATATTAGCTCTTGCAAAGGAAATCACATACACTACTGACCCATTATACAGAGTCTTTCTATTTATTTCCTTATTTCCTTGTTGTAGCTTTTAAGCTAAAGTAAAGGACACCTGGGATGCAGGAACACCTCTGTGGAGAAAGAGCAATTCTTTTCTACATCCAGGAGTCAGGAAGAAATTATTCTCTTTCATGGTTTACATTTGTGCTAGGAAATAAGTGCTACAGAGGAGTTTAAGGAAAAGCTGTCAATAAGCAGGTAGAAACATCCAAAAGGCTGCCCGGGTAGAAAGTTGTAATAAATACTACAGCTTTTACAGCAACATTTAAAAGGCCTGTAAATAATCAGCAAATGGGTAAGAAGGCTTAGAAAGATGCAGAGACCTTATACAAGCTTTGCATGAAATGAAAAGCATGTACAGTTTGCATTTTGCATCAATATAGTGCAGCTACTTGGCCCTTCCACCATGGTGAGCCTGTACCAGACCTGTCAAAGGTGTATGTGCCTCCCAGTCACAGACCTGCAGTCCTGTGGCAGCTGTGAGGCAGGTGGTGAACAGCAATTGGGAGGACTCAGACATGGGCTTTGAGTCAGAGCCAGGATATCCAGAGCACAGCGTGCCCAAATCATGTGAGGGACAGGGTCTGCCACCTCTGGAGCAGCACATGACACAGCAGGGGCATGGGTGGTATTTACTGGGTCACTGTGCAGAGCTCATCTCCAACGTCCCAAGTAGATCCACGTGTCTGCATGTGAAGAAGGCAGCATGGTTTAGGAAAAGCCTGCTTTTCAGAGAAAGCCTCAGCACTTGGGCCGTCCATCAGCCGCCCCATGAGCTCCTGTATCTCTTGCTGCTCACAACTCGCTTCTCCCAGGCATTAGATGTAATGAAGACAGGATGGTCTACAACTTTATGACAGTTCCATTTATTTCTAGTATTTTCACATAATCCCAAGCAACAAGCAGCAGTTGCTTCCTCTGCAGCTTGATAAATGTCAGTATTAATTAAAATTGTTTGGAGTAGGGTCGGGTTTTTTTCCTCTCTCTGCACCAGGCTGGCAGGGAGGAGAAGCCTGACGGGCAGATGCAGCTGCTGAGCTGTTGACTGGAAACGTTGTCACAGGGAACAAGGCAAAGGAGAAGTAGCTGGTCTCTGACAAAGTGAATTGGAAGTAGAGGAAGCATTTTGTCACCTGCACTGTGCTGTCACTCAGCTCAATGTGGGGGAGAGTGTCTGGATATGGGTCTTGAACTTAATCCTTTGCTCCCCTGGCTGGGAAGTCTGCAAAGGCAGCTGTTCAGCCCATATGGACGGGATAGTGCTCCCCCACCACTGCTATCTAATGATGCTTTCCTGACTGACACTCAGAGAGAGCCCTTGATTCAAGAAGAAAGGTCAACACAAGACAATACTTTTTAGGATACAGGGAGCAAAATCAGGGGACACCCCCCTCACTAAACATCCCTGTGCCACCGTGTATTTATATGCACTACTTCTGATACCCCACCGAGATGTTCATACACCAAACATCTTCTATCAGCCTCAGGGGCACTCAAGCAGCAAGCAAAATGATGTTTCAGTGCTCATGGATGTGCTTGTTTCCAGCTGTGGTAGGTCCGAATGCAGCCATGGTGGTTGCAGAGCTGCACCCTCATTTCTCTTACCTCTCTGAGCTCAGAGGCGGCCATTACAATCTGCTACAGCTGATTTTCATACAAGATTATGAAATACTTTTTCTTTTTTCTTCCCAAACTTTACTAACAACGGAGGAAAAGGAATTCACATAAACCCATGGGGATTAAGTGCACGCATTCTCCAGACTTGGACAGAAATGTATGCTCCACTGTTGCTCAGACACATCTCAACAGCCGTCCCAGGTGTTTTCCTTTGAGGGAGAGGAAACAGCTTGTCTTACAGAGCAGGATCAGTCCCTCTTTTACAAAATGTTGTCAAGAAAAAAGGTGAATGGTTTACCATGCACTCTTCCTAAGTTCTGCATTATTCTCTGATAAACTGAAGCAGAGAGAATAGGGAAGACAATGCTCCAGATCAAAGGATAGATCACAATGAATAAAGAACTGGAAAGGTTTTGGAAGTGCAAAATGAGGTTTTTATAAAGCCATGGTTTCTATTAGACATACACGGAGACCTAGGCTTGATTTGCAGAAACACTTAATGACAAAAGGAAATGTACTTTCTTTTGGCATCTGTAAAAATCTCATTTACAAACAAAAGTGTGGAAATGCAATAAAATGAACATCACTACTGTAAACGACAACTCAGTTTCATTACTGTATTGAGCTCTTTTTTGCTTCTTTTTCAGATTATTAATACCACAGGCTGCTTCTTCTAAATACCGTCTTATGCAGGTATACCTTGATTCAAGTCCTAGTTCCCTTGCTCTTGTTTTAATTTACTGTAATCCTTTGATGAATGCATTTGTTTGTATTGAGCTCTGTATGTTTTTTCACTGCTGGTCTGTATAAAGTATATTTTACCTAGAAAGATACTGACTTCTAAAAGCCTCATTTCTAGGAAGATATCTGTCACCCCAAGTGCAGCAGTCAAAAAAATCCCTTAAGTAGAAGTGCCTTTTAGCAGCATAAAAAATAATAAAGACTCTTCCACCTGTCCTCCTGGTCTAATCTTACAAGGGGTTGGTATTTCTGTCCATACACTCAAAAGCAACCTGGTTTCTGTAAATTTCTTTTTAATAAAAATGTGTTACCTATGATAAATATATATTGCCCAGGTCAAATGAATCTGATTGTGAAAACATATTGAGCAAAAGTATTGGTAGGATTTCATTTCATCTCCCAAAAAAAAACCAAACAAACAAACCAACCACCCACCAAAATCTGTAGCTATTGAATGCTGGTTTGAATTAAATTCTATTTGTTTTAATAAAAGTGTAGTGGCCTGAGTGTACATATATTTGTTTTAGTGGTAGTGCACTGGATCCAATAAAACTATATTGGCTTCACTGCTTATGTCTCCTTTTCAGACAAAATGGATTGAAAGGAAAAATGAAACAGGCATGAATCAGCCAGTCCTGAGGTTTCCGCTGGATTCTGGCACCCAAATAAACTGGTAAAAAAAACCAACTGTATTACTAAATATTGCTTTTAAATTGAAATATGTTTTAATGTCAAGGCTGCACATGAGGGATTTAATTGTCTCCGTAAAGGAGAGTCGTTTTCAAGACCAATCTTGGCTGTGGTGGGTCAGTGCATCTGCTTGTGGCTGCAGAAGCAGAAACCTAAGCTGGCTTTGGCTCCCTGTTCTGCCGGTGTAAGTCAGGTCTGCCAGCAGGGAAGGCGCTTAGCTGATCACCACATACCTGAGATAACGTGGATCGAGTGTCAGCAGCCTCAGCCTCAGCCGTATCTCTGTCCAAAAGTGCAGGGTGTAGATCATGTCTGCACTGGGCGCTGGCTGACGGGGGCTGGCATTGCCAGAGAGGCCCAGCTGCCGCCAGAGCTTTAAGCACACTCGCCTTGGATCCGTCACTTCTGTCACTCGGACGGAGCGCTGTACGCATCTACTTTTGCACAAGACCTCACAAGTGTCTGTGTTTTCTGCTCAGGAATATTACCTGTTCATGTTACTGCAGGTAGGAAAGCCACCAGCACCCGCAGAGGGGCTGGTCTGGACCACATTCACTGCAGCTTTTCAGGGTGGCACGCAGTAGCTTCTGCTAAATGGGAGTAAGGATGTGCTCAGCAGAGAGTCTTAATTAAGTCAGCTGTGGTTGAACCACTTGTTTTACATTTGCAAACTACAGTGTCCCCAGTTTTTAATGAGACCTGAAGTGACTAGCTCTGTGCAGCCAGTCAATGCCTGTGTTGACCACAGGAATTCAGAGCATCATGCTCTTGCATGCCTTTGTTTGCCTTGTGTGTCATTGCCCCTAAAAATGTCACCAAGGGCCCTTTCTAAATTCTTAAATTGAATTTTAAAAGGAAAAGACATTCCTGTAATTTTCCAAGCTTCCCTAGTGCCACCTTTAGAGCCAGGGCAACCAGCAGTAAGAGCTCCACATACCGACTCTGAGGTTAGAAAGGACACTTCACTCTCAGCTCAGCAAGTACCATCTGGATATTTGCTAAGGGGTGAAATGGATGCTGCTGGCCAGCCTGGCTTCTCACGTAACTTAAATCACAGTTGGCAACCTAACCTGAGTAATGCTTTGTTTGATGCCATGCTTCCTTTTAGGAGACTGGCATCACGTTGTGTGAATCCAACTATGCATGGTATTCCTTCATGACAAAACATGATCTTCACTGACTCATTTACAGTTTGTGCTGAAGTGGGTGCCCCTGGGACTGTGGGAGCCAGTCCAAGTGAGGAGAATTTGACTGCAGCAGTATTTAGCTGTGGGAGAGGATATGGATGCAGGCTTCTCCAGCTCTGGCTATCAGAAAACTGAATAAAGAAATGATTCAAAGAAAAGCAAAACGACTGTTGGTGAAACAATATACAGGTGAAAATCCAGCTGAGGAATGGGTTTGAGAATACTACACCGAGCATCACTCACAAAGTCCTCATGACCTTGTGGAAGTTATATGCACTGCAGTCGGTTAATTTACCCCAGAAACAAGCTAACTCAGCTGGCCAAACCAGATTTGGGATAGCCGTGAGGGTTCCACTGCCATGCACATGATGGTGGTGAAGGTGGGAGACTTCATGAAGCATGTAGATAACAGATTTGACAATGTGAGGGAAGATCAGTGAGTGACAGTAAATAAACAGGCTGCAGATTTCATGGTGATGTTCTCTGAGAAGCTCCCTGCACTGGGCCATGCAGAAATGCTGATAGCTGTGGGGAGCTGAGAGAGGAGTTTGGAGTTTTTAAGAATTTGGGAAACTCTTGCAGCAGCCTAGCCAGGAAAGATGCGCTTCACCAAAATCAGATAGGACCAAGTAGTTAGCACTTACAGTGTAAAGAATTACAGGAGAGTTTTGAACTAGAAGCTGTCATAAATCTGGGTGCAGAGGAGTACACAGACTGAGGTGACACCACCTCCAGGGGTGAAAACATAAATTCTGTATCAGAAATGGATTGGATAAATTAAGGGATGGCAAATCTCACCAGGGCCATTAAATGCAATGGTTGAATTCCTCCCAGCTGCTGGAAGCTGGAGGTGTAAGAGGGGGATTTATCAGAGATGCCAGGTCATGTGGCAAGCATGGGACTTCAGTCTCTTCCTCAGCACATGATCCCTGCATCAGACAGAGTGATGGGGCTGATGAAGGAGAGATCTTTGAATCGCTTGCAAGATCATTTGCCTGGGGCCCATGTTCCCCACAGTCCATCTCTGTCCCATCTTGCCTGCCACCCTCGCTCCCCTGTGGCCACCATGCAGTGCCAGCCCCACACCCCAGCCTTCTCTGGCCAATCCTCTGTCTCGCACTGAGCCAACACTGATAGCTTTTCTGCCTGCCTGGGGATGTTGGAGCAGCCTGAGCAGCTTATGCAGGGATCTTCTGGTCTTTTTATCCCCTAGCCAGGTATGTGGGAGATGCCTTGTTTGAGTTCTAAATATGTTTCAGTTAAGCTATGATGGTGGTGTACTAATCTTTGCTAGGTCTCTCTTTACATTGCTGTAATTACCATAATAAGCTGTGTTAACTGACTCTTTTATAAGTAACAGCAATATAAAAATATCTCGGCATGTTTTCCTTTAATTAGCTACAACTTGTGTGTAATCTTCCCTACACTTTCTTCAGTGTCTTTGTTTGTGATAGATGTGACATTGTTTCCATCTCCTGCTCATAGAGTTGCTTCACCTCTGAGATAGCAATCTGGCCCTGGGACCCTTAGCCAGGCTTTGTCTGGGCTGCCCCAGTCTGGTAAATGCAGTGGTGGTGATGCTGAATGATGCCAGTGTGGGACACCAGAGAGTTCCCCTTGCTCAGCCCCTCCATCAGCAGCAAAACTTTTGGGGAACCTCATGGAGCAATGCAACTTCCTTTGAGGGTATCATCATCAGCTGAGCCAAGGGAGGGGACATTCACACCCATGGCCATGGGCCCTGTCAATGTATGGGTCACACCGCCTGGATGCTGCGGATGCTGCAGGGAATGTGTTCCCATCACCTTCACCTCGTGTCCATTTAAGGACACTGGGGGAAAGTGATGACAAAAGGAATTGATACCCAAGTACTAAGGCAGAAGGTCAGTGCCAGGGCTGGTAACTGATACAAGTGACTACAGATGAGCTGTGAGGCAGAAAGGGTTTTGACTATGTGGCAGAGGGATTTGAGGGACAGCTGCAAGAGCTTTCTCCATCACTGCTGCTGGCAGAAAGCGCTAACGTGGTCAGGCAGTGCCTCTGCTCCAGCCATCCGTTCACAGCACTGCTGCCCAGCTCCGTCAGCCTGGTCTCGAGGAGCCCCTCTGCCCCTCAGCCCTCGCCCCAAACACTGCTGCAGGAGAGCAGCACACAGGCATGGACCACAGCCCAAAAAGCCTCAGCCGATTACGCTGCCGTACCATCACATCAGTGAACTCACAGTTTGACTGCTTACGGCAGATGGACGAACACTTGTCGGTTATCTGGTGCTGAGCGAGGGGCAGATTTATTTCCAGAGCTTGTGACTCTCATTTCTCCCAGCTGAAGCTGCAAGGCAGAGTGTGCATCTGTGATACTTCTTTTTTCAGGTGCAGCTATGTTGCAGTGAGGTCTGTCACTGAAAGCAATGGGATTTTTGGCATGTTTGTATGGGGAATGCAGGAAGGAGAGTGAAAAGCATCTTCACTTCCCATAACACTGTAAGCTGCTTGAATTCATACAAGCATGAATTGAATTTCCAAATCTCAGCCATACCCTGTGTGCATGGACAGCTGGTTGACCAGCAAAGGACTGCAGGGCCCCGAAAAGCAGGGGGAAAAACACAGGAAATCTGCATTGGGCTGATATTAATGTGCACTCCAAAAATAAAGGAAATGCGAACTGCCACCTTGGATCTGGCCAGGGGTCCACTCAGCCCTGTCTCCAGTCCTGGCTGTCTGCAACACTGACTGTTTCAGGGCAATGGAAGGAAACCCCTCAGGAGACAGCTACACTGGTCTCTTGAGCAGGGCTGACTTAAAATCTGAAAATAATGCCTGGGCTGCAGAAGTAACTGCACTTGCTACAAAAACAGCATTGTTTGCTTTCTGGCAACTTTTCTCCAGCAAGACATCAGTGTCACGCAACTGCTCGCAGGCAGAATCTAACAGGGACTGAAATACACTGGGAGGCGTGAGATTTACAGAAACCTGTACATAGCAGTTGCAAGAACTTCACTTAGTAACAACTCACCAAGGCTCTTTTAATTCTCAAAATACCCTCACTGCAGGAAATTTAAAAGAGATGCACAATGTGCAAATCTCCATGGAAGATATCAGTATCACTGCCAAGGACTACCTCCTTTTAAAAAAGGCACTTTAAGTGTTATACTTTACCAAGGTTTTTTCAAGGGGTGAATGACATTTATGGGAAACTGGTCCTGAACTCAACTGTTGACTTTTAGACCCTTCGTCTTCAAAACTGTCTATGGAGGGCTATTAGTACCTTCTGACCAGACAACATTATTGGCAGAAAGAGCAGAGGAAAGTAAACATTAAAAATATACCACATTGCTGAAGAGTTTTCTCTGTTGATTTTTTATCATATCCAGCTAGAATAACAGAAAATATCTCATTTGGATGAGGTCAAATATTTTGAGATGGCACTTTTTTTTCTCCCCTGGAAAAGAAAACACAAGCAAAACAGAAAAAAATCAGACACTCTGCTTATAGCAAGGAAATCTGTGCGTGCTTTGAAATCAGAGCAGAATTTCACTTCATTCTGTCTTGTGTTTTTGTGTTTCATATTTCATGCTTTGGTTAACACTTATTTAGTCCTTATTTATTCCTAGAGGCTGTGACAGGTTGTCCTGAAAGTTTTTAGACTTGCTGAACATACACTCTACACAGAGCATGTCAAAATGAGAGGAACAAAGAATTCATTCATTTTCATTAAAAAAATCCCAGACTTTAAAGACCCAGCCTTTCCTCTTGACATTGTAACATCAAACATAAAAGTCATCAATACATAAGCTATCAACAGTGTGAAGAAAGCAAAACAATTACGTATGGAATTTCCTTTCTCTAATTCAATGAAATGTAAGTGGAACATTTGGTATTCCTTCTGAATTAAGGTGAAACAAAAAAACTTAATTGTATTAATTTCTCAAAAAAAAAATTCCCCTTTTCAGACGATTCAAATTTTAGCCAGTTTCAGTGGCTTTATAAAGGCTTTTCCTTCTTCCTAGTCACATCTCTGTAGGGAAGGAAGATATGTCCAGCATGTAAGGGTCAGTCCTTTGGCTTCACCATAGGCTGACTAGATTCAATTATATGGAAAAGGTTTTAAGAACACAGTAACACCTTTGGGACCAAGGGGATGCTTCAGGAAGAGAAAGTGACGGGTAGAGGTGACAGTGTTTGTCCAGCACTGCAAAATTCTGTCTGTATTTCCTCCTGTTTTCCCAAGCCAGGCACTCTGGCCCTTGTCACAAGAAAATGCCAATCTCATGGATTCAAATGAGCATCTTGCTTTACTGTGTGGGCATCATGACAAGTGCAAAGTTCCCACATCTCCCCAGCTTAGTCCTGGAGCAGTCAGTGTGACTCTGGAGCCTGCATGAGTGAGGGTGGTTTTAATGCACAGTTTCTTCCCAACTGAGACCATCATCCCCTGCCTCAAGGGTTTCCACCATGATCTCACAGCTGGGCATCCGCTGGGGTGACTTGGACCCTAACTGTGTCTCTTGTGCTGGTGGCTGCTATGAAGATGGCAAAGAGACATGCCAAGGGCTCCCCTGGGCTCTTGGCTCCCTCCTGCTGGGGGATGTTTTGCCTCCCAAGCCTGGGAAGCATCACTGATGTTGAGTACACTTCACTGTTACCCAGCTCCTTTATAAATCTTCCACTAAAACACACAACAGAGAAGTCCTTTTAAAATGGTGAGAGATTCTGAAGCAGTCCCTTGATTTCTAGGCTAGTTGAAGGTGTGCACAGAGGCACACGCCACACCTGCTGTATCATTGGGCAGGCAGTGCAGCACTACTTTTTCATTACTATCTCTGCCCCCCACCCCATCCCTGTGTTTGATGCCCTGAGAAAGGCAATTACCCAGTTCACTTTCCTCAAAGAATACCTACAGGCTCAGGAAACACTTCACCAGACGGGCAGTGTCTGATGTCTAATAACATCCTCAATCTTGCTTTATAGACGTAGCTGCAAATGAAATGGTTTCTTCATGAAAAAAAACAAACCTGTCTTCTTTGAATTTCAAGTGCAGCTTCTGCATTTATTTGGTCACCCTCTGTGTTGTAAGTGATGTATTTTTTGTGGTTAAAAAATAAAACAAGGAGCAGGGTGAAGGCTGGCATTTCTTATACCAGTGAGCATTGCTGCTTGCTCCAGCTGACACTCATCCCTGGTCTCTCCTGCTTGCCTTTGCCACTGAGGAAATTCAATCTCCTGCCATGTCATTGTTACAGTAA
The DNA here is from genome assembly GCF_017639235.1 of Corvus kubaryi. Lineage (NCBI taxonomy): Eukaryota > Metazoa > Chordata > Aves > Passeriformes > Corvidae > Corvus > Corvus kubaryi. The sequence continues at coordinate 25,721,752 of NW_024581137.1, read as the reverse complement.
TCTCCAGTTCCTGGACACCAGTCTGAGTATGACAGTCTCACAAAACCAATGTCACACTCATCTCGGGCAGGCTGTGTTTCACTGGTATATCTTCATTCCCCACAGCTGTCGCGCTGACTTGCAGTCACCATTCCCCTCTGCGGCAGCTCAGGGCCAGGCAGCACAAGGAAGAGGAGCTGGACGTGGCACTCCTTCCAGTGATGCCATGATGACTTTTTTCCTTTTCTTTTATACCCCTTTTATACCTTTTTATAACTTCTGTATTCTTAGTGCTTTTTGCCTACATTCTTGGATTTGTTTGTCAAGCTAGGAGATGAAACATTTTAGAAGCTTTGCAGCTGGGGATCAGTGTGCCCCAGACCCCAAGGTCCTCTCCAGAACACATTCTGTAAACTAAGATAGAACCATCCAGGGGAAGGTTCCTTGGGGAGGGGGGGCTCACTCGAGCCTCTCACTGGGGAATCTTTGATAGATATGCTAATTAGTAAGACCTATAATGTTATACCAGATCTATTGTGGGTGTGCATTGCAGTGTGCATTGGGGTGCATTCCACCTGGACGTGGTGCACCTAAGGATCCTTAAGATAAATACAGAGGTGAAACCCCTTTTTCTGTTCTAAATGTGTTTGATTATTGATTTTAAGACCAGGAAAAGACATCACCAGCTTTGGCTTTTCCAGACCTAACATTATTTTTTCTTTTTCTTCCAAAGCAAAAATTTTCACTTGTGTTGGTGGTTACAGCCTCCTTCTGTGCTCTGACCTCAGCCATATGTCAAACACGGCATCTTTTTCAAGTATGTCCCTACAGCTCATTTGCCCCTCTCTGAAAAGTTCCAGTGCCTTTTCTTTTCCAATTCAGTCAGGTTCTTGAGAGCTTTCAGTTCTCAATTTCAGGCTCTTTGCAGTTTTGCATTTTTCTATTTATTGATCTTGATTCTTCCAAGCAAGCTAGCACTCCATAGTCCATTTTTTTTAACAAAATGGTTCTCATGCATTTTCAGTACCTTTTCCCATGCATGGCCTATCATTTCTGAATTATCCACAAGGCTTTGGTTTCTTCCCATCCCTCCTCAGCTTTTTTCGTGAAGGTTTGTTCTATTAGTGGTTCAGAAAAGGGTCAATTGGGATAAATGAAATTTATTTTAAAATATAGGTTCATGCAGTGATTTTTTTTTCTCGGTTGTTTGTATGCTAATGCACTGTTGGTTTATGAACCTTTCTAAACAGCAGTTATACCTTTTTAGAAGTTCAACAAATAATTCAGGGCAATTCAGCCCAGTACTGCAGCTCTTGCTCCCAGCTGAGGTCTCATTCAGCAAGTGCTGCCAGGGAGGAGAGATGTTTGTTAAAAGCCTCTCAGCTGTCAGTCAGCCAGACAGAGGCAGCCTGCTCCACTTTATGTTGGGAAGAACTGACTCACAGAGGAGTCTTCTTGCTGAGGTCTCAGGGATCACAACTGAGACCCTGTGGCCTGCTGGATCTGGTGCATGGGCATGTGATATTTCATGTGTTTGTCCTTGGTGTGATGCAGTTGAGGCTGTGCTGCCCCGGAGGCTGGCAGGACTGAGGTGGGATGCTGAGGGGGGATGCTCCCTCAGGGATACCATTGAACCAGGCAGGTTTGACATGCTGTGAAAAGGGGCTTCTGCTGGGATTCTGCTCTGCCTCTTGCATTAATTTGGTGCTTTCCTCTCACCTAAGATCAGGGCTGGGAAGTGCAAAGGCCTGTGAAAATAAGGAGCAAAAGATAAGAAAATTATTCCTGTGGGTTTCAGAGGCAACTGCTCTGGAGAGGCGAGCGCTGTCAGCCTGACAGAGTGGGCAGTTCATCTGAGATTTTGGACAAAACTGGAGCAGATTCTTTGGCCACATGCAGCCTTTAACTCTGCCTATCCACACTTGGATGCATTTGACCCTCCAGAAAGGTATTTTTCAACCCATGGGCCAGAGCCCTCAGGCAAGGGAAATTGGCTATGGACCACTAGGATTTTAAAAACAAATCCAAACCACATAGATACACATCACCCCTCATACATCCACACTTGCAAACAATAACCAAACTTTCCAAGTTTTGTCTAATTTTAATTGGGTTTTACAGTAAAATAATTATAGAAATTAAATTAAAAATTACAGAAATGCTGTCTGAGGTGGTAACTTCTGAAAAAGGTTATGCAGCTTTCTAGTTCAAGTCCACTCGAACTGAGAAGTCCTGGTCTACAAATCCATCCTTGCGCAAATTTGCATGAACATGTTCACTGATTATATCTGGTTATGTAAGTTGAAGGAAACAGTGGTGGTCCACAGCAGTGTGAATAGCAGCAAACATGCATTAAAAGCTAGTCTCTCATTAAAATCTGTCTGGATTATGCCAATTTGTTTCTGACTTTGGTTTTTTTTTAATTGTCTTTCACATCCAGGGGCCAAGACAGAGATGGCATTAAGTGGACTGGTGTTGCTGATGGCTTGAAAATGGCTTCCCTTTGCCCAGGCTCCCCAGCTCTTCACTGTTTGCTTTCTGCAGATGTTAGAGCGATGGAGCCTGGTTTGCATGAACGCCCATGAAAAGCCCATTTGAAGTTTGCACGCTCGAATACTGCCGTATAGCAGAAGTGCTGGGCTGAGATGACAAAGCTCTACCAGAGCCTCGAGCTTAAACCTAATGAGGGACAAAAATTCTTCATCCGCCACTGCTGTGACCATTTCTCTTCAATCTATGTTCTGCAATTACTACATTTAAAAGGGACACTGCTTAACACAGTGGGGGTTCAAGTTCATTGGGAAACTTTTCTAGAGCCCATGCACACAGGCAAGTGAATGAGGTTTTGACTGTGCTTGAAGCAGCAGGTGCCATTATTTCAAGTGAATGTAATAAAAAGACTTCATTTCAGCTCTGCACAGACAGCAGACTGCAGTACCACCATTTTTCTAAGGCTGAAGCTTTGAGAAATACCCCTCAGGTTTTATCCAGCAAGATAAAATTTTTGTTATCAACCCTCTTCCCCTGATCACAAAATTTGCATTCCTGTGGATAGAGGGGAAAAACCACAAAGCTGTCTGATACTATTCATGATGAACTCAGCTCTCTTTTGAACAGGCAGGTTGAAATACTTGTAGCAGACCCTTCACAGTCTATCTGACCTGTTAGGAAAGAAGAAAGATAATAAATTGGACAAGTAAATTTGAATTACAAATAAATTAGAGGAAGCCACAATCAAGGTACTGACATTCGGTAAGTGAAAAAAAGAAAGCTTTTGTGCAGGTAAATTATCTACTGTGAATTATTTACTCAGCTCTGCTGTGAAGAGCTCTCAGGATCGGGCAGACACAAGCAGGTACTTTGTTTGCTGGTTCAGATTTCTGGTCCTGAGAATCAATCTTTGACCATTAAAGAAACACTGCTGCCTCTTCAAGTGTAATTTATTCAATAAGAGGCTCTTCTTTCTCTTTTTTTCAGGATGGATGCTGCAGAGATTCTTGATTTTCATTTGTCTTTGTCTAGAAATGTGAAATAAGTTTGCCATATTGACCATTTCATGCAAATGTCTCAATATATTCATATATTCTTTTAGATATGGGATTGTGAAGGAATCTGCTGACTTTGAGACTGCTGTTAAAAATGGAGATAAACCTGCTGAAGATGATTTAACTCTATTTCTGCACAGCAGGTAATATTAAAACTAATGGTATATGAGAGGAGCTGCTTTGTTGGGTTTTTTTTACTTTGAGTGCTTTATAACATTTGTGAAGAGCAGTGGTCCTTTGTTCCCACAAGAAATTGTATCTCACGAGGGTCTCATTTCCTACGCACAAGTAAAATGTTCTCCAAAGGCATGGGTGTCTCCCAATCCAGCCAAGGCAGCAGGAGTCCTTCTGCAGCTTTCAAGCCAATTCCTTCTGAACAGGAGCAGAGAGTTGTGGTGTGGAGGGGTGACGCACAATATGGGCTGGAATAACACCACCATGAAGGTGCTCCCTGGGATTCAGATGCAGGGAGAGTGTGTGTTTTACACCTTCTGCATCTTTGTCTTCCAACTTTATATACACTTCAGGTTGCCACTGGGTTATTTTTAGGTCATTTCAGGGATATATATTTCTGCAAGAGATATTTCTGGGAGCCCTGCCAAATTGGAAGCTGTAGTAACCTATTCCTCCCCCACGAGGATGTATACCCAGCAGCCTCAGCCCCCCTCTTGCTGCTTCTCTCTCCAAGGAGAAGGCACATCAGTCCATAGGAAAAAAGAATGCAAAATAAATGCCCCCACAAGGCTGGGGAAGAGCCGGGCACCCAGCAGAGCTGCAGGCACACTTCCCTGCTGGGAGTAGCAGGCATGCACCCATCACCCAGGCAGGTTTCCCCCCATGCAGACACTGATGGGAGGCAGTGCTGGAGTATGGCCCTCTCTGCCCCCTCAGGCTGCTCTGCTCTATGTTCTGATGTGATGGACAAAGTGCATGAGAGCTTTTCATCAGGCTGTGAGAGGCTGTTTGTCTGATAAGCAGGCCCTGCAACGACTGCTGTAGCTCCAGATGCTGTGGCTTACAGGGTTTGGGAATTCCTTGTGTTAGAAATGTTGGCCTGGGTTTGGAGTTCTGGAATTTAATCTGGGAGAATCTTTCCAGTCATCAAAAATGCACTATGACCTGACCAGCAAGTCTGAGTTTCTCTGGGTTTAAATGTACTCGCAAGGGTTTGATGTGTATGGAAAACATGTGCCAGAGGATCCCAGGCACTGCCAGAGCAGGGCAGAAGCATGGCCCTAAACACAGAAGTGAATTGAGCCTCTTGCAGTTCATTTGCAGGTTTTCAGGGCTTGAACTGTTCTGTACTTGGTGCAGTAGTGCACAGTGCTTTGAAATGTGGTCAGACTTAAAAAGCACAATTGCTTGTCTCTCATAATCAATAGCAATGCTCTAGAACTAACAAAAATAACTAAATCCCTTTTCATATTACCATCTTTTCCCAGTTTAAGTGCCAGGATTTTGCTGTATGCATCTTAATCTTGTGTACAAGACACAATGCTGTCAGCACTATGGGGAGAATTTTTTTACTGTAACACTGACTTTTTTAATCACAGGAATATAGATCAGTTAAATTCTGCTGTACACAGTGGAGCAATTTTCCACAAAAGAAGTCAACAGAGAAAAAGAGTTTAAATGCTAAATTAACCCCCAACAAAAGCAATGTTTTAGCCCAATGCCTCCTTGATGTCCAGAACAAATTTTGCTAAGAGCAAGCTTTATAAGGAATCTGTGTCAAAGTAGATCTATTATCTGATAGATAAGTAATGGGCTTCATCAGTCATTTTTATCCGTGGGAAAGGGGCAAAGGATGGAAGAGGAAAGTGAGCCTGTTGGAAGGCTGTCCATTGGAAGCATTACCCAGACAGTGAGATTGCATGTCTCTATGCAGACTTGAAAAGACACAGATCATCAGATACCAGTGCATGCCTTTGAAAATGGGTCATAAACATTAGAGGAGAGGATGCAAGGACAAAGAGAGCACCACAGCTTTACACTACAGAGATTGTGTATGTATGTACGTGTGTGCGTGTGTGCATGTGTGATAAACAAGCAGGATAAAGAACTCAGATCTGTCAAACAATGATAGTGAGTTAAAGGCTCGTTTATAGCAGTATTGCTCAACACTTTTTCAACTCCCTCCTTGAAACAGTACTGGAAACTATATTAAAATACACTGTACAGTAGTGTAAAATACATGGGGAAGCTGAGGAGTCATGCAGCAATAGGGCTGTACCTGTCTCTCCATAGCAGTAGCTCAACCCATTTCCACGTGCTGGAATTCAGCTGTCTGCTCCATCAGGTTGACAGAACTGACCTGGGACAACAAATTGTCCATGAGTCAGTCCCATGGTATGGTTTAGAAATCAGGATGGATCTGGGACTACAGGTAGTTTAGATGCCATCACACCTCTCTTAGAAGGTGAGCTTGCTTAGAATACAATGCATTTCAGCACATAAGCATCATATGTGTGAAGTGATGCCTTCCAAATGAAATGGCATGATTTCCACCCAGGCTGTCAGTGCTGGGTGTTGCATACCACCAGCTTCAAGGTGAAAAATGGTCAGTAAAAGGTGGCATACCAAGGGTTTTGATTGATGCTCCCTCCTCTGTTCATCTCACACTCACGTGGAAAGGAGTTCATACTGTAGCTGGCTTCAATAATAATTCTTTGGGGGAAAAAAGTTAAGTAACTGGAATTTAAGGAGCTGGTGAACTGTGACAGCAGAGGGCTTCTAGAAGCTTTTTCCATCTTACTGTCCATAAGAGGGCTTTATTCCTTTTGTGACTCAGAGTCATGAAATGGGAATATGATAAGAAAATAAATGTGTTTGTTCATACTGCAGGAAGCCTGAAACTGAGATGCGCAAATAGCATGTGCAAAGTCTTGTCTTAATGCAATGTGACATATCAGAACTGCCTCATGCTCCAAACGTAGCAGAAATTAAGCTGTTGGAGATTTTGAATTAATTGAAAATAGAGAGCATTTCTGAGCCATTTTCTTAGTGGTGTCTATATTAGAAATGCTGCTCTTCCCATCCAAAATATGTAAGCAAATGTCTGGCTGGAAGGTAAATAGTCTGCGCTCAATGCTTGGGCATCCTCTCCACTGAGGTAAAAAGAAGCGCTGTGAAATACCTCCCATATGCTCTGGGAATGTAGTCTCAAGCACCTGGGGTCTCAATGGGTAAAATACTTTACATATTAGAGGGTGCATGGAGCCCACCAAACACACGTACACACATATTCCAAAATCCTCTGTGTACTTGATTCTAAACAGACTTTGACATTTATCATAATCTGCCAAAACCGTTATATGCTTTAGGCTGGAAGATGGAATCGGGTGTACTCTGACAAAGTTTGCCATTGTAGCCAGCTGAGTGGGGTAGTGGACACTTCAGATGCGAGAACTCCCCTGAAGGAAGACCGGGATGAGGTGGAAGACTGGTCTAAGTAGAAACCGATGAAGTTCAACAAGGACAAGTGTAAGGTCTTGCAGCTAGGAAAACATAATGCAGGACTGCAGAAGAGACTGGGATCTACCCAGCTGGGGACTAGCTCTGTGGGAAAGGGACCTGGGGGTCCTGGTGGACAACAAGCTCGGTATGAGTGAACTGTGTATTTCTGCAACACGAAAACCAACGGGATGCTGGGTTACATCAACAAGGACATCACCAGCTGGGACAAAAAAGTCCTTATCCCACTATCAGAGCTTGTGTTGTGGATTAATACCACACAGAACCAAGGACCATGCAGTTAATTCATCATTCCCCCAGCAGTGGGATCAGGGAGAGAATAGTAAGCATAAAAGCTAGAAAGTTCACAGACTGAGATAAAAACATTTTAATAGGGAAAGCAAAAGCCATGCATGCAAACAAAGCAAAACAAGGAACTACTTCACAGGCAGGTGTTCAGCCATCTCCAGGAGTGCAGGGCCCCGTCACACGTAACAGTTACTTGGGAAAACAAATGCCAGCATTCCAAATGCCCCTTTCCTTCCTGCTTCTTCCCCACACTTTATATACTGAGAATGATGTCATATGGTCTGGAACATCCCTTTGGTCAGTTGGGATCAGCTGTCCCAACTGTATTTCCTCCCAGTTTCCTATGCACCCCAGCCCCTCACCAGCATGGCAGCATGAAAAGCATGAAAAGGCCTTGGCTCTGTTTGAGCCCTGCTCAGCAATAACAAAAACTTCTCTATGTTATCGACTGTGTTTTCATCACAAATCCAAAACACAGCCCCATAGTAGCCACTGTGAGGAAAACTAACTCTACCACAGGCAAAACTAGCACAGCTTGCCAGGAAACACCTGGAATACTCTGCTCAATTTTAGTCCCCACTATGAGAAGATGTGGACAGGCTGGAGAGGATCCAGAGAAACTGCTTCACATGTGATCCTGGATTAATGCACACTTGAGGCATTGCAAGTGATATTTTCCTATCAGGTGGGCTTAAGCACCACTTTTAAAGCTACCGTGAGTGTCATAGAGAGGTTACAGAGATACAGAAGAGCTTCAGACTATTATTATTTTTATTGCTTAGTGCAGTTGTCCGAGTTTCAAGAGGCAAGACTGATGAAATTTATAGTTATATTAATAATCTTCATCGTATCCTTTTTTGCAGATCCCTCTTGCATATTTCCTTAAAGCCCATGAGATCATCTGCTGCCTGTTAATGGAAAGCAGTTTATTTTGAAGGAGGAAGAACTGACAGATTTTCATTCCCATGAACTGTATAAGAAATCTAACAAACCAAATGCAGATGGATCAATACAGGTTGTTCTTTATTTATCACCCTCTGTCTTCCTCGCTTTATTTTTATGGCTATTAAAGATGTTATCATTGATATACCATTTTTGACTGTCTCTATATAATGTACACACTGGACAATGCTGCCATTGATATTCGCGTAAAATGCTGGGGTATTGAATGACACAGGGAAGTGGTGTGGCCTGTCCTGCATTTCCACTGCACAATATTTAGCCAGGGCTGGATCTCCAGTGGGTAACATTTCTGTTACACTCCAGGAGGTGCAAGGGAAGTTTGATCTTTGCTCTAAGTATTTCTGCACTTTCAAGTGTGCTTGAGTTTTCTTTTAGGTAGGGCTTTAGCTGGGGAGTAGTTGGGCTCTCTGCTTCATTAAAATCACTCCCTTTAGGCTTCTGATCACCAAGAAACACAGCAGTGCTTTACTGCAGCCCTTTGATTATATGATTTCAATTAAAACTCACTACTCGTTGCAGATGAGGAGGAGTCATGGTCCAAACCGTGACATTTTGTCACGAGTAAACAACTGATGGGAGTAAATCTGAAGCTTGGCATGGCTTGTCCTTGCCTGCACTGACTGACAGCATTGTGTCAGCTAATTTGACTGTCAACAAGAGAATTAAACCTGCTTATGGAATTGTGGGTATCAGAGATTAAAGCATCTACACTGCAGTTCTGATTGCAATTGCTGGACAACAAAGTCACCCACAAGCTAGTTTTAAATAAGTCACCCTGAGACGGGTAGCAGTCTGGAAGTGGGAAACCAAACTCAGCAATGACTGATCATCCCACTACTTGGGGAGATTTGCAGCCTGCCATGTACTTTCAGCTTAGGATCTGAAATAGGACTGAAACTGGACATGTGGAAAGCTTGATTTTCCAGGTAAGTCAGCTCAACTGCTCTTAAAAGAAAAGCAAAGCAAAGAAGAGCAATGCCCTTACGTTCATCAAAAGCAGCTTTAACTGTGCTTCTGCAGCAAGATTCACCTCAGGTGTCAGAATGAGGATTTGATGCAGGTCTGGCACTGGGTAACCAGCGCTGTGTAGTTGGGATATCTGGTCTATTTAGGCAGCCTGTATTGATTGCAGCAATCCTAGCAAATTTAGCAAGAAGAAAATTTATCCCTTTTCCCAGCTTAATCTGGGGTAAGCAGGTAGAAATCCAGGGCTAAAGCCTTACAGTAGAAGGAAACATTATTCTAGTGTCTCAATTTGCTAGAAACAAATGCTGTGGCATTTAAATTGGAGCATCTATCTCTAGCAACGCAGCACCTCTAATCGGTTTCTCACCTTTACATTTGAATGCAATGAAGGCAGAGGTTCTGCGTTTACAATTATAGCAGATGACTTCATCCCTCTGAAATGACTTTAAAAGATTAGAATACATGGATTATTTATTAACTCTTAGTGGATGTATTTCTAGAATGGGAACAACATATTGCATCAATGTCTAGTTCCACATTTTAACTATTTTAATTAAGAGGGAAATGTATATTGCTGTAAGGAATTCAGCCCACATGCCACTGTGGGAGGCTTCTTTCTGACTGTTTCCTTTTTAGTACAAAGCCTTTGTTCCTTTAAACTCATGTTCGTAACAGTGATCGTAACACTGGAATCTTCTGTGGTAACTCATAAATAACAGTTCTAGCTGAAAAAAGGCTGTTCAGCCAAGCCATCCAAAACTGGCACCCCAACAGTTACTTGACCTGTTTTGATCATGAGCATCTGATTCACAGGTTGGCAGAGAGATTTGTGACAGAGGTACACTGGCAGCTTAACCCAAAGACTCCTACTGCCTAAACAACAAAAGAACCCATCTTGTCTACGTTCATGACAGCAACTGCAGCATATCCAGAATTGTTTTCCCTCCTTCTTGGACTTTGTAGCAAATCTGTCCCCTACTAAAGCCTTTGGTTGGTTCCTGGATTGTAAAACAGCATGCCTTAGAAGTGGTAAAAAACAGATGAGACAAGCATAAACACGGTGTTCCAGACCTCCAAACCAGGTGCCAGTCCAGATGAAATATAAAGCTGTCCACAGCTAAGCAGACAGTTTTCCAAGGAAGGTTGAGACAGATCAAGACCCATCTGCTTCAAGTGGAATGCTGGCTCCTCCCAGCAAAGCTGGGGAACAAGAAAGAGGTAAACACAGCCCTGGATGCCTGCAGTAGCTGATCAGCACTGGCGCACTGCCGAGCCGCAGCCTGAACTCTTCTATGGGAAAAAGCAGGGATCAAAGTCAGGAGACAGAGAGAATTCATTGTGATTCACTTTGACAACGTGTTGTCCCAACAGAAAAAGAAAACAACATAATTTAGATGCTGTCAGGACAAAATGTCACCTTTAAAGAAATGGAGATCTAATTATCAAGATATCATTTGGGAGACCTGGTATGGAACAATTCACAGATACAGTGAAGAATTAAACCCTTTCAAAGCCATGTAAACATATTTTTCCTTTATCTCGGATACTTAAAATATTCAGCTGGGCTAAATGCGTCAAGCTTAATGATTGAACATTTAAAAACACACTATATAATGCTTTTAGGCTTGCTGCAAAGTGTTATTACGTGCTAAGATGCTAAGGATTAGTTTCACCTCAATGTTCTGACTCATTAAACAACTGCACTTGTATGGTGCCATCCTTGAATGATAAGGCCTATCTGCAAAATGCAGCAAGAATTTGCAGGATTACACCTATATGATTAGGATGATTACAAAGGCACAAGAACTAAGAACCAGAAAGAAGGACCATCAAGTTCCTACCAGTCTATTACAACAGGACTTGTTCTGTTAGATAACTGAGTTGCTTTTTCAAGCTCCTCCACTTCACTTTTATAGTGGTGAACTCAAGAGCAAAGTAGTTACCAGGAATCACCAAGGTGGTCTGAATAAGAACTGTCTGAAAGCCTCTTCAAATGGAGCATGATACTTAGGTTCCAAAAATACATTCTTCATTTTGTATTAAGAAGAAAGTACCATTTGGAAACGTGATTTCACAGTTCACTGAAAAATTGTAAATGGAAGATCTTGTTCCAAAAATTCTCACCACCCTAAATTTTTTCCTTTTTTTCTGGACAAATATATTTTGCATATTTGGACAAGGGTTTTGGACAGGAAAATGAACTTGTGCATACTTATAAAACCAAGTGCTAAACAGCTCTATGGCTAATCTTTTTTTTTTTGGGTGCTACAAATAAAGGTAATTGCAACCTGAAAAATTACGGTTAATTGAAGTTAAGAAAGGCAACTGTGGAATCTGGTTATGCTTAGTTTAAATCCTCATCTTTCCTCTGGGCCAAATCCCAATATCCTTTTATGCAGTCTTTTATTTCCTCAGACTTCCTTTATCTTCTAGCTTAAATTCAGCACATACACCATAACAGCTGCTGAGGTGTAGTTATGGGGCATACTGGGAAAGGAGCTCTGAGCTAGCAGTAATTTGCATGTTTCATTAACTAGATAATCAGGACACTTGGGCAAGTTTTTTTTCCCAAGGAAACATTCTTCACCTGGATATGTGCCATCTTTAAACCCAGAAAGATCTTGTGGAAATGCATGTCCCTCCTGAGCCCAGAATGAAAATTTCTGCCTCAAAGCAGACAGTGAGGCATGTTCTCCTCCCACCAGGACTATGGGCTCAGCAGGCTTTTGCAGCTGCATCCTATGCCTTCAAATGGAGGCTCTTGCCACCAGCCTCTTCCAAGGTGGAGTTATGTCCACTTCTCCTGCCCCTGTACACATGGAAGAAATGGTTAATTTACTGAGAGCTGCTCTGGCTAGGTGACCATTACATGAACCTACAAATACAATGCTTGGCAAGCAGGTTCCAGTCTGAACTGGGTACTTCAGGGATGTGAACACAAAGCTCTAATGGTCCAGATGGCAGCGCTGGACTTTTGGCTACTGGGGCATGCCCTGTTTTGGGACACCATACCGACTCCCTTCCCTTTCTAGCAACCAGGAGAGGGTTGGGCTCTCCTGCACAACCAGCCCCATGGGCAAGTTTTTCCACTCCCAAATTCAGAGCTAAAGCCCAGGCTAAAGCATTCTTATTCCTGATAAGACAACAGCAGATTAAATAGGATGAACTGATCGGCTGTACTTCTTGTAAAGTTATCCCCAGAGATAAATGTACAATGTTGTTATGGAGGCTGTGCTGGTGTCTGCAGTGTAACTAAGGCTGACAGACTGCTTGCATGTGGGTGGCTGTCTTCTTTCCAGCTGTGACCAGCCGAATTATATCACCTGTCCCACTTGATATATTAGGATATGCCCAAGCTCAAGATGCATGTTGCTGCAATAGGGAAATTAATGTCCACCACTGGAGGCAATTAATAATGATTAGCAGAAAACCAGCAGGGTTAAATCTGTGCATTTAACAAAGTGTTCATACAGCTTTTTATACTATACTTCAGCCACTGGGTTCTCTCAAATTTCTGCTTCTCTTTTGGGGGGGGGGGGCCAGGACAACCTTATCTTAATTAATGTGTAAACTTAGTTGAAATGTCAAAGTTGTTTCAATAAGACATGTTTATTCATTACTCAATTCCAGCTTCAGACCCAGTAGAAGAAAGCACCAAACATACCCATGTGAAAGAATCTATAGAAAAAAAAGTTAACATTCATCTCTATGTCCATTTTCATTCAGAACAGCACAGGTCTAGGCATTTGTGTTTGAAGTCACTGCATCTCTTTGATTTCTGGACTCCTCAGCTAGTGCACTAAAAAGTGGCAGCAAATTGATACATGGAAAATTCACAATGCTCAGTTTAGAGCGACTCCTTAATTACCACAGAAAATGGTGAGTGATGGGTTATTAATTTCCCTTTTGTGGCCAAAATGTGATTTCAGATATGAATATTGGGCATCTAATAGGATTAGGATGCTCTTGCATATTTTAAAGCTCCGGATACAGGAAGCCTTGTGGTGTTCAGTGCTTTGTGGACCTCTGTAAGAAGCCACTCAGTATTGCCAAGTCTAGGTATTCCAAAACTGATGAGGTTTCTAAACAAATAAGAATTTTCTCTTGTCCAGTTTTAGTAATTGTGAGATTCCTTAATATTCCTGAAATTTAGACCATACACATAGATTCACAACTCTTTTATTCTGCCTTTTGATTTTTGACTGCCTTTTTTACATTTTCCCACCTTCTTTTGAAACTGCAAGGACTTAAATCTTGGTAGGGCAGGCAGAGAGGGAAGGGAGGAAGCCACAAGCTAAAGAAGACAGCAAAACTTTAAGAAAAACATGATGATTGCAACAAAGTAGGAAGAGTCTGCAATGGAGTGCATGGTGACAGGTAAAGGACTTCATTAACTTCAAAACCTACCTCAAGTCAACTTTACTTCTTTGCAGTATTAGGGAAGAGTTTTCATCAACACTGAGGGGCAAAGATCAGAGATGTCACCAAACCAATGAGCCACCCTTGGCAGTCAGGCTGGGGATGGAGATGATGATGGGGAGCCACATGTAAAAAAATATTCATAACTATTCACATTTTCCATGTTATCCATATCTTTCCAAGTTTCTTATATGATAAAAAGAACTGCAGGACTACTCCTTTTTCATTCCTGTGGACTATGGTTATGTGATTTGTAGTCTCCCAAATAGTTTGCCTTCAGCCATATACTCTGTAACTTCAGGCTCAGTATAAATATTATGTAGAAACACTCCTCAAAACAAAAATTTTACAAGTTCACAACTGATATGCCTCACAAGTGCTGCAAGTTCATCAGATGTACACTGTCCAAATTAGGTTCTGAATCTGAATGAAAACACAGAAAGTCTTTTGCTAGTAGTAGATAAGGAGTCATGCCTTTGCTCATTTGGAAGTATAAGATTTTTACTGAAGTTAAAAGTGATGCACTATACCTTCAGCTGCAGCCCAATTGTTGTTAGGAAAGCCCCTTTGAAACTGTGAAATGTCAGATTTAGGAGGATGTTTTGCACACTTTGTTTGTTTTCTTAGTGGATCAGCACAGTGTCATTTAACTTGCATTCAGTCCTGAATACAGAATTGTCAGACCTTTTTCACTTGCCAGGAAAAATCTACTTCTCTGGTGTTTATGATGATGAGCAAAAGAAGCAGTACAAAATACATTTCACTGAAAATAATAAAATAGTCAAGAAGGAGAGAGAACCTGTCAGATTACTTGAAACATATCAATTTCTGGAATAGTAACACAGAACCTGAAGTAAAAATAGAAAAGGAGACCAATAGGCCATGCTGAATGAGCTAGGCAGAGACGGCAGAAGTGCTCAGCAGACACGACACTGTTCTCATTAACTTGGCCCAGGAGTATTTGCTATTAGATGTAGACTCCTGCATAAAACATGGTGGCAACGATTACTCTGAACTGGCTCCTTCTTGTGAAGAGGAACGGCGCTGACAAGAAAAATAAGGCTATAAATATTATTTCAAGACCTGGAAAGGAGACCTTGAAGGGTTGAGATACTGACCGAAGATATTTCCTCTCCTGTGAGAGGGAGGACTGTCATGAAGGTTTCCACATTCAAATTGTTGTTGACTGCACGGAGAAGTGATGATCTTTAATGACTACAGTGATGCTTATTGAAGAAGAAATCTACTTTGTACAGTGTGCCAGTTCTGAAGAAAGTGACTGATGACAGACAGGAGCCAGGAAAAAAAAAGAAATTCAAGGAAAGAAAGACACCTTTCAACTTCATGAAAAGAATTCTTGAATTGCTTCAAGTATTCTACCTAATTATCTGTAAATCTAGGTTCCCTTGCTGACATACAGGGCAAACCAAACAAGAAATGTTGTATAAATCTTAGCATGGTACCATGATAATAATGATAATAAAAATAAAAATTAATTTAAAACTTCTGAAGGCCAATTGATCTCAAGGTAGTCCTGCTTTTTTTGTGACAGGTATCACCATAAATCCATGGGTTATCTGCTTTGTCCCAAGAACTGTGTTCTTCATTTGCTGAATTAGTCTTCAGTATACAAATGAGAGCATAGACAGGTAGCTTTTCTATCTGAAAGTTAATTTTCTCCGCTATTATTATTTTGACTTAGTTGACTTTCAGCAATTATTTATGCAGGCCTATCTCTCTAACCTAATCAGTTTCAGCACATATTTCTGCAGTACTCAACCTTGGGTGGCAAGAGAAAAGCTATTATTTTAGATGCTGCTTTATTGGACAACAATAACAAGCATATAGGGAATAATTGCTTAATCTCTTGTTGTTGGTTTTAAGATATGAACTGTAGCAGGCTGGGCTGGACCAAGGAAAGCAGCTGACATCTGTTCACAGGTCCTCAGGCTACATTTGCTTGATCTTTCTTCATCACAGTGCCTCAATCTAAGAACAAGGAGTGCTGTGTGCAGCTGGAGGATGGAACCACTGTGATGTTTTTTACTTTGTTCATTGATCTGAGCACTGCTGTACACAGATTTGAAGGGTTCTGGTGTGTTTCACAAATCCCACTGAAATCAACTCTCATTTATTCTGTTATTTGGCTCCTTATTGTTACCCTTTTTTTCCCCATGGGCCTGGACATGAGACACAGGTTCACACTAGCATTTTTCAAACACTGTGTCTCTGTAGCTGGGTTTATGAAGAGATGGTCAGCTAGTAGCCTGCTTTTAGATTTTTTTTTTTCCTAAAAATTAAGTTGTGCCAGATGTTTATTTATAAAGCTGGTAGAACAGACTGAGAGTAATTCCAGTTTCTGCGAGTGGAAATTGGAATGCATTATTACTGGGCACTAAATGTTCGGATGCTTTTCTGAGGTCCTTAAATCTATTTCATTTCCATGTTGACAGAGATATTAGACAGCTGTTGGAAAATCTGTCCCTTCTTTCAGTGCTACAACAAGAAAGCTTTCCATTTAACTGCCAGGGTTCAATAAAGCTCTTTAATGTACTAATCAGTGTTGAGTGAAGTGTAGGAGAGTATAAGAAAGAATTCTTTCACTTCAGTTTTTGTGTGAAATTTCGTCAGCTTTTCCAGCCTACCAGTGTCACTCCTGGACGTGTTCATGATGGTCTGGAGGGTTGAAGCACATTTTCTGGTTGGCTTCCCAAGGGCTGGGATGCAACGGCTCTGTTGATGGCAGATGTGGCAAGGTCAGCAAGAGGTTTTGCTTTCTGCAGGCTTTCCAGGATGGAGAGGGAAAGTCTCCCCACTCTGCCCTGGGGGAGGAAAAGGCTATCTGACCTTTTCCCTTCCAGACATGCTTTGGGGACTGAGCAACTACAGAGCAGGTTTTTTTCTCAAAGTGATTTGAGTTCTTGTGCTTTTCCACGGTGTGAACAGCATCCTAGCAGAGATTGCCTTGTGGCCATCTCCTCTCTCACTTGCAATCAAGCGACATCACTATGGAAACCACTTGCATGGAAGAATAACATTAGGGAAGGCAGTCTGTGTTGTTAGCTCTCTTTAATGCAATATGTATCTTAGTCTTTTCTCCCAAAAGTGGAATTAGTGTCTGGCTCTGTTCTTTATAGGAGCTCTTCCATCCCAGCTGTTTTACTTCCCCACTTCCCCAGGCCATTCTTTCCTGACACCTGATTTTTCTTTCTCCTTGGTGTGCTCTCTGAGACCATTGCTCCCTGGGCATTTTACACTGCCAGCTCTGCTCTCCCTATCTGCTCCTACTCCTCTCTAGCTTGCAAGCTGTGCTGACAAGACCCAGGCATGCTGATGGCTTTGACCTTAAAAAAACCAGCTCCCCTCTTCTTTTCTTCTTCTTATGGCAGAGGAGGATGAGCAAGTGGGACATCTCAGTGATGTCCTCTACCTTCTTCCAAGCTGCTTTGTTGCAGCTTCAAGGTTGTCTGAAGAAAACAGTGTCCAGGTGACTACCAGAGTAGCTGCAGAGGAGGATCTGGCTTCATCTGAGCTTTGAGGCCAGCGTTTTGCAGGGAACCGTGGCCAGGAGGCATATGCAGTTCCTGCCTCCCAGGGTATGGAGCTGTTTTAGGGAAGTGCTATTGCAGATATACACCTGTCTGTCACAAGACATTGCTAGGATTGTTTCCCGTGAGACGCAGTTCTCATGTAACATTCAGTACCTTAGAGGAGGGATTTTCTCTCTCTTCATTTACCAGTTGATGCTTAAGTTTTTTGGTTTTTTTCACATTCCTCACATCAGAGGTTTTTGAAAGTAGAGTTTTTTACACTGCTCAGTGGCCTCCTTTAGGTATAATAGTATATTGTATGTCCTTTTAAGTACTTTAACAATGCAGCCCCTTTGCTTTCCTAGAAAACAGCAATGATTCAGAAATACATGGCTGAAAAAATATGACAGTGGTGGTGACTACTGAGAAGTAGAGGACTGACTGACTGACTGACTGGGTGCTCTCCCAACCTTCAGGCCTCAGTAATCCATGACATAGATCCAAGCCTCTGTAAAGCTCTGTGTCCCTGGTTAGTTATTTGTAAAGTATATACAATACCCTTTTCTTAAGAAAGGAATAAGAGGGTGTACAGCTCCAGACTCCATGTATGCTGGGCTGTAGATCAATGTGAATTATTATCATAACTACTAAATGTTAAATATTGTCCTTTTTTTTGGCCCGTGATTTCCTAAGTTCAAATAGAATGTATAATGGTATTTTATAATAATTTTCCAATGGGGTGTTTGGCCCTCAAAATAGTAATCTAAACCAGCATGCAAGAAGAAAGAAATATTTTCTGCTTGTATAGGCAGTAAGCACATGATCGCTCTGGCATGGGTGTAAATGCTTTGCAATTGTTTGTTATTAAAGTTTTAGAATTGATTTTCCAATAGCTTTAAATACTTGGGTAAAACCTTATAATAGGTTGGGCAATCATTTTAGCTTTTATAACATAATGTGAATTCAGACACATGGTTATGCTAAAATCTTTCCCGCTTGCATACCTCTTACACAGATTACAAAGAGAATGTGTTGTAGACAATAAAATCTAGGGGGGGGAGACTTGTCATCCCTTTTCTCTAATGCCATGAAGCACAGAAACAGTGACGCTGGCCATTGCTTTGTAAAGGAAAAACAACAAGTTTACAGTTCCTCATTTCCCATGGCAAACAGATTGCTTATTTTAATTTTGAAAATAAAACGATGGAGGCGATGTGGGTCTGTAAATAAGAGTGTGCATCTCAATTTTCTGCAAATGCTTAAGTGGTTTACATCTGTTTCCTCCCAGTTGTATTTCTCAAACATGAATTTCCATTTTAAAAAGAGTCATAAAATCACTACTGTTTCTCTGTGGATCTATTAGCAATAAAATAGCCTACAGAGGTTTGCACAGCCATGGAAAATGTACAGTGATAATAGGCTGTCCTGCTGTTACATGGCTTATGCAAACTTTACATTTATCACTGCAGAACCATCTATCCGCAGGGTTGGAGTACAGCAAACAACTGAATAAAAAAGACCAAAAGAAGGAAGATGATACAGGAAGCTCTATATACACATCATTAATCAGACATGATGAATTCCCAGACTTGAATATATGTTTTCTCAGAGCCAACCAAGAGAAAAAAAATGCTGATCACAACATGAAATGTAAAACTTTACATAAAATTAATCTCCTGCAAACTCATACTGCACTAAAGGACAGAGAGACAAAGAGAAGGAGAGAGGGGGAACACTCATTATCATATCTGTCTGTTAACTTCCATTTGTAGCACTCCTGCTATCCAAAGACTAGCATCTCATGGAAAAAAAATCTAGCAGGCTGATAGTAGAGCTGCTCCATAATTAGTGCAACTCAAAGCATCAGGAGTGTGAAAAGGCAGGAGCTGCAGCCAGGCCCAGATGGATCTCTAAACCATCCACTAAGAGACCACTTTCTGTCAGCCAGCCGTGAAGCCAGTGCTGTCCCAGTTTGACATCTGCAGCAGAACAGGGGTTTACCGCCAGTTTAACTTCAGCAGAAAGTGGTCCCTGGTCACCTAAATTCAAAAGAAAGATAGAACTGTCAACACCAGAATTATAGGTGGAGGTTTTCAGAGATTTGCCACCAGAGAACAGAAGCTTCATGGTCCTCTAATTTCTGCATGGCCCTGGGTGGGCTGCAGCTGGCAGCCCTCAGTAATCCCTGGCATCCTGATCATAGTGTCCATTTGCTAGCTGTGCCTCCAGTGGTCACCAAGGAGGGGTGGCTGGGGAAACACTCTTTTCCAGTTTGTGACTGGTTACCATCTTCCACAGGAACAGTGGGCTGCAGCTCCTGCAGAAGAACACATAGATTAATCTCTCCCCGGAAAGCCTCACTGGGCTCTTCCTTGTTTGCTTCAGTCTAAAATAAATATTTATCAGGATGAAAGCACCTGGCTGTTCTTTATAGATGGCAGAAAACAACAGTAATATTACTGGATGCTTATTAGCTAAAGGGTAATTGCAATCACAGAAGGAAAAGGGGAAGAGGGGACAAATAAAAGGGGAAGAAATGTGGTTTCTAGAGGAGTCAGGAAGGCCAGTGAGAAATAAAGCCACTCCCCACCTGGATGGATTCCTGCCATTATATGAGCTGCTACCTACACAGCATGAAAATCAGAAAAGCACACTGTCCAGGCACACAACATTAATCTGGTTGCCTAAGCAGAGTAAAAAGGTGAATGAAGAGAAATGATTCCTCAAGAGAAACACAAGATAGATATGAGCTCAGAAAGAGCAATGACTTTTTGTACATTACTTTGGAGTCAAAAGCAAATTGACAAAAGTTTCTTTTTGAAGGTCTATGTGCTAGGTTTTGTATAAATGCATCATCTTTTTCTTTCATCGGGGATCTCATGAGAAGAATGACAGCAGCTTTTATTTCTTGTAAATGGCATACTGGAAAACATGGAACAGATCCATTGCTGTGGAGTCATAGTTTCATAAAAGTACCTCTGTGGACAAATTTGGTACCATGAGACTTTTTCAGTGCATTGATGGCTTTAGCTGAATGTAGCATGGTTGGAAACTTCAGTTTTGCGAGCAGGAGCTTGGCTGTTGACTCTTTTAGGAGAGATGAGTAAGTCTCTGTGATAATAAAATACTTCCGTATTTCAAGACCAGTGAAATATCCTCAATCAAAAAATTCCATCACATAGGAAGAAGCTACTATTCTCTGTCCTGTCAGATGATACACCAGCATTTTCTGTGTGGCTTTAAATATCTTGAAGGTTTGTTTCTTCAGCTGACTCATCTGTTGGGGTCAATGCACAGTGTGGTTGCTTCATTATCTCTGCGTATAATTATTTCCCAATGATTCTTAGAGGCAGAGTTGCTGAGTGCTACAGTGCTATGGCAGTCCTGACAGTTTGCAGTCCTCCAGTCTCCTCTTGGAGATTACCTTCCTGGGAGGATATTTTTGTTCTGGTGAAGAAGCTTTGACACTTGAAATTATTAGATGAGAACCCTTTCTAAGATCGGTAACCAAAAAAGTCAGACCTAAATAGCAAAGCAGCGACTGATACACTGAGTCAAGAAAAAAGTGGTTGCGTGACAGCTGTCATCAGAGCATCAACAAGTGTACAGGAGAATGTTGTTACTTAGTACCTGGTAGTTTTCCATCTTGAACAAAGAGTAATGAGCAAGAGTTTAGCAAACACTTAGGGATCACAGGGCTGCTTTTAAGGTGAAAAAACAGGGTTATGGTCTTGGGCAACAGGATTTTTACTATTGACTGGCTTGAGATTCCATACTTGATTGTCATTAAGGCTCACATACTTTGTTAACATGACTGTTAAATTCCAATTCAGTTTTCAGAAATAACCCCTTCCCTACCTAACAACCCTCCACAGTTTCAGTTGGGTGAAAGACTGCACTCATCACATTTCGAGCTTTTCTGTGCATGGGTGGAAGATCTGCAACGCTCAGTCCAGAGGTGGCTGCAGCACATGTGAGGGCAAAATGATTCACAGTATGCCAGGGCCTGCAGGTTCCTTGGTGGGGAAGAGACCCCGTGCAGAAGAATCCATGGGTGTCGGGCCAGAAGCAGAGAAGGGAAGAGATCAGCTGTAGGAAAACCTAGTTCATGACAGTTGGCTTGTTTTTCTTTGTAACTGGTCTGAAAAGATGATATCATACTCCTAAGGGAACAAAAAAATGGGCCAAGATAAAATATAGATGTCTAGAGTCTTAAGCAGAATGAATTTTGGAAAACAGAGGAGGTGTGTGCACTGTCTGTGGCTGAGACAGGGCTGCAGATTTATCCGTGGGAAGAGAATCTCATCCAAAGAATGCCCTGATTATTTTAACTTGACCAGACCTGTGCTGCTGACTTAAGTCATCCCAAAACCTGTGTCAGACCTGACAGGGGCAGTTCACCTCCTGAGCCCAGGTGACCCAGGTAAAGACCTGTCTGAGCTCTTGAAATGGGTCTGTCTCCTGAACGGCCCATGGAGAGTCACCCTCCACTGCAGGGGTGAGGAGGAGCTGATGGGTGCACATGGCACATGGAGGATCACCACTCAGAGACATGAGATATTCAACAGGTGACCAGGCCCTGATATCAAATAATTTCTAAATAGCATCATTTTTTTTTGCCCTTGTTTTCAGTTGTTGTGGCTTTCAGGCTCGGGAAGGCAAGACTGGCAGCCTGATTTGTGGCTCAAATCTGCTTTTTAAGGCCATCTCATAGCAAACCTTTGGAAGGCCTGCAGAAGAGAGGAAAATCCTGGCATAAGCACCTTCTTTAGAGTAATTTAAAACAGTGAAAATATCTTACTGCTACTCAACCTAGTTAAAACCCCAAAACTCAATGAACTCCTGCAGCTCCTACTGACAGCAGCTCCATAACATCATCACTGATATGAACCTTAGGACAACACTCTCTCTGTTGATGGCACTCCATAAATAATATTCCTACTCATTACTGAAACCTGAAAAAACTCCAAGAAGAGAAATGTCATGTGCCTGAATATAACAATATTACCCATCTGAAAGCTAATGCTCCTATTTTTTTCCTCATACCGCACAGTATATTGAAAAGACCCAGTATATGCTGTAAGTGAGGATACCTATAATTTCTTTTCTCCAGGAATCTTCACAGTTTCTAGACTTACTGAATTCCATAGAGAGAAAGAACAAGTTTAAAAAACAATTAGTAGGACATGTGGTGCTCATTCTTGGCTGAAACTGCACATTCTCATCTGCCTGAAAATACTCAGCAGTCGTTCATGAAAAATGTTTTTGAACTAATGAGCTATATTTGCATTCCCCTTAGAAAGGATTCAGAATTTTTCATCTACACTGCACCATGAAAAATGGATGTGTTTTTCACAGAGGTAATTTGAACATAAACCACCGCATCAATGGGAAGACAACCTTTGCAGAAACTTTTTAACTTAGCACATTCCATTTGTTTTCACTGGGGAAGGTCAAACTTATGTGAGAGATGTAAATTTCATGCACAAACCTAGGTGCTGATGAGATTTGTTTTTGTAGATAATCTGCAGCAGAGAAATTTTTCATAATGTCACCACAAAATAAATTAAAATGTTCATCTTCATATGGCTGGTTCCATTGCATTAAAATAAATGTTGCAAGCTCATTTAATTAGTATAGTTAGGAATGTCTCTTCCCTGCTTCACTGACTCTCCAAATCACAAGTTAATTTGTCAAAATCAGACCATTGTTTTTCCTTCATTCTTCATTACTGAAAAGACAGCCCCATTTAAATAAATGTTTATGCTACAGAGAGCAGAGCAGTGAACAACCCCAAATATTTTTCTAAGCACATGTTGAAAAAGTTGGGACTGCAAAGAGCTGGAGTGTGCGTGTGTGTGTGCATGTGTGTGTGTTGTTATTGGATATTTGACTGGCTGGAAAGGTACAAAATTGAGCAGTCTGCTGTAACTGATGATGTAGTGCACACCATCTCTCATGCCAGCGGCTACACGCACTTGGAAGCAGTTCTCTTCTATGTTTTCAAAGACAAATGATGACAAAAGATACAATCTCTATAAATTACCCTAATCAAATCATTCTCTTCAAGAACTCTTGGTTAATCAATTAGTCAGTGCTCGCAGCTCTTATGAATATCACTTCAGAGCCTCCCATAGCGTTGTTCTCCTCCAACAGCAAATATTTAGAGCATTTTATTAAAGAAAAAAAAATAAAAATAAAACCCAACAAATGAAAACAACAGCTTATATAGCAAGTAGGTAGAGAACTTCTGCAACCATATGGAGTCCATTAACATGAAGTGAACTTTACAGGTATGACTGAGGTAGCAGTTACTTTGTTTGGATCGGCTTAGTTATTATTTAACTCAAGGTCTTTTTTGGAGGTCACCTGCTGCAAATGAATGGAAAAGGCCAGCAGACCATCATCTCAGCCCCATACTAATGCTTTTTTACACTGCATGCCTCAGGCACTGCTTCTGTGGCATATACTGCAGTGCTATTCTTCAGCCTTCTCCAAGAAACTTTCAACCTCCACACAAAAGCTTTTACATCTCAGCACTATATTGCTTCTAACTGAGAGGATGCAAAACAATAGAAGACTCCTGTGATTTTCCTTATGAGGAGGTTTCTGGCTTTATCTGGCATTGGCTTAAGGGTTTTTCTGCTTTGGGGTAGGGATTCTGGCTGTTGATCTCTTTTCTCTAATTTATTTTTGTGAGTTGTCTGGAAAAGGGCAAGTCCTGACTCTCCCCACCAGGTTCCTTGGCTTGGCAGCATTTTAAAATGTCATTCAAAATCTGTATCTAATGTGTGTTTTATGATACTGTGAGGGAGAATTCAACCCTATTTTCATTTTCAAGAGCTTCAGGATGAACCTTGTTTCATTAATAAATCATGTCATTAACAGGGAAATTTAATTGCAGTGATACTTCATGAATTCACAGTAAAAGCATGCTATATATTAGTGGTTGGCATATTGACTTCCAGACATAGGAACTCACGTGAACTGTGAAAAATTGACATGTACAACTGTTAGGAAAACCCTTCCATGATCACCAAAGCAGCTGAAGAGAGAGTGATACATTGAGACCACTCATTCAAAGCAAGACAGGACCTGGGCTACATCTTTTAAGGATCGCCAGCAATGCCATTTTCTTAAAGGACTTCTGCTTCACCTCCCTATTTCCATTTGCAGTGGACATAAGCATCCCAGAATAGGAGGAGCAGCTGTCATTAGGAGCTTTGGTTAGCCCAGGTTTCTTCAGGCCAAGGTCATGTCCCAAGGCTGGACTAGCTGTATAGCAGGACAGCTTTGCCCTGTGTCTAACGGGAGGGAAGAGGGTTCTGCAATGCCCCAGGGCTGGGGCATCTCTCTTCCCATAATGGCCTTCCATCTTTTGAGGCAGACTGGAGATCTCACCAGGAGCATAACGGTCTCTGTAGCCAGTCTGTCACTTTACTGAAGTGCTGTTCTGCTGGTTGCATCCTTTTCCCACTAGCTCCACAGAAATTCCCAATTTCCTGTATCCAATAGTCCAAGTGTCCCCTAAAGTCTCATATGCACTCCCAGCAAGGGACTGTGAAGGAAAAAGAAAGAACAATTCCCAGATTTAGGGTGGGTTTGTGTCCATGAAATTCCTTGACTCGTGAGGTTAGACTGAGAGGAAGACAAAAAGCTATTTTAGCAATTTGCCCCACTCCTCACGCACCCGTACACCCATGGCAGCTGGGGTCGGGGCCTTGCATTTTCTCCCTGCCATGAGGAGAGTAGACATACCCACTGAGGATGATGAACCATTGACAGGAGGCACAGATGTGCCTTGGGATCCTCCCACTCTACCATTAGCTGCCCAAGGAGAAGTTGACGAGGAGTGTCCAGGTGAAGGAGACAAAAGCCTCCATGCCCTCCTTGGACCAGCTGAAGGCCATTTCCACTTCCTCAGTTCTCTGGAAGAGAGGGCTATGGGATGATGTGAAATTCCTTCCTTTTTCTCATACATAGCCATTTGATAAGTGACTCCTGTACCCGTTCAGCAGCAGCATGTGAGTCCAGGAGAATTAACTGTAAAAGAAAACAGTGCTGGGTTTATTATTCTTTCACTGATTATTTTGCATAGGAAATGTTTCGAAAAGTACCAACCCAACATGAATTCACGGGACTTGGTTCTCTTCAGCAAGTCAACTACAACAAATCAGTAGGTTTCAACTTGTATAAAAAGTTTCAAGACATACAAATCTGTACACACAAGTAGCTGTTACTCAGCTTGAGCACTGCCAACTCATGCTATTTCAGATCATTTCTTTTAAGACTCTGATGTTGGAATCAAGAGATTACACAGGAATCACCTTAAATTATTCCAAAAACCCCCCAATATCCAAAATAAAACTCTCCAGAGATAATCCTGTTGAGTGTAGAAGAAAATATGAACTGAGTTCATCTTAAAAATTGAGAAACCAAAACACAAAGTTAAACACTTCATTTCTAGCTGTCATTTTTAGCAGTGATGCTGCCTTGTCTTGCTCCAACAAGAATCATGCCTGGAAAATGGGGGAGGCAAATTCCACATACAGACCAGGTCTGTGAGGCTGGACCTGAGTCCATTTAGGGTAAATGAAATAAAAGCTGGCTGTAATAAGACTTTTCACAGGGCACGAAGCATTCACATGCTCGTATCCAAAATCACTTGTGCTCCTCCACCCCCACTGAAGTTACAGATGGCATTTATTCAACAGAAAGAAAATAGGAAGCATCTTCAATCAGGCAAACTAACCTGCTCCCCTTTTATGCTCTTGGAAAGGAGCCAAGCCAGAGAGCTTGGTTTTGCTTCAGTGAATAGATTGCATCAGAAATTCCAATAAGACCTTTCTGAAGAGAAAAAAAGTTCCATGAGTCTTCTTTGTTGTCAGTGCCTTCAGGACTAAGCTATGCAAACAGATGCTATATCACCATCCACCGACAGTGAAAGAGATGCAGTGGTCTCCTAAACAGGCTTGTGCAATAAAAAATGACAGGAGAGAACACAAAGTATATCCCTGTGCTGCAGAAACCCATCTTGTCCTTTAAGAGCCTATATATGGTGATAACTCTCTTCTTGCTGTTATAAAAGTTCTCAAAACAATCCAATAACAATTTATCATGTTCATAAATGTTGCAGATCAGAGAGGAGAAAGAAGGGTGTTTTTTCCAGGGTTTTTAAGGTTTTTACTGAGACATCAGCCATACTTCTTTACATAAAGGTGTCTGTGTCCCAAGGACTCATGGTAGCAGTTCTGATGAGTGAATTTCTCTCTCTCTCTCTCCCTCTCTTTCTCTCTCGCCTTTTCAAGTTGCATCTGGAGATCACAGTCTTTGAATATTTTCAAAGTGGAGAAATGTACACCAGAATGGTGTGTAGTTCACAGGCATTCATGAAAAAATTCATCAAGAGAACATTTGCAAAGAGATTTGTGCAGGCAGGACTGTGAAGAGGCGTGACAAGCCTACAGGTTAGGTTACACTAATATTTATACTGTGCATTTAGTAGTTGTATCAGCCTCTATCTACAGAGATGCTGCAAACTTCTCTGACTCTTTGCTATTGTTCATCATGCCAAATGTTGCTGCTGCCACTGTATTCCTTTTTATTTGCTACTTGGGAGCCATCTCCTTTTGTTTGTGGAAAGTAGTGCTTTGTACCAAACACTCTTTCAAGAAGAAAGACAAGGCTGTACAAATGGATCTTAGTAAACTGCTTCACTAAGAAAACCTGAGTTAGGCTCCCAGTAATGAATACATTTATTGGGTAGACAGTAAAAAGTACTGGAGAGTTAAAAATAAATTCCGTGTTATTTAAACTTAATTTATGAGCAGGAAAATAAGCCCTCTCTTCTACTATTAATGTTTTTTATCTGGGCCATCAAATGTCACACCCTACTGATTTTGGATGTAAGGTCACTGGAAACAACATATCAGTGGTGTCAGCAATACAAATCAACTGAAATTCCCCTAAAAATAAAAATGTCAGGAGTAAAATAATAGGCAATAGTTATTTCATGGTATGAAAGGCTTGTAATATATCAAGAGTTCACCTTCTTCTATCTTTATAATATATCACTTTGAACATTAAGTATACCTCCATTTCATACATTTTAAATATAGATAATGTATCTAGCTAAAACAATACTCTCAGAGAAAAGTGCATCAAAATGATTGTTTAGGTTTGCATCCACTTTTTGAAATGTCTTCTAATTTGTAGCAAATGATGAAGCAATAGCCCTGTCTATAAAAGGCGGTGTGGCTCACCAGCTGATGCTTTCTAAGAACATATTTCTGTGTTAAAGGAATATGGAAATATAAAATTGATCTGGGGTAATGATTTTAGCAAAAAAGAAAAGGGGTGGCCCTTCACTCTGGCTGATCCTTCATTCAGCCCATGAAGACAAGACCCTGACTAAACCAAGCACTGCAGGAAGCAGTAACAAATGCCACTAGGAAGCCAACAAGCAGCACATATTTGTGAAAAATCCTCCTTTGAAGTTTCTGTGTAGATGAACACATCCGTGTCTGTTAAATTGTCTTTGGTACAAGTGGGGATTTCCTTGGGCCATTTGTGATTGTTATTAAATGGCTACCAGAAAACTAATTTTACTTGGATTACTTGGGTCATTATTTTGGCTTGGATCACCGTGCTGAATTACAACGGAACGCGCTTAGTGTCCCCCTGCACGGCATGTGGCACTCCCACAGAGGAACGGGCGCTATAAACCCACGTTATGGGGACGTAGCAACGTGAACCTGCACACTCTGTTCAGATGCAGTTGGTTTTGTGATTAATAGCCTGCCAGTGCCTGGACCTTTTGTGTTTACATATAATGAGGAAGAGGATGGGGACAGACTAGGTCAGTGCTGTCCCATCACTTACCTCTAACAAATCTGGGCCCACATCCATGGAGTTTCTCAGACTGCAAACCTCTCATGGTCCCTGAACACTCTTTTAGGGAGTTCAAGTCCTTGGTCCAGTGACCCTCGTAAGAGCAGGAGCCCAAAGCCCTGGTGCCCATCCCCAGCAGCACATCTTTTGATGTTCACCCATTGCTACCCAATGAGCAGAGAGAGCATCTTCTTTCCCAGAGTGCGGCTATAGGGTGACTTATCCAGCTTTTCCCTGCTTTTGTCAATCTTGTGACTCTGCTCCATTCTCCCCCCTCTGACAGGTCTTTTGTCTGATTCATGTGTGCCACTTCCATTTCACCTTGACTTGAGAAAAGGGAAGGAGATGCCTTCACTGGCAGAACATAGCTGCAGAATTTTGAGTCTCTGTTTGTGCCCAGTCTGGCAGAGATGGGAAACAGCCCTACCACAGGTTGCCCTGTGGTCACAGAGAGGCAGTGCATAGCTATTTGGATTGGCTTTTAAATAATCTGGTATCAGCCAGAATTCAAAACTTTTTTCCCCACAGCACTCTTTGTATGTTTGGGTGATGTTTGTAGCGGGTGTATGATGTCAGTTATCTCTGCTGCTGAGGCAACAGTCAGGATGGCAAAGAAAGGGGACAAGCAAAAGTTGTTCTACAAGACATGAGGAGATGAAGTCCTTTTAATGAACATCAGAAGATAAGGCAGAAATGCTCTTAAAAGCTTCCATTTTGAAATGGGAAAGAAAACTCTTAGGCCTGTGGGAAGGTAAGGTACTTATGTATTTGATTCAGCAGTTTTCTCAGACAAGAGATCGTGGGTTTCATGGCAGTGGTACATTCTAGCTTGAACTACAATAAGGTGTAGTCCCAAAAAGAGAGACCCTGGAAACACTTTTAATTTTTTATCATTCATGCCACTCAAGAATCAAGATACTGACTTTGATGAATTGTGCATATAATCCTTTTCATTCTCTGTAGCACTGCCAAAATATCGTCCTCAGCATGGAAAAAGTGAAATATATCTGATGAACACAGTTTCATTATGTCAGGAACTCTCTACTGTTCCTTGTTATGATGGACTTCTCCATTTCTGACTCGGATTCTGGCTCTGCCTCTCCCCGGCATTAACTTGCTGTGATCTCATCAGGAAAGGTGATCCATGAAGCTGAGATTATAGTGAATGTTACTTAACCTAATAGTTGGTCTGACAAGTTTTTAAATGTCTTTTAACATTTTCTCTCAGTTGTGTTTTCATTCACACAGTGCTAATAGCAGCTGAGTAGCAGCAGCTGTAGAGGTAGTCATGAAACCTGTATTTTCCTTCTCTGCGGTATACAAACATATTTAAACTCCAGAGGAAACAGTAAGACAGTCTTGTTTACTCTGCTCGACCTGCAAACAAACTCTTTCCCCACACTTTTAGCTGTAAGACATTTGAAAATCTATTTATGGCACAAAACCTGAGGTTACCCATGCTGGGAGAAGAAATCCTTTATTTATCTGCAGTAGGTTCAAGAGCACTGCAGATAGACAAGGTCCATGCTACTCCACAAATACATATCAGCCTTGACCTGCAGAAACCAATCAGGGGCTTATTGTGTTGTTTGTGTGATACAAACCCACTGCCTCTTCCCTGTAGAAAGTAAACTGAGATGACTCAACTGACTTAACTTGGTAATTCTCTCAGCAATCTGATCAAAATGATTAATGGTCATTCTGTCCAATGCTGGATTTAATTCAAGGTCACTGAAAAAACAAAGACAAAAGGTCATTTTGCTGACCAACCTCTATTTATCTATGGATTTTTGTTATTAAAGGAATTAATCTGATAGTGTTTCCATACACAGCACATTAATTATTTATACATTTGATACAAAATGACTTCATACAAAGATTAAGATTGAGTCCTAAATTGCTGACATGGGGCACAGAGATTTAGTCCTATGATGATCTCCATCTAGACCAACACAGCTGAATCCCAGTTTAAAAATGTGGGTTTAAATGTGCACTGAGCCTGCTACTATATACAGCCAGACCAACTTACACCAAATGTTGCATGTACTGGGTAACCTGAAGTCCAAAAATAAATCTTGCCTTGAGAAAACACTTAGCTTTTGTGACATATTTATTGGAGTATCTGTT
Organism: Corvus kubaryi; assembly: GCF_017639235.1. Classification (NCBI taxonomy): domain Eukaryota; kingdom Metazoa; phylum Chordata; class Aves; order Passeriformes; family Corvidae; genus Corvus; species Corvus kubaryi. The sequence continues at coordinate 25,691,571 of NW_024581137.1, read as the reverse complement.
TTCAGGAAGGTTTAGACCACCGTCCTTCATTTTGAGATTTGAAGTGACAGATACTTGAAACAAATACTGATATAGCAATTTTACTCAGTCTCTGGAAGTTTGAGAGAAACATTCTCAGCCTTAAGGCACTGAATTTCAGTCAGAAGTAATTTCTAATGTTGCTTCATCCTATTACTTGCAAATTCAATATAATTAGAGGCATATTCAGTTCATTACCAATTTGAACTATTGTCCAGGTTTTTTTCAGTCTGTTGCTTTTTAAAGCACTTTATTAAAAACTTGTTTTGCTGTCATATATTTTAAAGGGAAATAATATCTCACAACTAATCATTTATTAAGATAATGCAACCACACAATGCTGAAAAACAACTACGTAACCTCACTAGAAACAGATGGAGAGTGAGAAATAACCTTTGCTTGGTTGCACATTAATATTTTGAACTTGAAATATGTATTAGCTGCATTTTCATCCCAGGAGTGATAAATACAACATTAGATTGAAAAACAATTATTTTCCTTGCTTTTGGGCATACAGTACCTTATTACCTAGACTCACTATTGTTTCAAATAATGCCTTCTGAGTTTTCACATGTTTTGCACTTCTCATAAAAGCCTATAATGAGAGACAGGAAATCTGAGCAAAATGTGAAAATCATTTCACTGCATTAGTGATATTTTGTTCTTTTCTTTCTGCTGCCTCATTAGGCCAATTCTCAGAAATGAGACAGCAGGGACCAGAGGTTCCCATTTTTAGTGTTGGGTGATGGGTAAGAATAATCTATTAAAACTGCAGACAGTGCCTGCCCAATACAACGTGCTTTGATGTTGAGGGGAGCTTCTACATGGATTAGGGAGAACAGAAATATTCATGTATTTGTCATGGGATCCCACAATGCCCACATTAGGAACCATGCTTGGAACGTGCATCTCCTGTGTCACAGGCCCAACATTTCAGGAGCATGCTTTATCTAAAGGTGTGTCTGCTTTCCCTGGGGTTGTAGCAGGTTAGGTGCTGGGACACCACTGACAGGACTGTGCTCATTGTTTGGCACAGCTGTGCCCCGGGGCATTCGCATTGCTGAGAAAAATGAGGGGGGATTGTCCATAAATCCCCAAAAGGAATGTTAAAAACATCCTGATTCATGTTTACAACTCCTAAGGGATGACTTTGAAACACAAAGAGAGTTCTGCAAAGAGTTTGGGTTACGCGAGGACATAAGTATCCCCAAAAGTGATATTTGGACCTTGGTGCAAGTTTTACATGGAAGAAGTACTGTTCCTACCAAGTCTTGCTGGATTTGTGCAAGCATCATGACAGCTTCCAACTGGAAACCCAAGGAGAGGAAAACCTCTCCAAGCTATATATGGTATAGCTACCCACTCCTAATAGCACAGCAGCAGTTAAGAGAACTGGTCCTTGGAGCACTCTTGCAGACCCTCACGTTTCCCAGAATATCTCTCAGCAGTGAGAGCCTAGCAGTGGCTCATTCCTGCTCACTGTCTGGGGAATTTGTGTGCTGTAAGTGCAGGTCAACAAGAGAAAAAAATGAGTCTTCCAGTAAACAATGATAAAGGGAAAGTCTCTGAAGTGCAGTCTCAGAAAGACAGTCTCCTAGACAGTCTTTAACAGTATTAAATGACTATATAGTTATTATTTATTCATTCCACTCTTCTTACAGGCAGCATCCCTCAAAAGTAAGTATTTGCCTATCTATATATGTATGAAAGCTTTTTGTCTTTATTGTTTTTCATATGCTTTGTCCTTTGCTCATTTTCAGAGCTGGTGCTCTGGAGAGCTAGATAAGAATGGCAAACTTTGGTAACAAAGGGGTGAAAACACAAAGCCTGAAGTTGTGTGAACACAAGGATGCTGTTCTCAACCTGCTCTGATTGTACATTTTGGACAAACAGTAGCATGCAGAGGAGCTGTACTAAGCTTCAGAGTTTTCAGATGTCCTTAGCTGCTGAAAACTCACTGACTTTCAGCTACAGTTTTTTTTCCTGTTTGGTATTGTATAGGCATGTAAATATCCAGCAGATACATACATGACTTTCAGTCTAAAATAGGGATCTCAAGCACGTTCTTAGTGGTCCCTGTCTCTGTTGTGCTTGTTGGGGTAGGGAACTAGTGTTTGCAACATCTAGTGGTTCATAAATCCAGATTATTTCCAAATTATTAACCAGATATTTCACTTGGCCTCTGCAACTTCTCAAAAAGCCTTCCTGCAGCAGTGAACTAGAGTGACCCAAAGGTGGGAATCTTGAGTTCCTGTTGCCCTCAGCATGTCTCTCCCATCCAGGAAGAACAGCAGTCTGCCAATCAAGCAATCCAGCGCTTTGCTCAGATCGGGCATGTCCCTGAGAAGGCTAAAAGGGTTGACAGGACAGTGCTAAAGGCATTTCTGCAAGAGTAGTTACTACTTGGATCTTTTGGAAACCACAGCACACAGATAAATCAATCACAGACTAACTACAGCTGGCAGTAGATACATTCACACCTCATGAATGCAAGTGAATTGTCTTCTTGTTTTGTAATTCAGTTGTTTAGTCCCAAGATCAGTTTGCCAGTTTGAATCAGAGCAAATTTCTGTAATAGCACTGCGTGTCACAGCTCGAGTGAAACAAATGCTCCAGTCTTCTTTGAACTTCTGAGTATTTTGACCTTCAGAACTTGTACCATGAATTTTTCAATTAACTAGCTCATAATTAAATCAACTGATTAAATAAAGAAGTTTTAGTTGATAAAGTACTGCTATGCATTCAGATGGCACAGGAGTTTTAATGATATGTAGATTGTCTCTAAGAACAGCTCAGAAAGAGAATCTATCCTCCTACACAGCTTCATGGGTCCCTTCTGACCATGCAGCCCCCTCATTGCCCAGACAGCCCACAAAAATGAGGCACAGTGGCCTGGAGACAAGGATTCAAGGCACTTTGTCTCTGCCCTTGACTCCACAGTCTTGCTGGCCACACTATTTCTGATACAAGCCAGGATGTCACTGGCCTTCTTGGCACCTGGGCACATGTTCAGCTGCTGTCAACCAGCAGCCCCAGGCCCTTTTCCAGCAGACCCCTTTGCAGCCACTCTGCCCCCAGCCCATAACTGCAGTGGGTAGTTGTGACCCAGGTGCAGGGCCCAGCACTTTGATGCCCTCTCCTGTTTTTTGATTTGCCTTTTGAGCAAGAGATGCTGGTTTGTGCATAAGTAGACAGCTTGCCTAAAATATTACAGTTCCCATTAATTTCTCTCTTTAATGGCAGCAACCTCCAGAGTTCTCACTCTTGGACCGCCACTGGACCCAGACACCAAGAGACATAGGGTGGGAATTTTCCATGTGATCATTGCAGGTATCTCAAGACCAGACCACCCTAGTCCTTGCTTGTGCAGAAAGAGTTTTCCAATGCATATGAACTTCAGCTGGCTTGGGATCACTTCCAGACTGCACCAGGAAAAGCAGCTTGACTTAGAGGTGTCATTTGATGTATCCTTTCCCATCCATTAAAGGTCGGCGCCATGACAAAACACAACAGAAAACATATTCTCAGAGGATTGAAAAAAAGCACGCAGTATTTTTCTAAAAGCTCTTTAGGCCAGTTCCTCAATGCAAACCTTTCAAATGCAGGACTCAATACAATATGCCACATGAAACCATACCTACTGCCCAGAGTCTAAATTTAGATTCTCCTCAGAACTGAAACTGTGCCAGAGAAACAAACGTTTAACAATGGTCTTTATTTAATTTGACATATCCCTCTTCGACTACTTCCCTTGCAAAACCCTTTTGTGCTCTTTTAAGTAGGACGATTTCTTTTCTTCATGTAATTCAAGTGTGGCATAAAGTGAGAACTACCCATTTAAAAATACACACATGCACAACTAGAAAGATAAGAGAAAACAAGTCTCAAACAACCAAACTGCTTACTGTTGCAAGTGGGGAGTAAGAGGGGGGAGGGAAGAAGAGGGAGGAAAGTAAAAATGCTAGAAAAAAAAAGAAAGGGAAAGGAAAAAGTTGTATAACATTCTGCTGATTCTTCTTAAGATGCATGTAATATTTACCACATTGTCAATATTTTGACACTGTCACTTAAAGTGGTAATGTTTGGTTTGGTTTTGGGGGTTGTTTTTTGTAGACCTGTCCTCCCGCATGCATGTCTTCTGTCAGTGCTTCTTCTGTGTTTAGTTTCACTTTTGTAGAAATACACAAATGGGAACAGGATTCACTGCTACTCCTACCCAAAGTAATAACCTCAGGTTTTGGAACATGAGACCTCACTCCTCTACTGTGCACTGTAGTGATGCTGGCAACAGATAATAGGATCAGAGGAATCAAAACCAGGCTTCTTAAAATCAAGCAAATGTGCTTAATAACAGAAGGGAACCCAAATCCATAAAATAATTCATACCCTGAAATGGCACTAAGCGGAATATTTTTAAAAACATTTTCAAGATGTATTACCAGATTTTTTAATTCCTGAACTGTGCATATAACACATTTGTTTGATTTAGTGTCTAAAATAAACTTTTACTACTTTTGTTCCTGCCAGCACTGAAACAATTAACACAGCAAAGGGAAAGTGTACAAAACTCCCCCCCAGCCCACCCACCAACACATCTCTGAAGTGCACTCCTAGCTGAGTAGCCCACTTTTGCCCTTGGCTTCATATCTGAAGGTCTGTGGGTAAATGTCTCCTACTTGCTGGAGAGGGGATGCAGTTCTGGTGTGTGCTAGGAGAAAGAGACTGCAAATCGATTTTCCAGAACTCTGGCAGGTAGGTATTGCAATATTAAGATGTGGGTGGATCTCAAGTGGGTGTTTAAACAGGTGATGAAAACAAGAGATGTCAGACACCACACAAGTTCTGAGCAAGATACTGAAAAGGCAGATCATTAGATGATGGTGATGTGGAAGGTGCAACGAAGGAAGAAAAGAATGAGGAAAATATCAGTTAATAGAGAAGCAAAGAGACACAGGTTTGCTCCACTGGAAAAAGGGAGGAGTATGAATAGAAAAATTATGAGAGCATCCCCAACAGACTGGAGAAAGAGGCAGCAGTGAAATAAAGAACACAGATGATCCACAGGATGCTGTACAGGGAAAAAAAAAAAAAAAGATAAGCTGGAGGACTTTGTAGTCATTTTTGCTCACATTAAGAAAGGTCTTTGTGACCCATGATTTGTATCAAGAGCAATTTAGAAGACTGTGGTCAAAATCAGATTTAGACAAAAGAATGGGTCCTGGCAGCAGGCACGAGGGTGTTCAGTAGGGCTGGACAAGATCCTGATTAGAAAGAAAGACAATTGACTAGCTTTCCTTCATGGTGGGCCAGATGGCAATGCCTTAGTCACATTAGAGGTGATCAGCAGTGGCTCCCAGGTGAAAATGCAGAAATGAATGAAGTAACAGGAGTCCTTCAGTAGGCAAAGAGCAATGGCAGGACTCAAGAGGTAGGATAAGCTCATGGGCCAGTGCTATGAGCAAGGTTCTGGGATGTGTGAGCCCCCAAAAAGGGGTTCACAGGGTGAGGACTACTCTCAGGAATGAACTCCCCATGGATAACTCTTAGGATTGCAATTGCATGACTGATGAAAGCTTTAAACATGAAACAAAGCTGAGAGGGTTGGGATACTTGGTCTCCCTGCCTGATTCTAATGCAAGACAAAAAAGGAAAATCAGATAAATGAGATTATTGCAGTGGGTAATAGGACACGGAAGGGGAGAGGAATAGGCAGCAAGAGAATACGGGAATAATACTGAAGAGAGGAATAAATGTTTGTGTGATACATTTAATGAAATTTGCTATTTAAGACTGGATTAAAACAGAAAAAATCAAGAGAAATGCTGTGCATTAAGACCAGATACATATAGGAAGGAGAATCTCTGGTGCAGAACAAAAGAAAAGGATATTACAAGAACAATAGAAACACATTGGAATAGTAATCTTGCCTGAAACACAGGCATTGAAAGATATGCATTATTTAAAAAAGAAGAAAAGGTAAAAGCACTGAGGTAGCAATGCTCATTAACTGATGAAGTAGACTGAAAAGAAATAAGAATTTATTGCTTCAGTAAAACCCAGAAACAGGGTAAGTCAAAAATCACTTTTGGAAAGCCTGAAAAATACAATCTATGGGAATTAAAACAGCATCTGCCACTCACTTTGATGGCTGGATTTTACTATGGCTGGAGATCAGCATCTTACTCCCAGAAACTAAGGAAACACAGAAGCATTTCAAATTCACCATGCAGTGAGAAATGCTTCCAAATACAGAAGGACAAACTATCCTTGCATGAAAGGGACACACTTCTACAGCAAGTAGTCCCAGGCTCTACAGCAACGTCACATTAGATACAGTTCTGATAAGTACCAAAACACTTCAAGCTAGCTACTTGTAGCATAGAAGTTTGGTCTAAATGACCATGAGTTGATTCAGTCTTAAGTAAGGAGAAGGACAAAAACAGGCCTAGACCTATGATCTATGATTTTGAACATAAAATATCCATCCAGACAGAAAGCAAAATCTAACTCCTCTAGAATCTGAATGTAGCAAGGATTTGACCTCAAGGGTACAAAAAATTCTAATGAATTTGCACCCCCACCCCACCCTCACTACACACAGCAAGGGGGGAAAATCATTGTGGAGTAGGACAAATACTCCCTCACAGAAAGGGATGAGAAAAGACACCAAAAGAAAGCGCTGATCAGCAAAGAAAAACTTATTTAATATCAAGAAGTGCAAGACAGAACCACAGATGGATAAGACTCTCTGTGGGAGATCCTGCCAAAGAAACACACAGTAAGTATGCATCAAAATGAATGAATGCATGGACAAACAAACACAAATATTGCCGTTGGGGTGTTTTTCACTGGCCCTCTGTTCCAGCTATCCCAGTGTAATTCAATTTTTACCAAGATCTGACCAGCAAAAAGCAACATATCCACTTCCAAGACAGACTGGAGCTTCCTTATGCTGGAAAGATCTGTGCAATCTATAAGCCTACCCTGTCCCATGTCACCGCAAATGAGTTAAGCACATCTGTTTTACTTTGTATGGCACTGCATGTGAGGAAGTGCTTAGTTCCACATCTCCAGTCTGGGCATTTACTTATCCAGCTGCGTCAACAGCACCATAAACCATCTGACCATATCAAACTAATTTTGACACAGGAACTGCATAAGCTTTTATACATATTCCATAGTGGCTATTAGATGGCCTTAGAGAGAGTAGACTTGGCAGAAATGGGTGAGGAGCAAAACACAAGTAAAGAAAGGTGAGGAAATGTATATACTGATTATCCCAGTAAAGGCATGTAGTGATAGGACAAAGGGTAATGGCTTTAAGCTGAAAGAGGGTAGGTTTAGATTAGATATTAGAAAGAAATTCTTTACTGTGGGGGTGGTAAGGCACTGGAATAGGTTGCCCAGAGAATCTGTGGCTGTCTCATTCCTGGAAACGTTCAAGGCCAGGTTGGATGGGGCTTTAAGCAGCATAGTCTTAATGGGAGGTATCCCTTCCCACGGCAGGGAGGTTCAAGCAAGAAGATCTTTAATGTCCCTTCCAACCCAAACAATTCAATGATGCTTAGGAAAAGTAAGAACTTGAAGCTGGCCTTTGCAGAACAAATATCATGCAAATTGGAAGAGACAGCACAAATTTCCCACAACACAATCCCAATACTGTGCTGTGAGTGCCAACAGGAGGAATCACACACACTGAGAGTGATCATTAGCCCCTGTAGTGTTTTGGGGCAGGGATGGTGTTTATACTGTGTTTGTACAGTGACTAAAGGAAGGAGGCATTGAACTTTGACTCAGATTTCTGAACGCGACTGTGATAAGTACAGAATTTTTTTAAAGGCACAGTTTTGGGGCTCAACTACTTTTTACACCAAGCACAACAATGTGTAACAGCCACTACTTCTATCACTGTGGAAGACAGGGTGCATTCAGGCTTCCTCCTGGCAATACGGAATCCATGGCCAAGTGCAAGAATCAACATCATATGCCTGGCTGCAGCCAGGGCAAATGCCTTCTAAGAACAGCTTCTGTCACCATGGCATACCTGGTCTGTCTGGGAAGGATCTGGGATGACCTGTAAAGCCTCAGTCAATTTTCCATGCTAAACCCTCTGAGGGGCTGGGGTTGGGGAAGGCACTAAAGAGCACCAGGCCCACCTAATATAGTGGGCAGGAATTACTTGGGCAGTATCCCAGAGCTGAGAGTAGTCCTGTGATCCCACAGAAAAGCAAATGATGTGGGCAGACACTATTCATGCAAGGCATGGCGATCCTTTGCAATCCTTTACCAGTCCTTGGTTCTCCCCACTGCTATCTCTAAGTGTCACTGGGTTTTCCCAGTCCATTTGTTCCTCCTACCATTGCTACACAAGTGCTGGAAATGGCTGCCCATTGTGTCACTACAACATGCTAAAGCTTGTGACAAATATTCCCAATAACATCTCCCTAGAGAACCCAGAATTTATTTTTTGGAGTTACAGAAACTTTTAAAAACACTGGATGTCACACAGGGCATACGCTTCCACCAGTGTGAAAATAATGTGTGTGGCTCTGCTCCTTCAGGCGACTTCTTCGTCCATCAGGTAAATGATGAATTACCCTGTCAGTCAGAGCTCTTCCTTTCAGGGAGATAAAGAGCATGTGCCTGAATAGAAGTTACTTGGTTTTAGCTGCCACACAGCCTCATGGATGGATGTGACAGGTTGCTTATGTGGCATACAGTCCTAGGAGATGACCCTTAGATTTGGCGTGGGATTCTGTAGAGTGCTGCAATACAGTGACCAGAGCTAAAGTTTGGGCTTCTGAGCATCACCTGATCTAACCAGAAAGATTTTAACCTTCTTGTCATCATGGTATGATAGCCATGAGGGTAGCGAGCCTGGTACAACCAGGTTGGTCCGGTGCCAACGAGTCTGAAATGTACTTACATCATGTGGGTGCCTATGCCAAAGAGTTTGGGACATAAAGAAAAGCTGCACAAGTCCTACTTTATTTTTTACTGTACTGTCTAATAGATGCTCTGTCAAGTTATACATTTCTTGCTGTGACAAATTATTCCTCTTCTCCTGACAGGACCTCCAGCTGAGTCCGCTGTGCTCAATTAGGAGAAAATGCATATTTTAATCCACCCCATGGTGTAGTAACATTTCGCTCTGTGGCCTTGGCAAAGGCATCACTTAACTATTTCTGCAGTGGTTTCACATGCAGCACATTATTATAATGTCAGCAGCATTTCCGTCTGTTCTAGTTTCCCCGGCAGTACTCCCCTAGGCATTGGGATGTGGACAATTAAAGACCACTTTATCATTTTGGAACCAATGATTTCCTTACCCTGATATAGTTCATCTCTACACATCAGCTGCTCCTACTGTCACAAACATCTTTGCTTTTTCAGGCCACTGCGGTCTCTTGGTAATTTGTTGTGACCACCCTCCACTGATGGACTGGTAAAGGGTGATCCTATACCCTTCCTAAAACAATGCATCAGGTCTTTGTCCTCCTTGGTATTCATGATCAGCTCCAGATCTCCTCCAATCTCTAGCAATGAATGAAGATCACCTCAAAACCCCCTAATCGTAGAGTGCCTATATTATGTGGAAAAATGGACCCTCTTTCCAACAAGTCATCAGGACTTCTGTGAAATGTCTTCTAATTCTGTAGTCGCACTTGAAAACTACACAAGCATGACTCAGAAGTCATGGAGAGTTGATGAGATGGGAATCCGCATGACATTACTTTTATGGTGCAATATGGCTCTCTCCACTGTTTGCAGGGAAAACAAACAATTAAGGGTTATTTGTGGGGAAAAAAAACAGTCCAGGGAGAGGAATAAGCTGCACAGGGAAAAAAAAAAAGGGGGGGGGGAAGAGAAAAAAGTGGAACAATCTTTACAAGAAACCAGCATCTCTGTGGAACTATTCAGTCGTGCTGGTAGATTCAGGATGAGGTCTGCCCAGACGGATGGCACTGCTCTTTTTTGACTCCTTCCAGGATATTTTTGGCCCACTGAGTCTCAGAAACACTTCTTGAGAAGTCCTTAATTTCAAATTCCAATTTTTAGCCTTCTAATATTTTTGCAGAGGATCTTCTCACACACTGTTTTCTTACCTGAAATCAGAGGTTTGATCATTAAAAAATCTCATTTGCCCAAAACAAACTCAGTGTCAAACCCTGATGTAGTCAGTAGCCTGAAAATCCCATTAATTATTTGGAACCTCGGTTAGCTGAATTAATTCAATGTCTTTGACTCAACTTGGATAACAAAGGTTTGACTGCATTTCTCTTTCTTTTATGTGAAGTGTGCTCTCTGGTACTACTTACCCTATTAAAAATATATCTTGCCTTTTAATCAGCACAAGCAAAACAAAGATAAGCCTGCTGAAAAGGGCTTTGAAAAGCAGTTAAAGTAGCAGAGGAGTTGTGTGCAAGTCTGTAGAGTATATTTATGGTTATAAAACATCATATAAAAATTTAATTGGTACCTATGAAAGACACCAGCAGCTGTGTTGAGAGGGTTCTCCACAGAACAGCTCAGCAAGGCAGCAGTACAAATGTTTGTCTTCTCAATATACTGCAAGCCTGTCCTAGAGCTCAACTGCTGAATGGCCAAACCTACTTAGTCCTTAACTTCTCTGATGTGACCAGCCCAGGCTGGCCAGGGAAAGAGATCAGTCTGATCAAACACCTCTGGTTAAAGTTTCAAGGCTTTGTGTTAGCAAAGATAGCCAAAGCAAGCAAACCAAGTGAGTTCGAGATTAGGATTGCTGTTCTTAAAACTTCTCACATTCATCACAACACAGTGATCTCCAAGTCAGCAGAGCCATCCACTGTAGCTCTGATGGCTCTGGTACATAGTAGGCCATCTAGTCTGTTATAACTAGCTGGTTGATCCCACAACTCCTGAGGAAAATCTACTGGCAATTAGAGGCCTCTGGGACATGCCAGCTTCCTCATTAGCAGCAAGTCTCGGAGCTACTTCAGATATGAAAGCACAGATACGTGCACAACACTCTGGGCTTTCAGTAACAGCACCTAATTTCTGTGGGTGAGCATTGAGGTCTCACTTCACATGACTCGAGCTGCTCATGCAGCACCACTGGTCATTTTGACACTGTGCATCCCTGTCACCTGACGTGGTGGGTGTGCTGCACAGCCTCTGCTACTGGAGAGCTAGCTCAGCCATTAACTCCTTTGAGATAGTTGCTATTGCATTGTATTGTAGCTCTGTGCTGGATCTGAAACAATGCCTAAGCAATGAAAAGCTCCCCATGAGATATGGGAATATCTCATTAGCAAAATTACTTTTTTCCAAGAGTGATTTTTGTGTAAGCATAAAGCCCTTCATTTACAATGAGAGCATTTCAGCAAACATCTCTTCCTATTTTCATGTAATTTGCAAGAACATGTATTTTTTTTCTTGTACCCATATGGAGAGGAGCAGGATCCTTCAGGAGTTGGCTGATGAGGTACATTTTTTCAGCAATGGTAAGTGCATACACAAATGTAATCTTGGTGTGACTTTTGTTTAGTTGTTCTTCTTTTGCTTAGCTTCTTTATCTTACCCAGGTAGAGTAATCCTAGCGTTATTGTTGCAGGATCTTATGGTATTGTCGTATCACATGTCTCACACTGCAGAAAAGAGCAGAGGAGAAATGTTTCACGGCACTTACTTGAAGCAGGTACAACTGTACAGCTAGCCCAGACCAGACCACATTCAGTCAGAGGCACTGGTCATTCCTCCAGCACCTTCAGCTGTTCTTTACATACCAGCCCTTCTTTACACCCTGTTGGGAGACAATCAATACTTGATGTGATTTCGTTTTCTCTTTTTTTCTTTTTTTCTTTTTTTTTTTTTTTTTTTGCAATTAAGGAAAAAAGAGAGAAGGTGAGGAACGGCTGCAGGAAATTCAGTTAGGGAAACAGTGACATATGGATGAAAAAAACCTTCCAGACAAATAACTTTAGGGGTGAGAATTAAATAACCTTGAGTTCTTTTCACAAGCGCAAACAAGCAAGTTTGGGAGTTTATCACCAGGCCTTGCAAGAAGAATGCAGGAATGAGATTGATAAGGTAGGAGAAAAGGAATGAGCAGCATTTATCCAATCCACATTGTGGAAATAGGATAGGGGAGTTTACAGAGACTGTAACTCCTGCACAGTTCACAGCAATGGGGGAGTAGGACAAGGATCAGCTGGAACAAATACTGGCTGTGCAGCCCCAGTGCAACTGGTCAGGGCAGAGCACCAGTAGACTGATGAACATCTGGGTGATTGGATGTGGTAGCAGTCCTAGAGGCATCAGAATACTCCTCTCTGTCACAAGTGACCATACAGAGATCCCTGTAATTCTGTGAAGATTAGGACATAGATGTTCACCTCATTTTCCCAGGGTAGATTTTCTTGCCCTTATTTTCACCAAGTTAAACTTGTATAAATTTAGGTCAGCTTCCCATCCCACTGGGAGTGCTGAAGCATGAAAATGCAAGAGTGAGACTTGTTTATACTTTCTTGGTGATAGATTTCTCAGCCTAGAAGACAGAGGGATGAGTAAAAACTCAGGTCAAAGCCTTTATCTGGCAAGGAAATGTTTTCCAACTGCAGATAGGAGCTGCCAGCCTGCAACCAGCAAGCACTGAGGGAGCAGTGTGGTCATCCAGACATGGGAGAGAACTTCCTTCTGAACATGTCTCAGGGACAGAAGCACACTGACAGCCAATCATTATGTCAGTGTTTCTACCACAGTTTTGGGATGTGGTTGACAAAGCAAGTCACGTTAAAAACCTGCAGAAAATGAAATGAGTTGTGAGGTCCAAAAGGGCACATCAGTCCAACCAGTGCCGGAGTTTCAGGTGAAATCCAGCACTCCTAAGTGCCAGCTCAGTGCCCTGTCAGAGCATGCTTTTTCAAACTTTCCTACCGACCCCTGAATGCGACAGCAGCATATTTGCATGCCACGTCCACTCCAGTGAGCCTCACCTTCAGGAAAAGGATACCAGCTAATTATGAGTGAGCTCTCTGATGATCAGTTCATTTACAATTCCTCCCAAGCACAGGTTTGGGATCATATAATACAAGGCATAATACTGGCCACTCCAATAAGACAAATCAAGAGAGATGTGCAAATGAAGAGATGAGCATTTGTCCTTGAGGGAGGACGTTTAGCATACCTAGAAACACAACCATTTTTAAAATTAATTAATCCCCTTAAGGAATTGTGAGTGATGGATTAGAGACCTTAACTGGGGAAGCAGTCTGTGACACGGTGTGTGTTTGAAGAGGCACTGAAAAAGGATGTGAGTTTGCAGTCTCAAGTGCTTAAGCAAAACCATCAGCCTCAGAGTGGAACATATTTATTGGCTGGGGAAGGAGAGGCTCAGGGGGACCCTTGGAGCTACGTGAAAGCAGAGGAGTATCTGTGGCACCTACTGCTGTCCAGCCAGCCAGCTGTGAAAGCAGCAGTGCGAGAAGAGGAGGGGGAAAGCTTAAAGCATCACCAGGGAGGAAATAGCAATGACATTTTTAAAATGTATTCTTGGCTCTGAGAATGGTCTAGATAAGCAAGGTAGCAGACGATATGGAGATTTCTTATTTAAATGGAAAAGAACAGCAGGACATTGCTTCAGATGTGCTTCGTTACTAAATCTGCCTGCTAGTTTTCAAGTCTGAGTCATCTCTATCTTAGTATGCAATGTGTTCCACCAAGTAATGAGATTTCTTTGAGTTTCCACTGTATTAGATTTCTCTGCACATCAAATATTTAATAAGAATTAGCATCCAGCCATCCTCCCTCCTCCCCTCCACAATAATATTAACTTCTACTGAGACATACCAACATTTTGCTATTCACAGTGCTGCTTTGAAGGGTAACTTTAAAAGCTCTGTATATTTTTCCAAGGGATTTGCTCTGACCCTTTGCAAACACACAGTAATTAAGAAAAAGAATGACCAGCAGAAAAGGCACGGTAAACTGAAGGTGTGCAAAGAGACTTCTCATTAGTCTTTGTGTCATTTACAGTATCTGAGGAACAATTTCATAGCAATAACATATTTATTTGATGTGGCACAGATATCTGGGCTCACTGTTACGGATGGCATTTGCTCTTAATGCTTAAAGTACCTCTTTAACGAAATGGCACTCCATAAAAATTTAGTGTGTTCCTGTTGTAATTAAAAAGCCCTAGTCATTTTTGCATTTATGATATAAACTATAATAGCTGTAAAATCCCGCAATTAATTTGCGCCAACATTTCATACTTGAGAAATTCTCATTACAAATTTCATTACTTATTCACTTATCTGTAATTTGTCCTATATAACCTAAAGAATATTAACAAATTTAGAGTCACTTTTGCTCTATTAAAAGCTAAATAGAAAAGCCTTTCACCTAGCAAGCCAATTGTGATAACATTCTCAAGCCTGCTCCAAAATGGTGGTCAGGCTACACGAAAAGAGATATTCTTTATGAAGCACAAGCCATAAAAGACAGGCTAAAGCCCTTTGGAAACTGCGTGATGTATCCCGAGCTATTCCACGGCACCTTCATTAGTTTAAAAGCATTACAAGGTTTGAGTGTCTTACAGTGTGGCTGTGAAGATGACACACAGCTAAGGGCAGGACTGGCAATAAAACAGCAAGAAAATGATCTCTCCAGCCAAGAGTGACTATGCAACATCCAAATGGCAGGGATTTCTGTTCCCTCTTCGGTTTGCTTCCTGCTGCTCACAATGATAATTTGTACTCTGGATGTCTGCAGGACTTAGGGGGCTGTAAAATCTTGAGGAGCACTGACACAAAGTCCCAGTTTCCCTACAAATAAGAGATGGTGCTACCAGAACAAGGCAAAAGAAAGGACCAGCAGGAGAAGGCTGTACACATGAGACAGCAGGAGGGGGAGAGAAACTTCTGCTGCTCTGCAGTTTCTCCCACCTGCTGAATTCATACAGTGTGACAGCAAAGCCACCCAACTGCACTTGAAATTTTGACCATATTTTCTTTGTGGCTTTTCTTCTCTGTCATCTCATCTGGGGCCAGAGCTCCAACCCAACAGATGCCAGAACTCCACTGAAAGCAATTGAAGTGAAGAAAATCATCATCTCCAAGACTGCTGACAATCCCTTCCTCCATCCAAGTCCAGTCCAGCTTTACCCAACCTCAAAATGGCATTTCCAAACATGCTTTTCATGAACTGTCACCCTCTCAGTTTATTTAAACTCATTTTTACTCAAAAGGGGATGCTTTACTCCTTTCCTAGTTCTTGACTATGCACCGGCAGGACAGTACCACTCACCTTGCTCACTGTACTAATGGGATATTCTTGCCAAGTCTTGCATATGATGGTAAAATATGACAATAGAAGCCAGGCAGGAGCAGACAGGAAAAGTTGAAACTCATATTGGTCACCTGGAAAAGAAGAAATAAAGATTTTTTTCCTCAGGATGCAAAGTCTAGAAGTACAACTCAACCAAAAAAACATAGCCCACTGAGCAATTTGTAATACAGTTACAGTAGCACAAGCTTCAGGCGTGTCCTGAGTGTTTTCTGATATGCTAAGAAGAAATAAGTTATGATCTCCTAAAGAATAGGTAGGGTGAAACAACAGAAAATAAACTGGGATACCATCAACATCATTTAACTGAGAACACTTAGAAAAGTACAAATACTAAGATTTTATACCAATAGGAAAAATGAACTTTGACTGACTTTGCATCTTGGCTCTGCAAGCATTATGGGAGCCATTATCATCCATTATGCAAATTTGAAGGATGATGGAAAACAAGGCCTGAAACCAAGTAACTTCACCTCTCTACAACAGAACAAAACCCAGACATACTGGATCAGGACAGTGTCACTCTGATTCCCAAAAATTATGTTCACAATGAACAGAGACTCAAATATGAGTACATGCATCTGTACTATATAAAGACATCCATATATCCTCTCCATCCCAACAATATATAACACTAAATTGGCATTTTACTAGCTTTTATACCACATTCATTTTATTTCCATCTGTAATTAACTTCCACAAAATTTAACTGTGAGACAGGAAATTACTATTCTAGCATAAATAATCTTGCTTCTGAAAATGGCAGCTTTAACACAACCAACAATACAATCCATGTACGAAAGAAAATGGCATTCTTATTAGCTTTGTGTGCTCCATATTTTATAGAATACTATGGTACAAATTGAAATTTTACATGATTTAATAAACTTATATGACAGCCAAGTACCCGTATAACTGTAACAAACAGTACTCCTCTCTTAATCAGGGCTCTCTCTACATGTGAGGCTCTCTTTCATTATCACTTAGCTTAGCATATGACAAACCAGACACTATTAAAGTACCTTTAGAAAAGTACATTTACAGCACCACAATCCTTCAAATATCCTCCCTTAATTCTGGAGGACAGTTGTTGTAAAAGGGAATATAGGACCTACCTTTCTTCCACCATGAATCAACTTCGCTAACAAGTTACCCAGCACCATTTCCATCGTGCTATATAACAAAACAGTGGCAACAAACAAGTACACACACTTACAGACATGTGGGGGTGTTTGTATCAAGATGACAGATACTAAAATGGAATAACAGAAAAATTTGGAAAGGAGAAAGGTTTATTTGGCCTCAAATCACTGGTTAGTTCAACAGATTATACATAAAATTCAAAGTTTCTTTGTCTTTGGTGCATTAGAGGCAATATATGATGCCAGCTGTTATCTTTCAAAAACTCTCTGGCCCATCTAGACAAATGTTCCTCTGTAAAAAGAGGGATGATGCACAAGGCTTCTGGTTGGAGCTAATTGTGTTCTCCTTAAAACCTGTGTAATGCATTGTGTGTAGTGGATACACACACACACCACTCTGCAGCTGCCTTAAGAACAAAGACCGTCAGTACTCTGACACAGCTATTTTTTATATGCTGGGTGCCATCACTTCACTCGCCAGGATTATGACACCCTTGACATTCTTTCCTGTAGAAAGAAAGGGTACCTGGTAATTAGGGCCAATGTTTAGCCTGGTTATCTGCAAAAAAAGCATCAATGAAGGAATGATTCAGTCAGGCCACCACATTCCCTATAAGCCACCCTCAAGCATTTGCAAACAAGTCAAGTGAATGAAAGATGTTCCAGTTGCTCCCTTTGCTGCACAAAATGTCAGCACAGCTATAAACAGGGGCTTTCAGAGGCAAAGGAATTGTCACTGGTTTTTGTTCTCTCTTCTAAGTTTTAAACATGACCTTCCACCCTAGGCTTTTAATGTATTTTTTCACTCCAGAGTACAGACCATTGCCCCCAAATTCATGCCTGAAATACGTTTTCTGTGTTTGCAATACTTTTAGAAATTATGTTTATGGAATATCCTTGGAAGAGAATGAACTCTTTATTCATAATACATAAGCTTTACATTTTTAATAACAGAATTAGACCTTCACTGATTTTATAACTATACTATTAGCCAACACACTCTGGTTTCAAATTAATTTGAAATAACTCACGCAATGACTTTCTGCAGTCAGGATTGGAGAAGCATGGACTTTGAAGTAGGCAGAGTCTGTTAAATTAAGGGGTAATTGCAGCTACTGCTAATGAAAGCGTGGAACATTTTCCCTATTCCTTTGCACATAGCCCAGATTTCTTCTGAGACGGCAGAATGGATGAGCTGCTGATCACCTTTTGCTAAAATCTGATTTCAGAAGTGACACAAAGGTCTCTGAATAAACTGCCTTTCTCAGTATATTTTTCCTGCTTTTTGTATCATGCAAATAGGAATCCTGCATAATGATAACTTAAATGATCACCAGCACAAATTCCATGCCACCTTCTCATTAAAGAGCTATGTTGGACCAACATTTTCCAACCCCAGTAGGATCACGTCCCACTGTGCTAAGAGATGCGCAAACGCACGGGACTAGAGAGAGACCTCTGCAGATCCGAGTGACTCGCTGCTCCAAGGGAAGGAAAGCCTCCCTTCAGGACATGTGTGAGAGCTTTTCTGAGGGAAGACTATAATGTTTGCCAATCTCTAACATAACTAGGGCCTAGCTGTAGTGTTTAGGTGCTGCTATAGTGTCATTATTTTTTTAACAAGCCATATGAATCCGTAGTGTATACACATGCTGGACTTCAAGACTGGTAAGAAACACACATGATTATGGAACAAAAAGTATCTTTGGGGAAATAGTATTGGGATAATGTCTCAGTCACTGGATCCTAATAGTGTATAGAGGGGTTAATTTCACAAGACACAGCGTCTGTAAATAAAATCTTATATTATCTTGGAGTGGAAAAATCTCATCTCACCCTTCCCTCCAGAGTCTTCTAATATCTTAAATTTTCACAGGGCCTAATACTGCAATACTGGACTTAAAAAAATTCCAGCTACTTTTGTAAGTGCTACTACTGCAAACTCAGTACCTGTAGTGACACGCCCAACATTCAGCAATAATATCCCCATGTATCAGGTGAGGGACAAACTGGAGCTGTTTGCTTTGTCCACGTACTTCAGACTCATCTGCTTTCTTTCCTGCAAATATTTCTGTGGCTGAGTCAAACAGACTGACACGTGCTAAGAAAGGCAGCTGGTGCTGGGCAGTTTCTAACCATGGAGGAGAAAATGTTCTTTACTTTTGAGGCTGACAGGTCCTCATATGATAAACCTGTCAGAAATGTTACCTAACATTGTTGTCTGCATCACAATCTGTTTCCCAGCAACTCTGGGTCTGAGCAGCAGTAATAGAATTAATTATACTTCATTTTGCTGTCTTTAAAAGTATTGACCAAATTTAAGAACAAATGAGAAGCGCTTATCAAGCTTGAAGAAAATAATCCATCAGTGGCACAATTTAAATTCTCTGCAGTTCTCTTATTAATCAAAGTAACACTTACTATCCTATCTTCACTTCCCATTAACAGTCATTAAGCACTGTTGCTGATTGAAGCAATTTCTTTAGGGATCTCAACCTCATTTTTAAGAGAACCTTCTACAGTGGAAAACAATATCATACAGGAACAGCGACTTCAAGAGAGGAAGAAGGTTCTTCAATCATGTTCTGACCTTGACACTTCCCTGCAGCAGAAGTTCACTAAGTACACAACCAACATGCTCCAAACTTCTGACTTCATTCTTCCAGCAGCACCAGTGCCTCTCTATTAACCAGGGAAGAAAACACCACTTCAAAAGATGGTTATAGCAAGCAGGTTAAGTGTCTGTAATTATTGTACTGGCCTGCAACAGTGATTATAGTTTATAGAGCCTTTTCATACACAGGGAACCAATAAACAAACAAACAAACCAGAAAAAAGACAGCTTATTCTGTCATCTTACTGTCAACCCTCAGAGAAATCCAAGCTGTGATAAATCTCAAAGGTAATATACAGTACAGGAAAGATTTCCAATGTTGACTTTTTCTCCCCATTGAAAACAATGTCACAGATTGATAGCTTTTGTTGAAAAAAATGCAATTAGTCTCAGAGGAAACCTAGCACCTGGATGTAGCACAAAGGGGCAGGGAAAAGCCTGGGCTATAAGCACTGAGCTGCAGCAGCACAGATCAATACGTGTTCAGGGTTGTGGGTGCATTGTCTGCGCTCTACACCGTCCATCCTGGGCTTGGAGGTGGGACACGATCATGTGGGGTAACAGAAAGCATTCCAAAAGCTCTTCATGAATCAGGAGGGCTCCTGAGACTCTCTGTACTCTCAAGGAGTTTGTTCTGTGGATGGTGTTTTATAGGTGCCTTGCAAGGTCCTCAAGTTTACTGATTTTACAAGTCTTCATCTTGTGCCATTGTCCTCTAACTCAGCATTTCCCAGAGTATTTCAGTTTCACTGCTTTAAACAATTCAAGGGAAAAGGGTCCTCTTCCTAAACAGTACTGCCAGGCTGGAGAAATCAGGGCTAACCCTTATTTGAGCAGTAGCAAAATGCTGACCTGGTGTCATAACCAGGTTTATATGCAAGGAAGATGTTTGTCACATCACAATTCAGTTCAGAAAAGGCATAGTTCAAAGTCTGAAAAAGGCACCTCTCCATTTCCACATTTCTCTCAAAGAAGGGTTTTCATTGACTGGGCATTTTGGTACCCATCTGGCTCTTGGCCCTTAAACCCAAATTTTTCTGACTGGTGTATGGCTGTGGCCAAACCAATCCTAGTATCAGCCTTGTTCAACTCAACATTGAGGAGCTCATAAGATTAATCATGAATGTTCACACTGTGAACTGTTTCCAAAGTTTTCCACCCATCATACTGAGTAACTGAGTTCACTTTATCCTTCCAGGGAAGAAAAATCCATCAGTGGTACTAAATATAGAGCCATCACTTCTGCTTAAGAAGCACTTGACCTGAAAATTAGTGGCTGCCAGGGAATATTTTAGGGAAGAATCACCGGATAGCTGCATGGATCTCATTCTGTCAGTGTCTCACTTGTCAAAAAACATGTTACTGGCCTGAGAGCCACTGGGTCTATCCTAGTGCAGCTATTTCATCCCCATTGCCACAGCCCTTCCACTTCAGGGAAAGAGAAAGAAGATAAAAGTTTGGCTGTGTGTTCTGCCTATTTACCACGTCCACTTGTGTTTACACTGTATGAAAATACAATATGACCTTGGAATTTGGTGGCCAAACTGCATGCTGATTCTATTCCATACATAAACAGTAGGCTGAGCATCAGGCTGGCAAAATCCAGTCTAAAATAAAGGGAAGAACGAAAGACCACTTAACTTCTATGCAGGTAACTACACAATTCCAGATTCCATGATACGAAATGTTAGACTAGATTTTGGATCAGTGTAATACCTACTTCCATTAAGCACTTTAAAAGGAAAACATCTTACCAAGTGTCCCATTAGGCTGACAAATTTACACCACTATGAATAGAAAAACAGAATACAGCATTGTGTTCAGGGAGCACGAGTGAATTTCAGCTCTGTAGTATTTCTTCATCTTTATGAAGAAGGTTAGACAGTCTATCACATACTTTCTCACTATTCATCAGGTCCAGACATGTTTATTAAAGTAAATTAACAATCAGTTGTGGAGTGAATTGTGGCAACTGTAGTGGGACTGAATAGAGGCATGGGAACGTAGCACATTTAAGTTTCCATCTCTCTGTACATGTCACTTACCATTAATGCTAAAGATGATTTAGGGGAAAATCTTTTGCCATGTACTCTCATACACAGGGCATCACCCTGGCAAAACCCATGCTGTAGGGTGGGAACGTTCAGCTCTATTCTTCAGTGGATCCATGTGGAGACATAAAGCTATGCTGGTAGAAAATCTAAGATCTCTGTTGACAAAGTAAAATAATTTAAAACAAAGAAAGTATAGGAATAAAAAACATTTTAAGAAGATAGGAAAGCTCTGTGCACAAAATCTTACCTTCTCTTTCTCCTTCTTGAGTTTAGCCCTGGTTTTAAGTCCCGTAAACCAGACAGAACACAAAGCCACTAATTGGAGCACAGCTATTGAAATAATTTATGCCATAGCATCCATAGCTTTCTGTCATCTTTCTAGGGCACTTGGGCTGCAGTAGCTATGTATTCTAATAAGTTAACTCATTGCATCATATAGCCTGTTAGTCAAATGAATTGTTGGGTACAATCTGTTCCCAGTCAAGCCAGGGAAGGCTGTTTGTGCAACTACAGTGATATTTTACCAAAAGTAACCACATTTAATACCATAGCCATAGAGCTGTAGATATGTTTGTCTTATTACAATGGACAGATATATGACAGGACTTGTTGCAGTGGGGATCCTGCAACACGCATATATCAAACCAGGAGTCCCGTGGAAAGGAAATATATATGGACAGACAGATTCTTGATAGCTGTTTCAGAGATGTTTATTTCTCCAGCCGCATGGCCGGAGCTCTGCTGAGGAACTGTTCCAGTCACGGGACCAAGGGTCCTTCTGCCCGCGCAGGGAACACAAACCAACCAATGGGAACGAGGCTGAGCAGGGGCAGGGAAGCCCCGTGTCTGTGCCCTCAGGGCCCCTCTCCCAGGGCTCCATGGCAGGGGAGGGACCCCAACACCTCACCCGTTTTATTTTAATAAAAGGAGAATGAAAACAACTGGATAAACATAACAAGAACAGTTTCAAAACAAAACAAGCCACCCTCCTGAGTCTTTAAATGTCCAAACAGATTCTGTGGAACATCTTAGGGCTGACAGAAGGGAGACAGAACTCTCTGAGCATGCTTTGTGGGGAAACTGAGGCAGGAGAGGGTTTAACTTCTTCCCTCCCCCTTTTCATCCTCCACTCGGCATTGGAAAGGGATTTTTGGGGAAACAGTTGGCAAAAGCATGGTTTTGTGAGGGAAACCATGGATGAAAAAACGGATTGGGAATACACTGGGGGTAATAGGACATAGGGTAAAAGGGAAAGGTGGGATTAGGAAAGGGAGACTGTAGGGGGGACTTACAATGGAGATATTGTCTAACATGACTACGATTTTTTGCATATATACTGCCTTTTACAGGAACACCATCAGGCCCAGTGACCTGCGATGCTTGTAACCCTTTTCTACCTCGTATAATTTTGAATTGCACCACCTCTCCATCTCCCAAGCTTGGGATGTATTTTTCAGGGTTATTCTTTTTAATAGCAGTTCTATGCACGAATATGTCTTGCTGGTTGTCACACCTTGTTATAAAACCATAATTTTGCTTAACATTATACCATTTTACTATCCCTAAGATCTTGGTTACTATGATCTTTTCCTTTTTCCGAGTGGCTGCTGTTTTCTGTCTCGCTGTGTCTTTGCTCTCTCCTTCGGTCGCTCCCATGTTGGAATTGTCAGGGCTGCTCGTGCCTGCGTGCTCTTCCCGGGGTCGCGTTCGGGGCTGCGCGGGCCGGGCCGGGCCGCGCCGCTCAGTTCTCCGTGCGTCGCCTCCTCTGGTCACAGCTTCGCTGCCAATGCCGGGTGCTGCACCCACGTCTCGGCCGGGCCCCCGAGCGATGACCCCCCCGCGCCCGGCTCCAGCGCGCGTTTCGGCTGGGCGCGGCTCTGCTCCACCGCCGCCAGCCGCCGCCCGCGCGCCGCCCCTCTCGGTCGGGCGTTCACGGGGCTCGCTCCACCACGCGCTGTGCTGCGCCGTGCGGGCACCGCCGGGTCCCGCCGCGCCTCGCTCCGCCACCGACACTGCGGCTCGCGTGGCTCCGCCCGCACGCGGGAACCGCCTCGCTGCTGCTCGGAGAGCGCTCGGTGCACGTGGCCTGGGCCGCACGGTCCCTGCGCCAGGCTTCCCTTCGCCAAGACACAGCTGACATTGCTCAACAGTCTCGGTAACTAAATAATATTCACGAAAATATTCTTCCATCGGCATATATTTTGACTCAAATATTAACTGTGTCCAAACGGTTTTCCAAAAGCCCTTGGTAAGAATTAAATCCCAAGAAACATAGAAAAAGTTCTTAAACAACCATGCCAGGAAGTGTTTCAGTTCTTTTTGAGCTTGAATCAAGCTAAAATTTACAAATCGTTGTTCAAGAATCGTTTTAAGTTTAAGATAAATGTCCATATGCGGCTCAGAGAGCCAAGAGTCTTCCCACTGTTCCTCCATAGTTTAGATACGGAATAGCAAAGCAAAACCAAGAAGAGGAATCCAAAGTTTCCAGGGTTTACTCACACAAATCAGTCGCTTAGGGATCGGGGATTGTTCTGCTCACAATTCTCCACCATTTGTTGCAGTGGGGATCCTGCAACACGCATATATCAAACCAGGAGTCCCGTGGAAAGGAAATATATATGGACAGACAGATTCTTGCTAGATGTTTCAGAGATGTTTATTTCTCCAGCCGCATGGCCGGAGCTCTGCTGAGGAACTGTTCCAGTCACGGGACCAAGGGTCCTTCTGCCCGCGCAGGGAACACAAACCAACCAATGGGAACGAGGCTGAGCAGGGGCAGGGAAGCCCCGTGTCTGTGCCCTCAGGGCCCCTCTCCCAGGGCTCCATGGCAGGGGAGGGACCCCAACAAGGACTAGGGGAAAAAGGTAATTTTTAATCTTATGCTTTTAATTTTTAATGTGAGTACCATATTATGATAAGCGCTTCCAGCCCATCTTACATAATAGAAAAATAAAATACCTCTGCGCAGAACCAATAGTCATATAATGTTGAAGGTCACTTGCCCTACAACTTCACAAGGAGTTCACTGATATGACGTGAGAGCAAGGCAAATAGATGTAATTAAAATATACTAAAACCAATAATAAAAAACACTGGCTTTTGTTTACTCTGGAAGTGAGCAGGAACCATATTACCTCTGCAAACTATTTTCACTTAGCACAATTCAGGCGGAATTATTGCCATGACCTTTTAAGAATGTAGAAGTGAGGAATCGATAGCCTTTCAGAGGCACCACTGCGGAGGCAGAGCTGGCCATGCTGTGGTGGTGTGCATTTCTGCATCAGAAGGCAGCTGAAACCTAATTATCGTCAATCATGCCGAGGCGAGCC
>NW_024581137.1:25587090-25662090 GCF_017639235.1 Corvus kubaryi | reverse complement strand
AGAAATGTGAAAAGGGGCTACGTATGGGGGAGGTGGGGGGGAGCTGATGCCACATTTATGGTCAACACGATACTATAATTTGAAAAGCACAGCTTCATATTTTTGAGGAAATTACTGTGGTTTCCTATCTTCTCCCTCAGTCCTAAAGCAGCATTATGGCCTCTCCTCCCTCTAATAAGTGTGTTTCAGTGGTGTGCTTATCCCACAGCTACAGCCACTGCAGTAAGAGATTTTATAGCTTCGGTTTTTGGTGGGGGAAAAGATGCTGTGACTAAGCATCAGATTGTGAAAGCTTAGAGTTCATTTTTCTGTGAAAGGAAACATTGCACTTTATGTTAATAAACAACTGTAGGAGTTTTCACCATCCAGGAATAACTCAGACATTAGTCTGCGTTCTTTTGTCTGGAGAGCAGCAAGCAGGGTAATGAAAACAAAACCCGCTGAGACATAAAAATACAATTTATACCTTTTTATCAAGCAAAGAGAAAGTTGGTTAACGTTTGAAAAGGGAGCAGTAATGTATATTTATTGACAATTTTACTGTAATAATTAGATGTTTACACAGTCTGGACATTGTGGCTAAATCACTTCCAGCATGTTTATTTGTAAAGGGCTGTTTTCAGGGCAGTGCAGTAGGCTCATTAAGAAGACAGACTGTATTAAGAATCAAAGAAATTATTACTTCCTAGGCTTTGTTTCACTGGTTTGGATTTAGAAAAAAATATAAACCATTTTTTTTTTTAAGTAAGGAAAAAAAAAAATTAAAAAAAAGAAGAATTAAAACCCCAACAGCAATACCATTCTAACACCCAGCAGACTGGAAATGATGAAGTAAAATGGAGAATATTTTCTCCTGTATCGGCAACTTCATCTTTTCTGTTCTGAAATAATCTGGTATTGCACATTTGAAACAATACACAATATTGTGGATGCCACTTCCAAGTGTCTCTTTGTGGCTGTTGATATATTAACAACTTAAATATTAACGCTTCAACACTTGTATTTATTTTTTGCACCCCACCTAAATGACTACATTATATTTAAGATGTATCTTCCTCTTTTTACTTTATTTTTCAGGCAGTGCTGTTAGTCCACCTTTAAGAAGTCTTTAAGCCAGCATTTGGTTTATATATTTATTTGATGTGTAGGTGTCCTTTTTTTTTTCCTTCAGCCAAAGAAAGATCACTTTGTACTTCAAGTCCTCAGAAATCTTCAATATTAACCTGGAAGCTATTGCATGTTTCATTTTTTTTCACAGGCAAACAAGTGAAACTTTTATACTTATTTTTTGCAGAACCGTATTTGGGGGCTTCTTCACTAATCAGTTTTAAATTATTTGTTTGATCTGGAGTGAATTTCACACATGCTAAGGGTGGCTAAACACCAAGTACAGATTTTTCTGGTTTTACAAAGGTAAATGGAAAGAGCTCTCAGCAACACAGCCTTGACGAGCAAGCCCTTCTACATCAAGTTAAGAGCATTGTCCTGAATTTAGTGCAGTATCCATTTGAAAATTTAAAATCTCTTTAAAAATTAAGGCAACAAATAGGCTATAATGTTGCTCCTGTCCAAGTATGTTTCCATTACAATTAAGAAATCAATATGCAGTATTTATTGCTGAAAGTTTATGCTTAAAGAGGAGCACATAAAAGGTACCGTTGCTTAAACCTTCCTGTCTTTCCTTTGGCTACTGTTTAGCTACTTTTCCCCAGAAGCCGACTCATTAAATGCCATCCAGTACATTCCATATAAATGCTGTATGCTCCCCGCTCTCACAAATAAAAACAAAGATGATAAAAGAAACAGATAAAGAGATGTCAGTTTGCAAAGAAAATACTGGGTTATATTTCCTGAGAGCTGCACAAGCCAACTCACAAACTTGAAATATTACAGATTTGGTTTTACAAGTCAATCACAGCAATATATTTGGCCTTGTAATTACTGTCAGTTTTGACAGGGAAGGCAATAATTTTTTTCTTGACATGTGAGTTTCAATAAAATCAGGTAGCCACATCACAGAACACTTTCTTACACAGAGGATTAAAAGGACTTCTCATAGAGATAAAGAATACTGCCAGGATTAAATATATGTCATACATTCAATTCAAGAGTATGGGAAAAAAAAGGGGGGGACTATCCTTACACGTGGACCTGATCCAAAGCCTATTATAAGGATAAGAACGTTTCTATTTACTTGAGTGGACTCTGGAAAAATCCCTTTCTGCTCTCAGAAGAGACAACAGACAAAACTGAACGGTATTTTTATCTTTTTCTCTATTTCCTAGGATACCCAAGTGGTTAATGAAAACTACCTAAAGTGAATAAATGGCTACAATTTGAAATTGTAGCTATTTTGCTTTAAAAACACATTAATTAAATGCTTTCTATGTCAATTAGAATCAATGTAACACTGCATATGCTCAAAATAGGTTTAACATCTTTCACAGCCAGCCATACTTCAAGGTATATGATACTTGAAAGAATCCTTTACCTTTTCAAAAATACACTAATTGTGGACCAAATTAATTACTGAGGTTATGAACTAACATGCTTGCTGGGTTAGAAACAGTGAACTTGGTTTCTGCTTGGAGCCTGTGAAGTTGAACGAGGATAAAGAACACATAAACCCACAGAGCAACAGCATTTTTAGTGTACCAGGCAAAGAAAACGACTGGGCTTGTATTTATTCTGCCATTTCAGAGCAGTGTCAGCTCACTGCTGACTTACGGAATTGCAAAAAACTGGCCTGGAACAGACCTTAGGAGGTGATTTAGTACATGCCCCAACCCCAAGGCAGGAATCGCCATGGTTCAGTCATTCCTAGCAGGTGAGTTCATTCCCTGCAGGTTCTCCAAATCCTCCAGAAATGGAAATAACAGAAGCTCCCCAGGCAACCAACCCCAATGCTTCACTGCCCTCACCACTGGAAAGCTTCACCTTGTGCCTGATCCGCCTCTACCTGGAAGCAATGTAAGCCTGTTATTTCTTGGTGTCATCCATGATTAACGTGATCCCATTTAGCAACTAGGGGTGTAAGACTTACTGAGAAAAATGCCACTCAGGCATTCCTAACACGAGATGGAACAAATAATAAAAATTACCAAATTGGAGTTTCTTCTAAAGCCACGTCCTCTGTCACCCACCCTTCAGTCGGAACAGGTGGAATTACACCCCGGGCAGACCAGAGCAGACACTGCGCAAGCTGCTGGCAAGGAGCTGTATTTCCTCCTATTTTCAGAACCTGCAACTCCATTAAGTTCTCAGGATTGGACTTAATTATGAGAGCAATAAATTTGGCCTAGAGAAAATAGAATATACTAGGAGACATGGGGACTGTCAGTGGCCCATATACAGATGTTATAATTCTGTGTCAGTATACCCATATAACAAGATAAATCCTCACAATTATAGACTTACTCCTTGGCTGAAAGGAGAGGCACAGCCAAAGCATTCATCTGCCATTGACAGCTGTCTATAATAAAGATTCCTCAAGACAGTGCTATAGACCTGCCCCTATACAATTCAGATTTGGTAGGGAAATGGAGCAGACAATGAAACAGACAGGGTCAAATACAACTTTTCTCACAGCTGGAATACCTGCAACATTTTCCGAAGAGTAAAACCCATTTAATCCTGGTATAATCAATCAGACCTCAGCCCAGAGTGTACAAATCATCAGGGTGTGAACTGGGAGTTCAAAATGAGTAGGACATAAAATATTTCCATCTGGTTACAAGAACTATCTTACGCCAAGGAGATCTTCTCTGGAGATCAAAATCACCAAAGCCATTCTCTTTGTGTTCATAACACTCCCTGTGTTTGTTAAGTGCTGGGTACAGAGTGATTTTAAACATCAAGAATCACTTCATAGATAACTGGCGCCCTGTATCCAGGTGGCTAACTGATGGTTAGCAGTATACTTTAAATTAAAAAAATTAATTTTCCGCAATATTAACAACTTGATTCTAAATCCTGTATCTCACAAGGAAGAAGTTTCAGGAGCAGTTGCAATACAGCCAAGGGAACTGAGTGACTAATTCTTACTCTTGTCAATGAGGAGTTAATAGTGTACCCTCAAATTAAGAATTACCTACATAACTTTTGCTGAGTTAAAGGGGGGAGTCACATGGCTAAATTCCCTTGTTTCAGACTATACATGCAGAACTGACTGTTTTCAAGAAGCAGACAGTGGAAAAGACAAAAGACGTTTGTGTCATTGACAACTGCCTACATTTCAATTTTTTTTCTGTAATACCAGCAAAAATGACAACACTTAAGATGAGCAGAACAGTCACAAGCCCACAGACAAGGGAAGGACATACACTACCAAGTATTATGATGAATGTAGTCTGAAAAGCTACTGTAATTCCAGTTAATACATTTAACAAACAGTATGCCTATTGTTACTGTTAACTAGACAAAATTATTGAAATAATTGTCTGCATTATCACCATTAATTCATAATCAAACACTGTTTACTAAATGAAATATATGTGCTCTCAGTAGCTGCTCAGGATCCATCATGTGATCCCTATGAGTCACCCTGGTCAGTTTTAGACTGAATTACTCTAACACATATTCCCCATGTTCCAGATGTTACAACATCTAAGCAAGGGTATTTTGCATGAAGGCCTCCTTAACATCAACCAGAATGTGCAAAACAGAATTCCACTGCAATACATTATTATTACCATTTAATGAGACGGGCATGATGAAATCCCTCTGTGGTCCACGTATGCTTCTTGGAATCATCAGCTTGTCTGAGGACCGGCAAATGGGAACGTATCACATCATGGTTTCGTATGCCATTCTGTCAGATCAGACTATAATTCAAAACCCCGATCCACACCTGATGGACAAACACCTGCATAAATTTCTAGCTCATTGAATTTATTAGAAATGCTCAGAAGCAACAGTGCAACTGAAGGGCCTAAGATAATATCAGACATAGATCAGTAAGGCTCAGTTTTCAGCTAAGGGCCAGACATGTAGCTCTTTGTTCTCCTCCACTTGCCAAAACCTGACAGAGACCACCACTGGTATGGATACAGGTTCACACTCTCAAGTGGCATTCACATAATCTGCACCTGAAACGTTAATTTCACTCAATTCTGTCAAAATCTGATGTTTTAGGGAGATGCCTCATGGTACACGTTCTCCTCTTCATAATTGTTATAAGTAAATGAATGCAGGACTAAAATGAAGACAGAGTATTCACAGAAATACAAATCATAAACATGGCTTAGTGAGAGAGATTATTCTGGATGATGCCTCTGCATTTTGAACTTTTACTCACCTTAAAATTTACAAAGCCCAGGAGAGAAGATGTTTGTTTCCCGAGCTCTGCCTTTAAAGCAGTACCAGATACATTAGAGGGAGGCAATTCTGGTCACAAGTCAATAATGACCTATAGGTGACCTTGGCTGGCTATCACAGGACAGCAAGTAGCTGAATAGGTAATCTCAGTCGAGAAGTGGTTAAATATAATGTGCGAGTCTCAGAATCAGAAACTAATGGAAAGAAAGCCGGTTAGCTTAGAGACCTTCCAAAACTTTTCTCACAATTGCTAATGTGGACTACCTATTTTTTAGTTAAGTAACAGAACTCTAGATGTACAGATCATTCTCTCCTTCCCCCTTCATTGAGGTCTAATACCCTAGGTCCAAAATCAGCTTGAAAATAAGAGGAAAAGATGTTTCAAAACATTCGCCTGGAGTATTTTACACACAAGCAGAAATTACTATCACAAAAAACACAGAGATTTTGATAAGATACTGTGGACACAATGCACTAAAATGGTGGGAAATGACAAAAGAGGAGCTAATAGAATCTTTCAACAACTGGATTTTTTTTTTTTTAAAGCTAGAAATACCTTTTTTCTACAGTAAAGGTAGTGTGGCCATTATAAGCATGCCAACATAAACACCAGAAAGGAGAAACCAGCATCAAAACAAGATTGTAAGTGACGATATAATAAAACCTACTCCTTCCTACACACATGTGCATTCATGCCTGACTGCTTTTAATTTAAATATAAGGAAAGAATGGCAGTCCTCTTAGAAAAGAGCAACAGAAAAGGAAGATGCTTTCCTGATGCCATGTGACTGTTTACAGATTTCATCTTTTCCCTTCCACACTGAACTAAGTCTGAGAGGCTGAAGACCACCAGTGAACAAACTGAGTTGCCCATGACTGTCAGACTGCCTGCGCTCTGCTCTTCTCATGCTGAGCCTATTAGATTTGACTATAAAAAAGCAGCATTGGGCCATGTCAGCTCTTGGGTGGGAGGCTGCCAAGGCACACATCCATGCTGCTGGCTTTTGAAAGATAATGATCCTGTGCAATACTTTTTTCCTTTAACCCAGGCAGTTCTACATGGGGGTCAGTTCGGGGGTGCTACATACCTTTCTTACAGCATGAGGTGTAAAACTAAAGTCCTTATTGTCTGTGGCCATTAAAAACCCCACAGCACTATTTACTATAGTAAATATATTTAAATATGCAAGCAATTACGGCAGATTGGAAGTGGCCAAACTGGTAATTCTCTTCTGCCAACATAAATCCTCCCACTGTAACTGAATGTGAATTTTTTTTTTCATCTCACAGCATAAACTTTAAAGTCTTGCTGTAAAATGCTCATTAGCCAACAAATCTCTTTATGGAGTAGCACTTGCCTTACAATAGAGGGTGAAAGGAAGTTTGCTCTATGGGTTGTGAGACAGTGAGGATACTTTAGGATAAAAGCTCCAACCTATCAGTTTGCTAGAGCAGAAAATTAATAGAGATAGATGGGTTTTTAGTGGCATTTGAAACTATCTGCCTCTTCATCTACCAGCAGCTCTTCTCAGACTGCCTGCACTGTTGCACTTTATTCTCCGACACATTGCTACAAGATGACACCTCGGATTTTTAAGCTTTTCCTGTTAATTAAAAGACTTGTTCCTCCCAAAAGGCTGGGAAGAAGCTGACATTTTCCATTTTAAATTTGACTTATGTTAACATAGCTTTCAGGTGCAGAGGTTTTTCCTCTACTTTGCTTTGAACCCAGCTCCCTAAGAATTTCTGTGTGTGACAGTTGGGACTAACGACAATTCCAGACAGCAGAAACAGAATTGTCTAGATCCCATTACAAAATCACTCCTGAACAAATCCATAAAAGGCTATGATATAACAATTCATGGGTTATCACTGCCTGATCTGTTTTACAATTTAAAGGGAAAATAAACATATATATTCCTTGGCACAACACAGTTGGATAAGAAAAGCTGCATCCCTTTCACTTGCACATCCTGCCACAATTTTGGCTCCCCTTACTTCTTCCTGTAGGATGGAAAGATGAGTCAAGTTACAATCGCATCCCAGAAGTGCCAAATCCTGCGCACACACCTAGCCTGAATCCACAATTCTAAATTCATAGTGTGACGTTGGTTGGTGCTGGTCCCTCACAGTAAGACAATGGATGTTGGGCAGGAAATGAACTCTAAGACAGAGATGCAGATTTGGCTGAGCACTCTTTGCTGAGCTCAGCATCAGATTTCCTAAATAAAGATGGCATTAAGCAGACACCTGTCTGAGAAATGTCAGCTTCAGAGAAACCCTAGTAAGTGAAGGTCTTACCGAGTTTATCAGTACTTTGTGCTATGTAAAGTGGAAAGTTGTTTATAAGGTGTCCATGCATATGCTTACTCCCATAGTTACATACTAATAAATTTTTCATCAACTTGAGTGAGAGATGAGAGAAACATCAAATGGCTCATGCAGCTGAAGAGCACTGTCATCTACCTGGGTACTTTCACCACGTTTTAATATTTTACAGCTTTCCTATTAGGTCCTACAGAACCTTATCAAGTGAGAATTCTAACTTATACCCACGACTTCATTTTGCTTTACCGGAGATAGAAAAATGGATTTCTATCATATGGCTTAGAGAAATCAGTGCTGTTCTTTTGTTTGGTTCAGCATACAGAAATAATTGCATCGCTTTCAGAAAGAGGACAAAGAGTATTCAGCAAAAAAGCACTTTGAAACTGTATTGCCTGGTTTTGAATTACTGTTGGGAGATCCTGATGCAAAAGCAAGTGAATTTAATAGCTTCTCAGTTTCAACAGTCTTTGGATCAGGTTCTAAAGGGTTATTCTTTACGTTCCTTCTAATACCGTGTCAGACTGCAGAGCCAAAAAAAAAGAAAGAAGTTTATGCATTTGGCTTTGAATTTAGAATGGGATCTTAATTAGCATTCACTTTCAGCTTAATTCCAGTCACAGAAAGTTTTTATCCTTAATAGGGGAGCAAAAGGTAAGCTGAGGCATATCACTTCTCTAAATCTTACCCATACATCTTTTTGATAGAAGAACTCGTGCATACGCTGCCATCAGTACATGTAATTAGCAGCAGTATGCACAAAGAGGTATATCCTAACGAGATGCTGGAAAAATATGTGAACCAGTTATCCGTATACAGAAGTACATGAAACGATACTACAGAGTGGCATGATTATATCCGGGTGCCTCTGCTATAAAAAGCATTTGTATTACCCTTACTTCTCTGAATAAATTCAAATGACAGCCCCATTTCATTTCTTCATTCAGTCTGGAGGCCAGATGGCATTAGAATCATTTACTTCACCTTGTTGTGCTTAATTACTACAATCAACACACTATTTTCCAAATTAATCATTACAAAGTAATTTCATTAGTAACACAGCAGGCTGTTGAATTATTAGCATCATAACAGTTTGCAAACAATTAAACTTTATTTGAACCTTAAAAATTTGCAGAGTAGAACATTATTATAAGATCTAATGGCAGTACCATACAAATCCAGAACACAGCAAATAATCAAGTAAAACGCTGTACAATGTGAGAGTTACAATCACCTTTTAAAAATTTGCTCTCTTGCTGTTCACAGACAGGCAAGCACAATCCAAGTGAACAAAGAAAATGAAGCGATTAGCATCTTCTACCCGAGTTTTGTTTAAGTTGTATTAACTGAGATTTTCTTAGCCAAAAAAGGTTATGGTATTTGCACAGATATAAAGTAAACCATTCATCCATGGTCCGTTGCTGGTTTATTCTGACATATTTACAGTGAGTTTCAGGACATCTTTTACGTTTTGAATTTAAGGCAGTTTATTTACTCTCCGCTGGCAGTAAGTACTAAGAAGGGGGAAGCCCTAAAAAAGAACTACAGACAAAAGCTACTTGATTTCTCTGGCTGTCACCACCCAGGAGAGGCCGCGCCGAGCAGCCCTGCCCCTCATCGCTTGGGTAAGGACTCCCTCTCCTGGAAAATCGGCAGAAACGGCGCGGGACAGCGCGGAGGGGGAAGGGGCCAGAGACGAGACCGCGATCCGCCTCCGCCTCCGCCCGTCCCACGAAAAGCTGCTGCCACCCAGCGCCGCGGCCGCGCAGCGCAAGGGCCGGGCCGGGGCCGCCCCGCGCCCCGCACCCCGCAGCGGGCCGGGCCCAAAGCGAGCGCCGAGCCACGGCACCGCGTCTCAGGACGTGGGGGAGGGTTTATTCCCTAAAAAGTACTTGGTGGTGGTGGTGGGATTCGGAATTCTGTAATTAATAAAATGCCACTCTGGTGGGCAGATTTATGGCGCTGCCATGTTAACAAGGGAGAAGGAGCGTTTCCAGCCCCGCTATTAACGCTTCACATTCTGTACACAATCCACCAGTACGCTTGACAAATTAAAGTTGTGAAAGATCTGAAGACTATAATCTATCATTTTAATGCTTGGCTGATAACGCACAGAATCAATTCCAATGACTATCTCTTTAAAAAATTACAACAAAACTCCATCCCGTTTGACGCCTATTAGCATTCAGTGTACCAGCAAGTACCATACACTAGCTAACATAGAGCACAGCATCTTAGTTTACTGAAAGGATCCAAATTCCAAGTTCAGACTAATGTTTCCTTTTAACCCAGAGTGTTCCCAGGGTCTGCCTGAAGCATAAACAGCACAAACAACTACACAGGGACCTGCACAGGCTCAGCAACTCACAGACTGGCCTGACCTGCCTTGTTGGCAGATTAAGGGTCTCACAAATCAACTGTCTGGGAGGATCCAAAAAAGTTCATCTTGCATGCTAATGGTAAAGCACATCTCCAAAAGAAGAGCATGTAAAGTATTAACTCAGACTTGCCCAACCACTTGTCCACAAGTGGTAGTATTTTAGTGTACTCTTTTATGTTTCAACCAATATTTTTAGACACAAAGTTCTGGCTTTTACACAAGAATGCAATGCAGGTAGCTGTTGCTCATCTACATAGGGTGAAGATCTCCATTGCACAGCCTGTATCAGAATTCCACATACCAGCAAGGTATCCAGATTTGACTCTGCAAAAGTATCTGCAAGGTACAGATAAAATATTTCACACTATCATGGAGAAAAATATTTTTACCTGCAATTTAGCTCATGTTGACTTAGCAAAAATTGTGGGGGTTAATATATTTTCACAAACTTTCATAGAATTACGATGTCCAAGTCAGAATGGTATCAGGGCAGTATTACCACACAGGCCAATTTATTACACCAGCAAAAGAATCAAGTCTTCATTGTGTGTCAACAAAATAGTAATTAACAATACAATACTAAATATATGAGAAAAATAAATCACTGGCTAACGCATAACTTAAAAACATTTGGAAACAGAATACCTTGAAGACATGAAATATTATACATAAATTTCCCTCAACTTTCTGATGAAACTGCACAAGATGTACAGTGAGCATTAAAAGGTTAATGTATGCATGAATTGAGTAGCAGTTTACCCTCGAAGCTCTGCTTAATTTTTCTGAATCTGCAAAACAGGAAAAGATGGCAAAATTCCCTGAAAGAACATAAACCTACAGCTATACAGAGTGCTGCTAATATGTTAGAAAAAGAGCAACAGGCACTGTATGGCTGCTTGTGCCCCATATGTTAATTACCATCTATTTAATTTCCTAGCATTACAATTCTATAAAAAGTGGCTAAGAAGAACATTTCCGTAAAGTTATGATCCGTTACAGTTTATAATGTTTAATATATGCAAGGCGAGGATCTGACTACATTGGCTGAAACCACAAAACATGTACAGCAGAATCTTCTTCCAGAGGCTGGGTCTGTAAACTGCAGCTGCACACCACTCTTCATTTCAAGTGCAGATTTCTCCTGATTAGGGAGAGGGAAGTTGATAGTTCATCATTAACCAAAAAACCTCAAACATGCATTCAAACCCAGTCCAAATATCTATCCCCTTCCACAGTCTTCTGCACAGACGGATATAGACATATTACTAAAGTAACAAAACTAAATAGAAACAACACCAATTTTATTTTTAATCTGGAAAAGGAACAGTTATTAAATATATCGTCTTTTGTACCCTGTGGTCTAATATTTCATATAGAATCCCAGGAAAAAAGGTACTTTAATTGAACCTTCAATATATTTTGCCATAATCTTTATTTTAACAGGACTTCTACAAAGGTTCCAGGAAAGACATACTTATGAAACAGAGAACAGGGGAACATATAAGCCATTACAGAAGATTGGATTAAAATGTACTTACCCAGGCCTCTCAAATATCATACATCTCCATTATGTAGGCTTTAGGCACCAGGCCAATGGTTCCCTTCATTTCTCCTACCCACCAGCCAAATCTATTGTACTCCTAATTGAAAACAATAGGCAGTATTAACCTTTAGTCTGATATAAATGCAATAGAGTTTTGTATGCAACTCCTTATGGATGCTTTCTCTTATATACAGTTATAATAATTTCAACTGAAAATTAAAACATTTTATCTTTTTGTTATAGGCATTCACATGCAGTTAGGCAAAGGCAGAAGCTAAATTTTGAAAGGCCAGGCATACTCAAGAAAATTTCTTAATTATGGCCATGCTTCTCTAACACCTACTAAAAATAGCCGACCTCCTTATCCTCTATTCATCACAAACACAAAAACCTTATCTTTGTAATTAAAATCTCATAGCAAAACGTTGACATATAACAATCCACAGGGATTCTTTTAGTATCACAAGCTAAACTCTAAGAAACTTACCATCAACTTATTTTAAAAACTACTTCACTCAAATGTGAAGGGAACACTATATATCTAATACATAATATCTTTCTATGGACAAAGTCTACTATTGCTCTATGCTTGCAGAAAATTCTACAGCAGATCTCATATTGCTGACAGATGACTAATGCACTCCTGTTTCAAATATGTTTAGGCTTAGTGAGATAAATATGAAACAAAATGAATTATAATAGTTTAAAGAAATAATATCTTCCAAAAGCAGTACCAAGTCAGAATATTGTGGTATTGTGGTATATAATTATTGTGAAAATAAAATAATGTAATAATGATATGTAATTATTGCATATTGTGGTATATAATTTATTTTTTTCCTATGAGATAAATATTTTAAGATCAATCCTAAAAAATGGTTCAATAAATTTTAACAGCTGGAATTGCACACACACATATATTGAGTCACAAATGAAGTATTAAAACAGAGACCCTACTCAAAACTGAATGATTAGTAAGACAGAAATTACTTTGGAACAAATATGCAAAATACAAAATACATAGTATTGCTGATAAGCAACATCTGCTTCCTGCGACACTGCTCTTCTGATGAGAAGAGCAAAAAGCTCTAGGATTTTGAATTACTGGTCCTACTGAGATGAAGCTACTATTTTGAACTGTAGGTAAAGTTTTTTGGTTATAAATAGCCAAGTGGAGCTTAAGGGTTAATGGAGTTTCATTAAAGCCCGAGCTATAATGATTTGCTGCTGGCATATTTTGCCTGGTCAAGAGTTCTCTGGGGTCCTATGAGGTGCTTAGTGTACTCGGCTCTCTGTGCTTAACTACGATGGCCCGCTTTCATATAGGCTTTTTTTCTTTTTTCTTTGCCTTTCGCCTTTTTTTTTTTTTTTTTTTTAATGCTTGCATGCAGGCACACACACAGTTTTATATTTTCTAATTGTGGAAGGGTGAACACTAATCTTCAATTAAACATTTTCTTCCTTCTCTTAACAGTGAATTGGTGATTTAAAAGATTCTATCCTACTATGCATGAAATACGGCAGTAAGTGTGATTTAAAGGAAATCCACTTAAAAAACAGCAGGAAAAACTTCATTTATTATGTGAACATGCGAACAAGAAAGCTGCAAAAATAATTCCACCTTCTTCCCCCTTCTACTCCAAAGCAGACTGCTGGGGATGGGCTTGGTCTTGAAAGTCTAGGGGTATCTGAACCCGATCTTCAGTGCACACTGCTCTCCACAGAAGTTAATAACCTTTCCCATGGGGCTTCACATTACACCCCAACTCCTTAAAGGCGAAACAATACCCTGACACTGAGGTTTATAATCTTCCAGATCAGCCTGTTTAAAAATCTATCCTCTGTCTCACAATACACTGTTTAAATATACAAACTGGATTTCAAGACTGAAGTGGGAAATTGCTGAAAGGAGCAGCACTCACGTATACTACTGGAATCTCAGCAATAAATCTCTCCAAGAGAAAACAACAAAAGATTTTAAGCTGCTACATGGAATTCGCACAGTGACTGACAAGAGTGATTAAGCAAGTTTTGCTAGACATCAGCCAAAAAAACAAACAATACATGAAATGAGGGAAGTGGCTCAGTTAAGCAGTCATTAAACTGCATATGACAAATGGCACAGAAAAAGCCTGTGGATTACATTATCCATTGAAAATGTTCCACTTAGCAACACTACATGGACTTAGAAACAATTGTTTTTAAAGAAATAATTCAGATAGCTCAAATTAAAATTAAAAGCATGCTGCTGTTTTGAAAACTTTCTGGGTTTTACTACTTACTAATACACCACTTACTGCTCTGCCATGAAGCTAAGTGAGAAGATGAAATCAATGTTGATGTAACAGACTAGTAGACTAATTTAAGGATTCACTGCAACCATTATACCATACAGACAATATTGCAACACAGAAGCTTTTACTTTACATTACTATTCTTTGTATGGGTCTCAAGAGCAACATGAATCCCAATTAAACTATCTGCAGTCTGTAGAAGTCTGAACAAAAATATAATGCAGATACCTGGTTACCAGGAACACAAAACCTTAATCTCTGGTTTTAGAATAATTAGATAGCACTCCCTTTTAAACTGATTAAAGTACAGACATTTCTCTTTTAACTCCTAACCCCTCCTTCCTATCCTCAGTACCATGAAAGAGTGCTTAACTAGTGAGGCAGATAAGCAGCCCCCCTAGTCTTCTCTTGAAGTCAGACATAAAATCCAAATTGATGTATTGTCTCTATCAATGTTATCAATTATAAACTCCTTCGCAGCAATATAATTTCATTAATACACTGCTGTTGTGAGGTCCATATGTCTATTACTGCTGCTTAAGATGTGTAGAATAAAAGCCTACAGTCCACATTTGTGGGAAATAATGATTAATATGCAGAAAGATATGAATACAGTTAGAAGTTTTATACGAATAAAAAAGTTGGGAAGCACTGTGCTTTTGCAAGCATCAGCTTCAGATCTCAGGTACCACTGGGTTTACCATCTGGTATCCCTCACTGCATTCAGCTCTTAATATCACTGCTAACATAGGCAAGCGACTATACTTCAGAAGGACTGATAAAATAATGAAGAGTCCTTTAATCTACAGGAAACCATTGTAGTCAATTTATAAGAAATATTGCATCCCTTTGTAGGATGTGTAATTATTTTCTATTAATCATGTGCTATAAAGCTACATTATGTGGTTATTCTGTTATCACTAGAAAGAGGCCTGCAGTCAGCTCCTGACAATGTTAGGTAATTACTAACACAAAGCTTCTTTCTCCTTATGTAGAAACGCTATCAAGATCCAGAGGTGCTGTGATGCTCCGCTGTATGAAAATAACTCTCCAAAGAAATTCAATAACTGCAAAATGAATTGCTCCAAGGCAAACAGAGGGATAGGAGAGGGGGGCAGGGCCAGATCCAGCCGCCTGCAATGAGGAGAATGCACAAGTGTGCGGCCATGCTCTGCCATGTGACGGGGAGCACATTTGCCATACCAGGCAATGTTAGCAGGGCCGGGGGGAGGAGGGGGCCACCACTACCCTTCCCACCACCGGAAGACAAGCACCAGGGCAATGGAATGTACTATGCCAAATAATATGAAACAACAACCTTAACAAATGACCAAATGCTTTCTAAGCTACTTCTGCATTTCCACTGCCATGGAGTGGATTATTTTTTTTCCCCAGCAGAATTTATTAACCAAAGTGAAGTAATTTCACAGGGCAGCAAAGAACAGGTTATGACTTAACATTTAACATGCTGGTAAAACACTCTCTGTACAGCATGCTAGATAGCAGGGGGTAAAAATCCCATCAGGGTTTACATGTTCCTTAAATGCTCTCAACTGAACACACTGCGAGCAAATGCTTCTCCTTGTCCCCATCCCACCAATTTCACTGCACTGATGTCTATGTACCCATGGCTTCATGAGACCCTGATCATAAAACCTTTTGTACTTGGGGAAAATGCAATAGCTAGCAATACACTACCTGTTTTCTACCGATACCATTTAAATCCAAGATTTTAGTCCTCTACAGAAGAGAATTTTGATATTTTGACATACAAAAAGAGAAAATGTTTATACTTGAGGATTTCCAAAGCAAACTTTTCTAAAGGTAGCAAAAGTTCCTCTGCCTAAATGAGATTCTCCAGATGCTTTGCACCATGTAAACTTCTACTGACTTCAGCAAAAGTTGAGAACATCTAGTTCTTGTACAATTAGTCTCCATAGTTGAATACATATGGTATGGTTTTTTGTGTTTGTGGTGTGGGTTTTTTTATTTGTTTGGTGTTAAAAAGAAGTTGCTGAAAATTATCATTGTGTTTCAATGCCTTGAAGAAAAAATGGAGTGGTATTTTTAAAAATACAACTGAAGTATGTGAATTCAAGATTTTTCTCCTTCTTTCTTCTAGTGGCACTGTGAGTAATACTAACTTATGAGCTGAATACCTGCAAACTTTAAAATTGAGAAGCAAAACATATCTACAGCCTTGTTTGGGGTTAAAATAAGTAACCTCTACTATCAAGCTAAATGTGTCAGAAGCAGGAATAAATTTTTTTCAAAGAATATCCTAGGGTGCAATTTTAGCACGATAATATTTTAAAACATCTCCAATTCATCCAGGAGATTCATACTAGCTAAAAAGTTTTAGAACTTCCTTTGGTGTAATTGTTGAATGATACACTATCAACTAGGGAGCAGTTTTGGCACAGAAGAGCATTTTCTCTAAAAGCAGAGAATGACAAATGTCCTAAATAACTGAATGAGACTTCTTCACAGGTAGTAGAGTTGTTTTAAGACAGCAATAAAATGGTCATCTTTAAAAATATAAGCACCAGATTTATTGTATGATTGCGTTATTAGGTTTTATTTCTCACGATGACATGAGAGAAAATATACAGCAATTAAAGATTTCCAATATAAATCACAGTAAGCAGACTGAATTCTGAACCAAAACTGTCCCCAGAAAATGCCTTGGAACAATAGAAAGGCCATTTTATTTTCCATTAGATGACACATGGCCAATTTTTTTTCTGATCTGATAGGTAAAGGCTTACATACTATCAGTATGCAAACCAACAGAGCTACAGTTGCTTTGCATTAGTTCTAACCAACCCTCTGTTTAAAGGCCTTCACTATTTTGTTTAGACATGTACTTATTGTTCTCCCAGCCCCACCCATAAAGAATAAACAAGCCAGGAAATGGGTAATGTACAACTTAGCATTGCATTTCTGTTTTGATCAGAAGCATCAGAAGTGAACCTCCCAAAGCTCCCACCTTCCCCCCAGTGGCTCCCTTTGCAGAGCATCAGTCTCAGAGCACACACACTACATTTTTTTCAGATGAAGCTAAAATGAAAGATGCACTTGAGCATGCTCCAACCATTAATGTGTTCTCATTCCACAAAACCAGGCTAGACCTCTTTGGACATCAAACAGCTTTGAGAAAGCATGGTGTGGACACCGGGGCCTCAAGCACTAAGTGTTCCACTCTGCAAATCCGCTCCTACTGGTACTCCCTATTTGCTAGGGGAGCCACAGGCAGTATGGCCATGGAATAGTAGTTACGGATCTCAGTATGATCAGCCAAAAAACAATCTGACAAAATAAAACACTCAGGATTTTAGTATGTCTTTCATATCTTCTGGAAAAAATACCAAATAAATACATTTTATTAAGATTATACAGATAGTGGACAAAATGTTCACGGTGATTCTGAAACAGCTGCATTGTTAAGTTGCACTTTATTTCATAAGCAGTAATATGAGCTGTGGAGATTCTTTGTCTTTTTACTAGGCAAAAAATACAGGTTGAGATGTGAGCATTTTAACATTTATTGTATTGAAAGAACAAAAATCTGCCACACTTGAAACCTACTGTCTAAAAACCTCTCTAAATATAGGATAATCTAAGCACCAAGTTAACACTCTACTTTCATGAAAAATTCTAGAGCAAAAGGTTGCCATAGATGAGATTTCCATGATCATAAATACCAGAGTGAGCAGCACTGGCGTGCAAGGAAATAATAACGATTAAGGAGAATTCCAGTTAAGGATATGATTTCTGATTTTGAAGTATTATTTGCTCTTTTAATACAAATATAAATAGGAAGTGTATTAAATTAGTTTAATGTTAAGAAATGTCAGTAATTCTACTATGCAGGTGCCTACTAACATATTGAGGTAAATTTTCACTATTACTTGCATTTGGCTGATGAAACTATGGAACTTCATAACACAAAACATACACCTAAAGCAAACAAACAAGTACTGCAAGTGTTGCACTTGCATAAATTATGCACACAAAACTTAGGTAAAGAAAAATAGAACTACCTCCATCCACAGTTATCTTTGTTTCTAGAAATTGATTTCTTGAGTAGAGCTATGGAAGGTTTATAAAAATGATTGCTATACTGTGGTCTGTTTTCCCATTTATCACATGGTCTTGAAAGCAAAGGCAAGCCCATAAATGAGCAGGAGTTAAGAGCAATCATCCTTTTAGAAAACAGGACTCCAAAGTATTGAGTTTCTAACAGTCAGTATTAACTAAGAAATGTTATTAACAAGTCTCTTTATCAGTACAGCTATATTTTTTTATTGCATAATGGAATAAGGGTATATAGTTTTCTGAAAGTTCACATCATTCATAGCATAAGTGATAAAAGCCACTTGAATATTCAAGAATATTATAAATGAAAATAATAGTAATAGTATATCTGTACAGATACATTGATCAATTAAT
Organism: Corvus kubaryi; assembly: GCF_017639235.1. NCBI lineage: Eukaryota > Metazoa > Chordata > Aves > Passeriformes > Corvidae > Corvus > Corvus kubaryi. The sequence continues at coordinate 25,643,780 of NW_024581137.1, read as the reverse complement.
CTGAAATGTTAACTATGTTTTTAAATAAAGTTAACAACTACTATTGTGATAGTTTTGTTAATTCTGCTCAGATTAAAAACTCAACTTTTGAGGAAAACTAGGTAGAAAAACCTAGAAAAAAGTTATGAGGTTTTTGGGGTCTTTTGTAAAAGCCCACAGGACTGCTGCCACACAAAAGCCACAACTGACATAAATATTCAGGAAATAGCTTAAATAGTTTTTGAATACACCTTTAAAACAAGAAAAACATGCTTTTCTACAGTAACTGCACTAGTCAGGCATAGGTATCTCTGTTGTCAGAGTATGTGCTCATGCTCATTGCAGTAACACTGCGTTTTGATGCTCATTTTAAAGCAAATTCTGGAGATTTGTCTTTGCAAAATACTTAGCTATTTTAGGAAGTAAACACTGCCAAACTGAAACCATGCTCATTTGTCTAAGAGACATTTACCTAGAAACTTACATGTAACATACTGCTCCTCTTGCTTTATTTAAATTCTATAAATGCCTGAATTTGCTAAACTGGTTCAAAATTACTTGTACAAATGATCTCATTTCTTGGAAACAAATAATTGCTTTCCCCCTAATTTCTATACAGGTATGAGAAAAGCTGGTAAACATATATTGCTTTGGCATAACTATTGCTGGGAGAGATGAATATCTATCTTATCACGTTCATCAGAGCAGGCTATACCATTTATATTTCACTGTAAAACAAAGAACTATTACATGTTGCACAAATATGCTCGATATTTTGTTAATGCTTCACCCTTCCTACTATAACACTGCTATACCCATACTTACTTCCTTATCAGCAAAATGTGATTTTCAAGAGTAATGTTCCTGGCTGACATATGATAGAAAGGCAATAAAGCCACAGCTAGGTTCAGCTGAAGCTGAATTTATGACACCATTTTAGATGCATACACATCGCCCCCCTGTCAGTACCTGCATCTCTCATTTTCGACCACTAGATGGTGTGAAAAAATAAAAAAATTGCCTCGGATTCCTGCCACAAAATCCAAGTATTAATGTAGCGGATCAGGAAATATTTTAGAAGGAAAGTCTTGACCCATTTCGGGATGGTTAGGCTCACTTTTGCTTTGGTTATATTTTCACTTGCCAGACAAAGAGCTCATAAATGATTAGACCTTGAAACTGAATCAAGTGGAGGGTTAAGATAGATAATTCTCTAGCACTTTCCCCTCCAAGGACCCTAAATTCCAAGCTGACAGTAGGGGCCAACACTCATTTTTCTGAAAAAGCTGTACCAATCTTTAAGTGAAACAGGGCTGGCTTTTCTGGGCTGTATTTTGGAGTAGAAATCATTCCCATAGAGAGAGGCTCTATATATCTGGAGCAGCAGCAAGCCTGTTTCAAGGACCGATTACGGATTAATCACGGCATGGCAACAGGACAGTTGATATACAGAGGACAGCTTAAGCTACTGTTTTTCTATTTTGCTCCATTTTTTAAATGAAATTTCTCACTCTTTTGGGGAAGGAGTAGCAAGCAATTTTTTTCACCTACAAGCTGCAGATTAAGATTTTATTGTCCCCATAATGTACCCAAAGAGCACAACCCACAAAGAGGCCAAACTCGCACAGTGGAATCCATTTGCTCATGGGCTTATGGGGGGAGTGAGAGGGGGAAGAGGTGGTTATTTTAAATTAGTACAATTCTTCAGCGCTGAATAACTTCTTGAAAGTTTGCCCAATCCACAAGCCTTATTCAGTCTTTAGTAATGCAATTCGGTTATTAGTTTAAGTGACAATGAAATACCTCAAAAGACATACATGGTCAAATTAATATTAGTAATACATCTTCTATATTTTTATATAGGACTATCCTTCTATCCATAAATCTTAAATTTATTTAAAACAGAAGCTGTTACATTTATTATCCAGAATATAAAGGTATCACAGATGGTTTAAAGCAATTGTGACAAAACTTAAGATTTTGAAACTGAGACAAACAGATACCTTTAGCTTTCATGCACCTGCACCTGTATTTCAGTGACCTACAGTATTTTTTGTACTAATTACACTGAACAGCAATTAGATATATATTCTACACATATTTTAAAACGTAGGGTGTTTTCAATGAGAACTTTAAAAGCTCTGCTTTTTTTTCTAATATGTGGGGAAAATAGAAATTTCCCTTGATTAATTGTTCAGAAGTAGACTTCAATGGACCATGACATATATATTTTAACAGATGTTTTGTTTTTGTTGGGGAGCTTAAGGGAAAATCTGAAAATTCACCAACATTAATATAGAGTAAAACTTCATACTTCTTCTGCTTAGTGCCAATTCAGATGAGAGGAATTACATTTCTCATTTACTTTGCAAACAGAAAAGTAGTAAAAAATGCCCAAATCTGTCAGAGCAAACAAATTCGGAATCTGAGCTGTCAGAATAGTACCAATATACATACGAAGATGAAAGCATAGTTCAAAAAAACAAACCATCTTCTGTAGCAAGATCCCAAAAAAGTCCGAATCAGCAGTCAGGAATATAAAACAGGAAACAAAAAACATAACATACAAGATAACTTAAAATTCTACAAGGTTAACTTCTACAAGCAGAAAGCACATTGTCTCCTGTTAAGTCAGTTAACAAATGGTAGCCAAGATTTAACAAGGAAATAAACATGCTTTAAAGTTAATTCCTGTTATATGGCTATGTTTTAATTGAGATTATAGTTCATTTGACAAAATAATTAATTGCAGTGAATATCTGATTGCAAACAAAGGATCTGAAAGGGAGTGCCAATTTCCCCCTATAGAACTGTGGGAATGTACCCTTCTGCCATGGCTTTCTTTTTACAACCATGTAGCCCCAGTAGTGTCTCATACCTTGCTGATAATGTAGATAACGTCACCACGTTTAAACGTCAACTCATCGGTTTCATCTCCTGTGCAGTCCCACAAACCTTGATAGAAATTGGCATAATCGGTATTTTCGCTATCTGCAAAGAAAACAGCATCTAATTACAAAACAATCGAGATTGAGGATAACTAAAGTTACTCTTTAAATCTCCAGAGAGAACAAAGCAATTTATTAGCACACATTTCTTATTCCTCTTTTTAGAAACGGCCCCTTCCTGCCATGAAAGCAAGTGAAAATTAAGTTTACTGTGCAAGCCCTTCACTGGCAAGTTGCATCATTGAGAGACATGTAGCTACAGGTTTTCAAAGCATTTTTCAGCTGCAACTTAAAGCAGCTAGTTTTCCTCTACTAGTATATTTCTAGCAAGCCATATATGTATCCCAACTTGAAACTGATAAAACTGCTAGAATATAATTAATAATGATCAGTAAAAGGAAGCTAAAGTATTTTGTGATACACTCCCCCTCCCTCTCCTGTTCCAACAAAATTAAATAGCTTCTCTGAGAACCTTTGAGATAATCCTTGATTCTTCCTTCTGAAATATCGGAGAACTTGGAAACTGTTGCTGAAGCTGCATTTCAAAAATATTTGTGTCAGCTCCAGTTTAGGACATTAAGCTCTGGCTAAACGTGCAACTACACTACAGTCATAAACTCATCCTTCTAACAGCATAAGCACAATGGATGTGCTGTGTTCAAGCTGCCATACAGGCCATTAACTGATTGATTATTTAGCACTCTTTGCTCTGTAATACGGCAATAACACAGTAATAAATGCTTTGTCATACATTTACAATACAGAGTACATCTATTGAAACACAGCGCTCACACACAGTTAAATACACTGGGTGCTTCTGTTGCACTGCAAACTATTTCCTGTTTTTAATTCCATGAGAATGGAGTGTGATGAGTTAATGCAAAAAGAATGTAAGCAATACCACTAAGATGACCGGTTACATTATGTATACACTAACCAGACAGAATGTATATGTACTAATAATTTACATCACTGGAAAGCTATCTTCTAATTCTGATAACATAAATATCACTGAACTGGCTGGATCAAGGCTGTCATCTTAGTTTTGTTATATGATTCTTGAACTGCAGGCTTGCTGGTTATTCCAACATACACCAGTTACATTTGCATGTCATTAGCACTCTACACCATCATTTATAGTTTACAATTTAACCATGATTGGTTCATTTTATTACCAAAAAAATCCAGCTAAAATATCAAGTATCAAGAGGTAGAAAGCATCACACTATAAAAAAATAGCAGTATTCAACCTGTGTTCTTCTCTATTTTGGCAAATACTTAGATTTGAATTTTAATATTCTCTGTATGAGCAAGAAGAGCTTGTTTTCTCTATCTTCAATTCAGTCTGTGTTCTGTGCTATCTTGTTTGGGTGGCAATACTGTCATAAGGCTAAATATTCACAATCTTGAATTCAAAGCTGCTATGCCAGTCACCCACCATTTAATTTTCCATAAACTGCTGATTAGGAGCTACAACTTGCTGCGCAGCACTAGGGGGCGTTCTGGCTGCCAGGGCCCAAATTCTTCTGTCCTCACCCCAAAAGCAACAATTGATACCCATATGAACGCTCACATATCATTCAGAAATAAGAGATTTGGTTATTTAAAAATGCACAGACATAATCATTTCAACATGAAGGCATAATCAGTTTGAATTGTTGCACCTCCAAATTTTGGCCCTTCCTGTTTTGACCTCATTATTCACCAATTCAGCATTAGACAATAAACAGTAACACAGGTTAGAATGAAATTAATTTGAAATAAATATTAAATCAGAATCTCTCCTCGGTCATTTTTTACTGTACTGATCACAGTTCACAACTCTGAGTCATAAAAGATAATGTAAGTCCACATGAGCAAAAAAACAAAAGAACTATTTTGGTATATCCCACCTCTCAAATCTTTCATCAGTTGGCTTACTGATCTCATTTAAAATACATTAATCAGGACTTTTACTTCTTTAGAACATCACTGAAAGAAATCATGACTTTTCACACTGACCTTTACCACTTTGAGTTCTGCTCTTACCTTCATGTGCCTGAAGTAACTGTGTTAACACTAAAGTAAGTTGCAACAGAAGAGACCCAACAGCGGGTGAGACATGTCTCTCCTTTTATGTTCATCGTGAGCATTTAATTAAGTCTTAAAGTGGAAAGCAACCCAACTAATAATGTGAACACACTGGAAAAGATGCATTTTAAAATAAGCTTATTGCAACAGTGAAGATACTGACCAAAGACTAACCATGGCTCTGTGCTGTCACTTGTGAATTCAACATAAGATAGGGTTCTTTTTTAAGATAGGTTCACATTTTTCAGAAAAATATATACCAATATATTGGTATATTGGAGCACAGAAACAAAAAATAGGGGAAGAAATTGGCGGCGTAAGTTTATGGACAACTATGCTGGTCTTCCAAGAAGCATTAATTTCAAATTCAAAATCCCCTCTCATGCCCTCCAGCACAAGTTTCTCCAAATTCTGTAAGGGCAACTACATACACATAAAAGACAATTTTAAATGTAACTTCAGACTTTATACGTATAAAGTGAAAAACGCTTCATAAAATGATTCATAGAGCTTACAAACACAGGCACAGAATAAAAAAAAAGGCTGCGAAACACAAGCCCACTCATTCTTACTTTGGTCCCCTTCAGTTTGAGAAACCCTGTGAAAGAACACAGTTATTTTTTAGTTCTGATGATGCCCTAAACTTCAAAAAATGCCTGTTACTTACTTGCCCTTTATCCCACAGGGCAGAAAAGTTAAAAAATAAGGGCAAAACAACTGTAGTGTATTTATTTGGACTCAAATTCTAATCTATTCCAAGATGTTTGGTTAAATCTTTCTCACTTTCCTTCTCCTACTGTTCCTTAGTTACCCTAAAATCAACATATTTACACTGATAAGGCAGAAAACATGACACTTATTGAAATAGTGATTGTGGAAATGAAAATGGGTAGACAGTCATAACAAAAAAGACCCAGCAAGCCATATTATATAACTGAAACTCTTCAATGCTTTGGTATTTTTAAATTACTAGGTCACTAGCAATTTAATGTAAAGTTTTTTAGCAGCAGGAGTTAGCATTAAGAACAACAGAATAAAAAGAACTCAAGTCTGAAAGTTAATTGAAGTAGAAATATGTCAGGGCAAGAAAAGAGTAGGAAAAATCCCAAAAATTTTTGCACTAATCAGCTTGAGCTCACAGACAATTTGCAGAATATTTTCTGTGAGTTCAGGTTTAGTAAAGCTAGGTAATAAATTAAACTTAAGAATGTATGCGCTGTTTGTATGGAAAATCATAAAATATTCTCAAGTCATGTCAGTTATTTATGATGTGATGCCTATCAGAAATACTCATGTCAGCTCAGCCCTAAAAGTCAAACAAATTTCCAGTGTTAAATAGTGAACTATGTAAGATCAGATCACAAAACTATTGCTTGAAATGAACCTGACATCTGGGGGAACTGCTATGGTATTTTCAATGACATTGCACAAATACTAGTAAGACTGATAAGGCTATTCTTATAGCAGTTAAAATTTTTCAGATATGCAGATGCTAAAGTTTTGATTCCTTAGAAGTATGACCAATTAGAACTTCAGGAAGGTACATTCATGAAAAAAACCAATACTGTCGGCAACTTTGTAATTGGATTGACCCCACGCTCCATTATGACAACACACTCCTGTAATTACAGTAATGTCTAAATGAGTACTAAATATTAAGGCTGTAATGAGTCATGTTGTTTTACACATGTTTTTAGCAGAGCACAATGCTAACAGCATCTGATGGCTTGGCTCTTGTTTCCTGTCCAAGAAAAGCAACCCAAGACTCCTCACAGCAACCTGTCCCTGCTTTCCTGTATGGGTCAGGAAATCAGGCCTCTGTTTCCTCTCCACATGTTGCAACAGGAAGAGCACTGCAGAGCTACTTCCTAAAGGAACTCTTCTTGCCCACCCCTTCCTTGACAGCCCTGAAAGAATTATGTGCATTATGTACGATGGGGGAAGGAGAGCCAGATTGCATGTCAGTGCAGGTCACAGTTACAATGCAGCAGATCTCAGAAAGGTGTAAGGTCTGATAAGAAGTGAGTCTTCTCTACTTGCTGTGTCAGATCACCAATAGTTTATCTAAAGGTCTGTGCCCTTGAAGCACAAAACTATATTGTTTTTAAGCATAACTGGAAATACCTTTCTATCAAGAAAAGTTGTCTGGCTATGTGACTTTACATGGTGTATGCAGTTATTTTTCCAGTCCCAGAGATAATTAGCACCAGGGCGGTTTGCCAAGCTAAAGCTGAGACAATATCCTTCACAGCCTTTCTGGGCATTTGTGTCCTTTTCCAATTTTTATGCTGCTGTCACTGGACTCTGGCATTTCTTACCCAATTCATTTGCTTTCTCTGGTAATCATATGCAATGAAGATATGCATGGCCAACATTTAAACAGGCTGCAGATCAATTAGTGGTCTTAAGTTTATCTGATTTTTATCAAAGAAGACAGAGCTTTGGGTCGATTGTCAGAGCCTGTGTCAAGTTGACCTTTTCAGAGACGTCTACATTGCCAGTCCCTTGGGCAACTTGTTGTCCCCTGTTAGTCTCTGAATGGCAGAAGTCTGTTCTGCTCAAGCACAAAGTATACACAGATGTCTATATTACATTCTTATAGGTTTGACAGCAACTGCATGTTGTATCTATAAACTGTCCTTTAGCAGTGACACTTCCTCAATGATGATAAGCTAATTTATGCAACTAAATCTCCTTTGTGCAGAAATGAAAGCTAATTGAGTCATTACAAAGTAATTCAGGAAGGAATACCTTGTATAAATTGGCTTACTTTATAAATCCTTCTCAAGTGGTTTTCATGCATCCTAAGTGGTGCTTAAGCAGTTTTGCTGCCATCACATACCCAGGTTAAAAAGACAGCTTTACAGAGCTGTAAAAACATTATTTTAAAGCAGCAAATGGAATAGACAAGAAAATAATGGTAAAAAGAAAGTGCATATGCAAAATAAAGAGGAAAGGTTTTAATTACCTGAAACAGTGGCAACTTCCTCCTGGCTCTCTTTGCTTGGCACTTCAGCTTTTGAAGAAAGACGTTCCTCTGCAAAACACATAACTGCAAGTGAAATTATGAAGGGACACTTCAGCTGACAGGAATTACAGCCCACATCAGCCTGAAAGACATACTCTATATTTCCAGACTGTAAGCCTTGTTTACTATTTTGCACTTATATAGAAGTTGGAACATTGTTATTTCTGTGGTTTCCGCCACCCATCCAAACACTCCAAGAGCTTTCTTTCAAAATCTCAGTTGGGAACATCTGTTTCCCTTTTCACTCTGGTCTGAATGCAGTCATATAGAGCTGCAGTTTGCTGATTTTCAGTCATTCCGAGACAATTAGAATGAGGGTCCTCTTCTGCTGCATACATTTCTTGCCAGAAAAGGATAAAGGAAAGGAAACCAAGGTGTGAAAAAGTATCCCCAGCCCATGCAATAACTCAGTTCTAGAGAGCAGTATGCAACAAAGGCAGAGAACCTTCAATACTGTCCTACAGACACAGTAGCTCAACACCTGCAGAATGGGAACACAGCCACTACAGATACCATGCCCTTCACTGCTCCTGCCCACTGTGCCTGACCACGGTTTTAAGCAACCCAGACTCTATCAAATTACTTACTGCAAGTTTAGGAGACAAGAAAAGAGAAAACCTGGCAGTGATCAGCTCTGAAGCATGTTTTCTGGCTAGCAGGCTTGGAACACTGAAATCCCCACAGGCAATTTCAAAGGATGTGCTCCCATACTCCCTGTCTGGTACAGACATGGAACTCTCTCATGTCCAGACCCTCACTTGAGTAAATCCACACTCCACTCAGTACAGGGACACCAGATCTGCTCCTCACATTTCCCAGTCAACAATTCTGCTGATGACATAAAACAGGGGAACAAACTTCTAGCTGAATCCTGTCTTTAGGTTCATAAGGAAGTAGAAACAAATTTATCCTGGCATTTACAGTATATCAAAAGTGACAAAGCTGCTGTACTGAATGAGGAAATAGTATATTGATAAACCCACTTCTCAAAGAAGAACTGGACTTTTAATACATTTAAACTATCTGGCTTTGCTACTCATCACATCTTATACAGATAGTCAAGCTTCTTTTTAAGATACACATTTCAGCAACCAATTTTGATATTTTACTAATGACAGACAACAGATAAAGCACTCAGAGCATTTAAAATGTTCCTCATTGTGCAACTTTTATGTAATTGCCCATTTACTTTGACAAAGAGTGAATTTTATATCAAGAGTTCAAAGGAGTTTTAGCCTTGTAAAAATTTAATCTATCCACAAGACTGTTCCTGCAAACATTAAAGCAGATGTTTAAAGCACAAGAGTAGACCTGTTGAAATGCATACGCATAATTGCTGCTAACCTCTATACACAGTCCTACAAATATTACATCATAAGATTCACTCTACAAAAAGCTTTGAAATTCTGCCCTACTAAGCCAACAAGATTTTTTTGTTCTCTGAATCTTGACCGGTTAAAAATCTGGTCAAGATGAATATAAACTATTTTTTAAGCCAAGGTGCGGGGAAAGAACAGGAAAAAAAAACCCAGCAATAGAACAGGAGAAATTGGAAGCTGCAGTACACACAAAACACTCTAACTATGTACTGCATTCAGATGTTCCAAATGTATTCCCTACTTGGCATTAATACTTGTCACATATTTCCAAGTATGCTCATTTGTTTATTTTAAGAACTCACAATTGGAGCATAAATGGCAAAAATGCATCCTTCTGTGCTGTCCAGAGCACTAGGAGGCACTGTCATTCTGTGGGTTCCCTACCATGGTTACACGAGTACAGGCACTAGTATTCCAGCATTAGTCACATTTTCTAGAATTGCTCCCTTTTCCCAGAAAAACCCACCTTCATCCAACACACACTGTATTATATTGTTTTTTGATTAAACAGATGGTGATATTACATGTTACTGAATGTTTGGACCTAAATCAGTTGTTGCATTCAATGTCCTATGGATTTTAACTCTATCACTTGTCATGGTCATCAGACTAGTTTAAACTGAGGACTGACTCAAGTAGAGGGTATCTCAACTTTAAAAGCAGCAGGAGAGGTTTGAAGAGATTTTTTCATAAGGTACAGCTGAATACATGTAGATTTCATTGCGATTTCATGGAAAAAATTTAGAATATATGCATTCTCCTGAAAAATTTATTTCCTAGAAACAAGAGTTCACCAGATCGACATCTGAAGATATGAAAATGTCTGAATCAAAGCTCTTTGAATTCCAAAAGGTGCCAAATTCAAGCAAAACTGTCCATATTTGCATACTGGTTTGGATCTCAACAATCCCCACTCATCCCACCTTGCTTTACATTACAGAGTTGTCACAGAAAGGACAAAGTTTCAAGTACAATTAGACTGGAAGAGGCAGTCCAGAAGCATGCTGGACATGGTCCAGCTGCTAATGGGCATTCATCCCCTGGTACCAGGCTGAAGTGACTCCGTAGGAAACCTCCTCTGAAATACACAACAAACATCAGGTCCTTGGCACAAACCTGTACTTTATGAATCTGTTGCAAATGGTTCACGCTACTTGCTAATGCAATCATGCTCAGAGTGGAGCAGTTGTAGTAGGCTTGATTTAGGATATTAAAAAAGAACCTGTGGTTCTTTCTCATGTTTTCTAGTATTATGGCCTGAAGCAGTAACTAAGTGCATGTGGTGTCCTTTAAACACAGCAACCTCGATTACCTCAGGAATTACAGCTGCAGTCTGATGCAACATGCATAAGTTTGTGTTGCAACATAGCATAGAGCCAAAAAATGAAAAATGAAATTAAAAAATACAGTAGAAATACTTCTGGCTTTTTTAAGATCCTGTGTGTAAGGAGTCATGCATACCTTTAAAATAACCTATTCCAGTTTTTCCTCTGTACATCATCTTCACATCATCGTTATCACTGCAGTGAGAAAATACTCTTTTCCACCTTCTCACTGTGTCAAAATGAGACTAATCTACACTAATCAAACCAGTGAACTCTTCCAGAGCTGTAGATCTTAAAAACCCCTGAGATACAGATTATGTTCCATACTATGCTGATACTTAAGACATCATAACAGCAAACAACCTACAGAACTCTTATGACAATGCAACAAGGAACTAACTATACTTGTTAAAGGTTTTTTTCAGTTAGTCCATGAAAGCTGTTGAAAATAATTTACTTATTCGATTTGCAGCTTGAAGAAAAAATAGAAAAATAATCACCCAATCACATATGATTCTACCATCTACAAAATTTAAAAAGTGAACAATGAATTCTATACTTGCTGAGGTTTTTTACATTAACCCATTAATGTTTTTTCTTTCCATTTCTTTTTCTTAAAGAGAGAAAGGAAAATAGATTGGACTACTTGAGTATAAAATGGGTAAGAGTTTGGCTTGAACAGTGCATTCCTCCCATGGAATGTGCCATCTCCATGATAAATATGCATAAATTTAGCAGTTTCCTCTACTAACATGTTGCCTAACCCATCTTTTTACATTAGTCTCTAATTTAATGCCATAATTATTTGATATTCTATTGTCTTCTAGTTTCTGACACTTTGTCATTGCACAATACTAGTTTACACCTTGAATAATCCCAGTTTGTGAGTTAATATATTCTATTCAATGCTTTGATTACAGTAAACAAAACCAGCTAAGCTATGCAGCAAAATCTACGAAACCACACAGATGGTTATAAGCTTTTCATTGTGTGGTTTCCATAGCAATCATATTGCAAATCTGGAAGCTTCTTGCAAATAAGCAGCTTGTATTTACACGCCTCTCGGCTGCAGCATGGAACAGAACAACAAGTGAAGTTATTATTCCAATCACATATTGTTAGCAACACCACTGGAAGATGTTTTGATCAGTTCAGATAAAAACTACTGCAGTGAACTAATTTTTCATCTATTTTGTAATGATACAAGCAATCACACACTTGTAATGCGCATTCATGTCTCTTCATTTGAAATCTCACTGTAGTGTCAGAAGGTTATAAGCATACAAACAAGTCTTGTAAGACAGACCCCCCACAAAAACACTTGGGTTATTAAATAATCAATTACAAAAACTATGCAGTGTCTTTACTATTGTACTTGGCAAGGAGGACAGATGCATGCAAAAAAACCAGGTGTGTACATGAACTCTACTGACACTGAATATCACAGGTCTACACTGTTTTCCCCAAGAAAAAGCAAAAGAAATAATGGTATGTTGACACCAATAGTATTACTTCTCCACACTGCTTTTTTGCTACCATATAATGATTCTGCACAAATGCAAACAAGAACTTTTGAACCCAAATAAATGCTCACCATGGGAAAGAGTCAAGACCTTTTCTCTCCCAAATTTATAATCTTATGAATTGACCCACCTCCATAACAGATGGATTATTACTCTAATACAAAACATAAATCAACCCAGCTATGTAATTTTTTAAAAAAAATTAGCAAGAACTGGCTTTTTTAAAAACAAGAGTATTCGTTCAGAGAAACATTTAATATTTCCAGAGAAGCAGCAATAAATGCACAAAATTTAAGAACAAGATTGTTTATATAATTTGGCCAAACTGACACCTTCTGCTAGCATTTGTGGTGAGGGCTAGTGACCATCTGGGTCAAAGGAATAAGTATTAATGCCCTGTTTCATGCAGGGCCAGCAAATTGCCTTACCTGAGGTCAGTGCTCCCCAGCATTGGGGATGGGGTCCTCTGCAGCATTCTCACCTGTACAGGCCTGTACATTTCATCCAAACTCTTACAGGGTTTTAGCCTAAGTAGCTTGATAGAAAATCCAGTAGGCTTACTTGCCTTGGTGTGTGTATTTATAATGGCAGAAATTTTCATTTCTGTTATCTTCTTTTAGACTCCACATCCACCTATTATATATGAGAGAGATCTCTCTGTATGAAGAGATCTTCAAATGCAATTAGCAAAACTCCAACTTTGATAATCCTTCAATATTCCCGAAGATCGGTCCCTTTCCCCCAGCTCCTCTGGGACATGGCAGATTGCTGGAAGATTTACACACAACTTCTTGACATTTCACCTCACCCTGCATTCCCATTAGCAGCCTGGTGTACTCTGTAAACAATGAAACAGTTTGGAAAAGGCTGCTGAAGGTGCTAATGTCTACCCATGGTGTGAGCAGAGAGGGGGAGACAAACTCTTGTTTTATTAAAGCTCCACCTGACTGTACAATAGTGCATTGTTTGAGAATGAAAATGTCTCCAGGACAGTGAGGGAAGTGGGAAACAAGTTGGCTACTAGAGAAAAGATTTATAAATGTAAGAATTTTTTACCATGACAGAAAAGAGGACATTTTATTGCTACTTCTATGGGTCAGCTAGTTACCACCCAACAGCTCAAACAAGAAAGTTGTATTCTTGCATGGCAAACTTGAGTGTAAAAAAAACTAATTTCCACAACACAAGCAGAATGATAGAAACGGGTCACCCAAACACAGGCTAAACACTGGGATTGCAGACAAGATGACATCAACATATGTCAGCAGAAGCAGAAGTTCCATCTGACTAAATGGTCATCACTGAGTGTGGCTGTTGTCCGGAGGGACAGCGCTAAGAACAACACAGAATTCGGGTCCAGGATAGAATGGAATTATTTAATTAATTACCACCTCATTTATATAACTTGATTCGCAAGAGTGGCTTAACATCATTGGGTGCTTGACCATCCACCTCCCAGAGTGATTGCCTGAACAGTGTAACACCTATTTCAAAATATTTTCTTCGGTGTACCATAACAAGGCCATGCAAAACAAGTTTGCACTTGTGAGATAAAGTTTTGGTTTACAAAACAGTAAACTGTTTCTCAGCTGGTTTGTGTGAGAATGAAGACTTTCACAGGAGGCAAGCAGGAAAATTTCTCTGCTACCTTTTTTAGCATCCGTAACTGAGTTCAGAAATATGACGGGAAACAGGCAATACAGAATTGTATTCCAAAAGAATACCAAAAGAGCTCTCTGGGTTATGAACAATATAAAAATACATCTTAAAGAAAAATAATATGCATACTGAGATGCTTCAGTTTTAGTTGAGGACAACCCATGCCAATTCCTAACCCAAATTTCTTCCAACACAAGTGATCCAAGTCTAATTCCAAGAGGGAGGCAAAAGGTTTCATTCAAATATACCACCATCTAATCTGGATGGGACCTCCAGCTAACACTTTTGCACAAGTTTTAACCAGCTCTTTGAAAATAACCATTATCTAAATTCGAAAGTGAGGTTAAATATACACACCGCTCTTCTCAACCAGTAGACAGTAACAGAACTCTGCTATTAATATTAACAATGCCCTAACTTCTCAATGGCCTTGAATAAGTAGGACTGGCTTTACAAAGTGAGAAAGCTAGAATAACTAAATACTTTGGGAGAGGTGGGACTTTTGGAAATTACTCCGTCTAACACCCTGCTCTAACTCAGAAAGATAGAACAGGTTTCTAGGAAACAGCAGTTGGCCTCTTTTGGTACTCCCCACTAAGCTGTTCAGCAGCAGTTTAAAACAGTCTGTGCATTTTAATAGCTCACATATGAGACAGCTGAAGCTAATGACTTTCTAGAACAGGATTAGCTCAAATTACTCAGTTTTCTCCAGATCTTGCCAAGTCCCCAGATGTGACGCTTCCTGTATTCCTTGAGAAATCCTGTACTTTTTCCCCCTCAGTTGCACTCCTTGTATCTCTAAAAGGTGCTACTGTGCACCACACTGTTACTCCCAGTTGTCTAAGCAATCTGAATAACTAAACCGGCCATCTCAGCTAAAAGTGAAGCCCTGCCTCCTATTGAGAAGACCTTGGGAAAGTTACCTTGTCATCCTTACAGAAAAGGTTAGTAGATTTTGTTGTAAATTAACTCATGATCATTGCTGCAAGAGAAGGAGAGGAAGTGACATGGGAATACTGGACTGTAATTTAGACATTTTCTGGAGAAAAAACAACCTTTCTGTGGCACCACCCAGGGAATCTTAGCATATGTAATGGTCTGGCTTAACCAAAACCAAAAAGCAGATACAACATCCCCTTCCTAAGAAAAGTATTTTGGAGTTATAGCATTTGCTAAACTAAAGAGTAAAGTAAACCAAAAACTTCCCAGTCCCACTAAGGACAAATAGCAAACACTTTACAGCTGCTATTCTCTAGTGTTGAACAGAATAACGTCATTTAGATCATGTAACTATTGCTGTGAAGAATAATAACAGAGAGAAGTAGTAGAGAGAAATGAGTACATTTGGAGAACTCATTCCAAATTTGAGGGGAAAAAGGTATCTCTTTCTAAATATGTTTGTGAAAAAGACACCACATTTCTCCTGTATTACCACACAGCCATCCACATGAACTATAATAGCATGACAGATTGAAAAATCATGGTTTTAAAAGCTGGAAGATACTTTATGGCCTCTCACTATTTTATGGGAAAAAACAAGCAACAAGTGATCAAAGAACACATCTCTGGAGGAAAAACAGCTTCTCTCACACAAAAAACCCCCCCAAGCATGGATGGCAAGGTCATCCACAGTTGCTGCAAAGTGGATCTTCTCACTCTACTGTGCAGCCTTTTACCAGTTTTCAGGAAATCTAGGAGAATGCTTTGCTTTACTTAACTCTTCTACTTGCTGAGACCTGAATATACGTTAACACCCTTCCTCTTTCTTTTTCTTTCCTTTTCCCAGTACCAAGTATTCCAGTACCTTTGCTTGCCTGCCTTTGCCCCATTCTGTAGCCACAGCCAACATCCTCTTCAGACTCCATAATTTTGTACATTTGCCAAACATAGAAGCTGTTAGTATGAAAGTTGCTGTTTCCAGGGCTTCACGAAGCCCTTCAGGTTTTAAGAAAACAGCTATCAAAATGGGAGGAAAATTATTCTCAGTCATCTCAATGACTGAACAAAATATATTCACTAGGACAACTGAATAATCCACAGAGGTACAGGCAATTCCCAGTCCTAGTTATGAATATATAAAGATTTCATGAACTCAGCTTCCTGCTTGGAGCTCTCCTTGCAAATAAGCAATCTTCAGTCATGTTTTGAGTGACAGCTCAATTCAACTTAGTTGGCCAGTTCCTTGCACTAGTCCTCCAAACAACAAATAATCTAAAATCTCTGATTCAAACCAAACCAAACCAAACCCAATCTTTTTACATACTCTACGTTCTCTCTCTTATTTTTTTTAATAACATAGATGCAAAAGAATCAAGAGCTTCTCAATTCAAAGTTAAAGAAGGAAAAAATTGCTAGTCTGACAGAATTAGGAGGAAGAGAAGCATGTCAAATCTCAGTTACACCAACAGCAAGCTGGGGAGGAAAGGAGCTAGAAAAAAGGCAGAAAAAGCAGGAGTGCCTACCAGGGAAGACCATTTAGAATGCCTAATTTTAGAATATTAAAATTTATTTGACAAAATTATCTAATTATTCTTAATAAAATTCAATAACAATATGCCAAAGTGCAATGTGCACTGCATAGAAATAAGGGATGGGGTTTGTACTGACCTTTTTATTTCCTCATGAAGAAAGACCTGATAACAGTAATTCTTCTCAAGAGAAAAGATAAAGGTCATCACAAGCAAGTTCATTGTGGATATGCACACAATGATTATAATGAAGAATAAAAGAAATTATAGAGATCCACTTCCAGAAACTCATTCATTGATTTCCTGTTTTTGTATTCACAGACACTTTGTATTTAGAAATGAAGTCACTATTTTGGGGATTTTTTTGTCAGAAATCAAGTATCTTGTCTGATCCTATATGCGGAGTGGACTGGTCAGAATATATTAAACTCAGAAATCAAAAAATTATCTGGTGGGCCATCAAAGAAGGTGAAAATTTCACAAGTGACTTCAAAATCCAGCTCATTACAAATTTCCTAAGTTTTACTAGGTACTTTTTTAAATCTTACCTTTACTTTTTTGATCAAGATAGTAGATAACAACTTCCCCACTTGAACGGAAGCATCTCTGAAGATAAAGTTTCATGTTATATTTCAACAACAGCACAATTTTGGCTCCACTTCTAAAATTGTTCCTAAAGCCTCAATTTTGGCATACTAAATTGAGGCAATAGGCATCCTACCTAAATCCATACTTAAACATTTAAAGAAAGAATAAAATATTTTATGACACTACCCTTAACAGGTCTCAACAATGTAGAGGAAAAGCTTTTGGGGTTTAATGTTTCTACATGCTCATCTAATTATTTAGCCGATTAACAAAAAATGCTCCCTTCTCTGTTCCCCCTCACCCTAACAAAAATAAATAGTTCCAATTATTGGACAGAAGGCAAATCAGTGTCTCAAAGGGACAAAACAAACAACAATTTTTAAGTTTATTTCATGGTTCTGTTGTAGGTTCACAGGAATCTGTGGTAGAGATTGCGGGCCTAAATACGTCTGGCATGTACATAGTATATTCTTATAAACGCAATAAAGATTTATATGAATTCACTGTAACTAAAATAAATTTGTTTGTTGTCTCAACCTGTAATAGCTCTTAGCTATGTAAATAGTTTAAGTGTTCAACATGACATTTTATAAACCTTATTGTTAAAATGTTTCACTAAAATAAATGTGGTGGCTATTAAAATCTACATAGAAATTATAAATAGTTCCCAACATAAATACATTTAGCAATCAAATATTCAATTAACTAATCTATACTGTATAACTCTGTACTATAGTGTTATGTGACAACTATGTACAGCAATTATATTTCTCAAGTTTAAATGTATATGATAGAAAAAGTCTGTAAATGTCAAGTAAAGTTTCTCATAATCATTGATCAGCAGCAAGTCTTAAATTTAAAAGCCATTTCTGAAAACTACATATCCTTAATCGTGACAAATGGGACTTGACATAATATTTACATACAAAGAATTCATAAAGAAAGCATCTTGCTTAAACCACATAATAACCTATAATAATCTGCAGGGTTAATGTATTCAAATTTATAGTATGATTCCTGAACTTACTCAAAAAAGGGACAAAAGACAAGGCATAGCTCACTTCAGTGAAAGGAAACACAAAACAGTTGTTGGCATGTTTCCATGAGCAAAGTCTGGCCCCCAGATGCTTCTCTTGTAACTCCTTTAAAAATGTTATACCAAGACATTTTTGCATTCCCTGTGTTGATCACTAACTGCACACTGACAAAAAAAAAATTCAGCGGTTTTCATCCTTTGGGTATTTTCATTAAAAGTAACAAGCCCACACTACTGCCACTTTGCACTGTTTATGACCCAGGCCATTAAATGAAATAATGTCCACTATGCTAAATCCTTTCTCCAACCAAAATGATGAAATAAAGTGAAAACATTATTGCTATGATTCACTAGTACCAGGTTAAATCAGAAATATGCAGAAAATTATAGTTGTTATGCAGACTGTTTACATGTACCATATTTTGGATAACATTCCTATATTAATCTCTACAAATACTATCCCATTCTTTGATTCTCATACATTAGGTCCATACTGGGATCGGCCACTCTGGATGTCAGATCTTCCTAGCCCTACATGCCACAAACCTCAATGCACCTCAGAGAGAAGAGGCAGGACACTGGGATATGGCAATAGTTCATAAGCAGGAGATGACAACTGCTCCCCAGGCAGCTCCCCAGGTCACTGTGGGATTGGCATGCAGTCGTATTTCAAAAGGACCCATGGCTTCTGGAGTCCCATACTACTGGAATTCACTCCACGATGGTAGTTTTGGATTATGCAGCTCTCAGAGACACAGCATAGTCCCAGTTGCCCCGTAGCAGCACTGCTTGTACATCTGAGCTAGGCAGTTCATCCAGGAACTAGGTTTTATGACCTGTACGGAAGTTGTAACAAAGTCATATCCATCTTGAACTTTTGTTTATTGAATTACCTGGAATTGTTGTTCAACATCTACTAATGGAAATGTGTCACTTCTTATCAAGGAATCATACAATCATTTGGGTTGGGAGTAACCTCTAAGATCATATCATTCCAACACCCATGCCAGGGACAGCTTCCACTGGATCAGGTTCCTCAAAGCTGCAAACAACCCAGCCTAACACACTTCAGCAATGTGGGGTGTCTACAACTTCTCTGGACAACCTGTTCTGATGCCTCACCATCCTCACAGCAAAGTATTTCTTCCTAATATCTATTCTTAATTTTTAAGGAAATAAAATTTTGAGAGAGGTATGCAAACAAGATAAATTCAGTTAGTATATTTTGGGACAACGGAAGCACGACCCTCATGCTAGAATACACAGGCTTTCCGGTAGATAATGCTTTGTTTTGAAAATGCAATTCCTTCCTTTAATTCCCAGTTTTATGTTAAGATTCAAGGACAGAATAATTGTCATAGCCTGCTAAGACAGAACACTTCCACAACCCAAAGATGGAAGTACTGGAACATCTTCCTTAAGGATATTTTAAGTTCCAGAGATCCTAAACCAGTTTTCATTAAAACACAGAGTTTTTAGGTGGACGAAAATAAGATCTGCTAGGAAAAGTTAAGACTTTAAAAAAAAAAAAAGACTGAAACAAAATATCCACTGTGACAAGCGTCTGCTTTCTGGATAAGAAGACTGTCATCCTATCTTGCCATTTAACACAAATCTCACTGACTTGCAAAAAACTTTCCTCAGTCTCTTTTGGCTTCTTAAGAAAAGATTCTCCCTGCTGAAGTTTATCTGTGTGCCTGCACCCTGCACTTCCCTGAAGCATCTGTCTCTCTACTCTAGGGCACAGCAGACTGCTTCATCTTGCCCTCTCTGCCTGATCCACTGTGTGGTCTAGGAGCTGCACCCTGCTGACCATTTTCCTTTCCTAGGAGCAGCCACCCTGCTTCTTTCAAAAACTTGTACCTAGCCCAGGGAGCAGCAGCCAAGACAAGGAAACAAGCAGCTTTTTCCTATGTTACCTTCTTTATATATGTGTAAACTAAACATGACAGAACTCTGCAACACACAGACAAATTGGATATACATGCATACAGCCAGAAAAACTCAGGAAGCTCTGCTTAATTGGTAGTATTTTGTTAGGCTAATTCCTCCATTTTGAGGAGAGTGGGAAGAAAAGCGAGTAGCAAACTGAAAGGAAAAGACATACACAGAAGGATTTACGCTGATGCATTTCTTAAAGCTGAAAAATTCAAATCAGATATTTGTATCTACAGTAACAGAATGATTAATTCAGCCTTTAGAGCCCACCTTGCTGGGACTTATTTGAGAATTCGGTTGTACAAATTCTGGTTCTTTTAATAGCTACCTTGTGGAAACCAGAAAAGTTGAGAAGCGATAGCCTGAGGCACCATAAAAGCTCTGGTTGCTCGTTTCTCAAAAAACTCTATCTAATGGTTTTAATAGCCTGATATGCAGTCATTCATCACAAATTCAAAAAGTTAGGGTTCTTTGATCTATCTATATAGTATTTATCACATTTATACCCAAGCAGTAGAACAGGCCCAATATTTATTTCTATTTTCATAAATATACATAATACAATTGACATTTTACTTCGAACTTGCTGAACTGCAGCAACTCCTCAAATTTATGCTTAATAAACTATCTCACATAACAAGACATTTTCTCTGAATGCTATGCATTAGGTGTATTGCACTGCTTCTTAATCAGATAAAAACAGCGCCACCACAGAAAACTTTGCTTTCAAAAGAATATAATTTGGGTCCACAACCCATTGAAGCCATGCATGCATAACAAAGCTTTGTTCACATTTAACATGAAGCCAGCTGTCAGAGACAGTCAACACTGAAAAAACTGATACAAATAAAATTATTTTGTGCGATTTTTTCTTGCCAGGATGACAAGTTTTTCTGAGACAGGATTCTATCTCTTAATAACAAACAGTTCCTGCCACATACTGTTCACATCAGATTGGTTTTACAAATCAATAAAGTCAAACATTGTTTAACGCTGGTACAAAGAAGAGTATAAAAATTACTGACCAGTACTTGCAATAAAATATCTTCTTTCAATAAGTAAATTCATTTTGATAAGCTGTGTGCTAATTTGTCTTTGAAGCAGTTCTTTAAACATACAGAAGTATAATTAAAAATACTTCCTTTTTAGATATGCCTTCTAATTTTAAGCAAGTAAGTTTTAAAATGCCACTAGACAATAGTTTATTTAGTAGTGTATTTTTTGTTGGGTTTGGTTTGGTTTTTTGGTCTGACTGGATTTTAGTGTACTTTTCTTTTAATGTCTGAAATACATAAATAAAATTCAGCATTTGCTAACCTGAGACTTTGATAGACTTTCCAACATGAACTCCTTCAATTTGTTCTAACGGTTGACCACAACATCAAGAAGATCACTTCTATTTTCTCCACCTGTAAACTCTGAAATCTGTGAAGCCTGAAACATCTCAAAACTATGAAGTCTCTCATGCAGTTCAAAGAGAGGAGAATAAATACCTATACTTAATGGCACACACTTTCCATTTACTGTAGATACTGTAATTGACTGCTTTGAATCTCGCAACTGACCAAATTTTCTGCAGCAGAGGTACATCACTAAATAAAGAACACTTTCCTAAGACTATTTATCAGTAGACAAACCTACTCCAAGACAAATCAGTCAATATACCTCTCACATATTCCACTTTTACTGGCCTCCTCACTTTTGCAAGTGTGTGTGTGATGAGAGAGCATGGGTTGAATTGCACCATGGACAGTAGGCTTTCTGACAGCTACGGGCCACCTGTTGTTCACAGACAGCCACTTTATATTCACTTTAAAAGAAATGCAGAAGAGCCTGTGAACCTTATTTTTCCTCACAAAGACCTGCCACTTCCCACTCAATGGGCATCTCATTCTTTTCAGCTACACCAGATTGTCTTACCTCCTCTTCCATCACTGACACCCAACATCAATAGAAAGAAGGGTTCCCCCTCTTTAGATGTAGGATTACAGTAATTGAAGATAATGCCCAAGCTCTTGTGGCAAACAAAAGCTGAGGTCCAGGTATCAAGTTCCTAACCATCTTGTGGATGCAATGTCTTCAAATATTTGTCTGGATTCATAACTCACGTCTTGTGAGCATTTAGTACTAGCTGAAGGACAACTTCAAGGCATATATAAATCCCATAAGAGTACTGCCACAAAACCCAGAGAGACAAAATTCAGACACAGCTCCATTTCATCAAAGCTGCTGGGATTCAACAATATCCAGTTAAAAGAGATTGTTTTTCAATCATTTCCATGTAGATCCCAAATCCCAGTGATCAAGACAACAAAACAACACATCTTGGACCTAAAAAAAAAAATTCCTTTCTTTATTACTCTCTGACACTAAAACATAGTTCACATCTGCTTTTCACTGCTTTTGTATTACTTTAATTACTTCTGAATTACAGCAAACTGAGTAAGCTCCCTGTAGCCCTCCGTTGTCCTTATTCTGGTACTCCACCCATCAGCAAGATAGTATGTGCAAAAATACTCCTTTTATACAACAATATAATGGCTAAACAAGAGAAAAATACTTTTTAAGAACCCTGAGATTCTATTTTTGAAAAAAAAAATTGAAGAATCCTCACTGTTCTAAAAGGAAAAAAAATCCATTGCTGTGTTCTTGAATCTGAAAGATGTTTTCATGGAAATTATTCAAAAAACTTTCAGAAATTACTTTGAAAACTTATCTTTAGTACTGTCCTCAAAAATGCAGGTCTTTCACACAAGTCTTTTCAACTTCAATTATTCCAGACCCTACTCATATTTTATACTTTGAAATCAATTAGTAATTAAAAGCACTTAGAATTCTTTCTGTGGCAAAAAAAAAATCATAGCACATCAGCATTATATACAAATTCTGGACGAGAAGTAAAGAATTCCCTAACTACTGAAGAAAAGCAATAAACACTGGGAGGAATTTGGACCATATGCCAAGGTATATAATATATTGACTTAATAGCAATGATCACAGGTAACGTCTCAGACTCCATTGTCACCCACGTCTCTGCTGACTTAAACGTATTCCTCTGGTTTGCAACGACCAATTAACAGTTTCTTTCTTTAAGCCTACTGGTTTTAGAAACTGATTGTACAGCTGTAATGCACAACTGGGATTGCTTGGCACCAAACACTGTGTTTTGGTGCACATACTCTGACTGTGCTACAGTGAAAACTCTAAAAGAAGCAAAGGTGTCCTGAAAAAGAATTTTCATTAACACAGTGCTGTTGAAATCTTCACTTTTAGTGTCAAAAAGTCAATATATCTGACACTACATCTTGAGAAAACAAATATTTGCCATGAGTGTTCATGACTGACAGATGAAACTTAAACTCCACTACATAATCATTACTTCCTTCTTCCCAAGAAGAGGTAAATCAGAGAACATGGGGTTTTTTCCCCCCTACCTTCATGCTCATGAAAAGGGTACAACATCATAAAAAAAGTTGCTTCTTCAAAACTCTAGCAGTCCAGCAAGAAGCAAGGATGAAGATGGTATTGTTATGCTGCCTAACTGCAGGAGTTTACTGTTAGAAAAAAATAAAGCACCAAAGCTGCTTCAAGAGACAACCATAAGAAAGAAACAGGATGAGCACTCTCTACCTTCATAGTCAATGTCAGAAATGGTCTTAAACAACATCAGTATAATTTTTTTAACTATTTAAAATGGTTTGTTTAAAATAAGTAAACAAATTGAAGTGTTTCTTTGCACAGCACACTTCTCGTTGCATCATAGTTAAGAAATTTCTTACCTTTTCCTCGGCTTTGCCTTAGTTACAGAGTTTCCCTACCTAAGCTTCCAACCACACTGCAAAACAGAATTATTGCCCAGAAACCTGGGCTTGACCAAGCAGTTTGGCAGAGGATTGGTAACAGGAATCAAAAGACAAACGCCAGGTTTCCATTCCCATCATCCTCTGCCCAGAGACTGAATCAATCCTCAAATTCAATTTACAGAAAACTAAGAATTTATGCAAGTTGTATTGGCTGGAGATCGCCACAGCACTGAATTTCACCACCCTTATCTCGTTCGCACCTGAAAGTTCTCCATGTTATGGACAGGCTAAGAAGGGATAACAAAGCCACAATGCCAGTCTTGTGTCACACAACATTGCTTCAGGATTTCCAGCCTTATCTGTTCTGTAAGGGAGGGTTTTACCTCCATGCAGCAAATAAGCACCACCAAAATTAGAATCAAAACTTATCTTTAGAATCATTTTAACAGAAATTATACTGTATACCATGGAAAGTACTGCTACAATGCAAGTTTGTGAGGAGAAAGAGAACAAAAGAAAAAAAGCGACACAAATTTGAAAATTAAGTATGTTAACTTAGATTAACACCTCTTTTCTCCTGTTGTGCCAGAGTGTGGTAGACTGGACACAAACTGAGTTGAGATTGAAGAAAGGATTAAGGTGGCAGGCAGTGGTTAGCATTGCAGTTTTGGACATGCGCTCCACACAGATGTGAAACCACAGAAGACAATACCGAAGGCCCTTAAAATTATGTCACTGAAACCTCAAGTTAACAGAAAAAATTCTGTCTTCAAGGGCTGTAACAGATGGGAACAACTTTAAAGCTGGCACATGTTCTTTTTTATGACAAGGACAACTCCATTGTTTAAAACACCACTAAGCTAGAAACTCTATGCATCCACACAGCTCTAGTTATTTAATACTGCAGTTTCAGAAGGTGTTTTATGTCACAGCTTGTAACATTCAGCTGTAGACTGCAAAATTACATACAGTGTACTAAGGTAGAAAATAAATAGCTAATTAAGAAAAATGGTCCTTTACTAACAAAATTTTTAATTTTGCTTAGCCATGTTTTCCTCCATGATTTTATTAAAAAACAAAAAGACTAAAAGCCTAGTTTGCTATGACAGTATAAAGATTCTTTTTCCTGAAGAATCTTCCCAGGGAAGTTTTAGAAGTTGGGAATTCTTTGAAAGTTCTGATGGTTTTCACTATTACATAAATAACCACAGTAAAACACTGACTAATACTGAGAACCATGAAAATTATCGTTCTATGGTAAATATGAATTTGTATGTGCTATTAAAGAAGAAAGTAACTTAACAGATCAAAAGATTAAATTTCCCACATCTCTTTTTACCCCTCCCAACTACCAGCCAGCCAGCAGACAGTACATAGTGTGTACCACTGAAATCTATGCTTTAGGCTAACAGACTATTGCCATTCTGGATACTGGTTTGAACCTATCCAGCTTCTGCCTGGAAAATTCATCTACACTGGTTTGAACCTACCCAGCTTCTGCCTGGAAAATTCATCTACACTGTCTCCTGCCACAAGCAGGAGAAAAAAAAATAGCTAAGCAATGAGACAGCTACAGAATACAGCGTCAGTCCTGATTACTGCCACAGTTCTCAAAATTTCCTGATTTTCAAACCTGTGCAAAAATTTCCATATCCTTTTTTTAATCCAAAAACTCTTTATTCAAATACTAAACCAAATATTATCAACTTAAATAGCTTACTTTCCTTCTGAAATGCTGGCATAACAAACACTGGAAAACCACAGAAATGCAAAATTTTACTTACTTGAGAAAATGTAAATTATAACCAAATAAATGATAACACGGTACAATGAGCTGTGCACCTGAAATTCAATATTTATAAAGCTAGTGGATCTGTGAAAACAGAGGATTAGAATTCTCTAACATGAATATGCTTTGAGGATAACAACAAAGTGAAGATTAACTTCTTCTCCCTCTTCTAAAGGATCTAGCATATTTGCCTTCAGCATTCCAGAGCTTAGCATAGCTTTGCAGCTGTACAAATAATTTTTTTCTGTTCTCTTAACAGGCATTCCAAATTTCTTATTCGTTCCGTATTATTATGCCAGGTAACAGCAGGGATAATGATGCTCCACCCTTCGACCATGAAAGGAAGAAAGCATAATTCACTTACCTGGGAAAATAGAAAGGACAGCCAATTGCAATTAAATGCAACCAATCAGGCCTAATTAAAGGAGATGAGACCAAACTGGAGTGTACTCTTTTACCATCAAGTTTAGATGAACAGCTATACAAGAAACAAATAAGGCCTACTCCTGTGCGGTTTGTCAACTAGCATTTCATCTAACACTCTTCAATATGATATGGGTTAAAAAGAAAAGGACTGCTCTAAGGCATCAGAGATGTAAGTCTGTAATTCCATTTGAGTATATGATTATTAAAGTGCATTTATGGAAGATAAAAAGACTCACCTAAAATCTATTGCAAACTTACACTTTATTTTCACTTAGTTACGTCAGCACATCAGAGTCAAAACTAAAAGCTCCACTGTAAAAGGTAAAATGGTCTTTCCTGAAAAGTTGACAATTCAAATAGATGAGATGGAAAAAGCATGAGATAAAGGAAGATAATCCCTACTTGACAACATGAAAATGAGGCACACTCCAAGATCATGGGGAAATAAATTAATTTAACTAAAAACTGAAACTAAATTTCTTGAACTACCCCTTCTTTGTGATGTTGTTACATTTCAGGTTTATTAGCCATAGGAGATAACAGCTCCTGGAAAATGGTCATAAAAATGGGATGTAAGTGAAAATACTCAAAATTCCTGCAGAATCACACCAAGGCAGCAATTCTCTGAAGACAGAGCTCAAAGCAAAGAACTCGAAGTCTATATTAACCAACGTCCTTCTCCCAATATTTTATGCATTACTTCTCCAGCTCTACTTACTATCTGACATTCAAATGAACAGGTAAGGTAAGTGAAGCTCAAAAAAAGAGTAATTTATCCCAGGATACATGTAGAGCTTCTTTAACAAAAGCATAAGCAAGCATATAAGACCACTTTCTGTAAGAACCTCATCATCCAAAAAGCACTGTAATAAGGTTTGGCTGTATCTTGTAGCTATAAGATTAAGCCTGGTAATGTAGTTTTTATATTCACTGTAGAGAGTTTTTCAGCATGCATGACACACTGCATGTCATTTCAGCAGAACATGCATTCTGTGTTGAAGTAGTCTAGGTACAATTCAGAGATCCAACGAAAAAAACAGCTCTTAAAGATACATAATTTTATAGCTTATAATTTTATGATATTCATTTTCACGAGACACTGTTTTTTTCTCTCTTTAGTCACTGAAATGACCTTAAATTGAAAATCAAGACAAAGTGTAAAATGTTCTCTTCTCCAATGGTCAGAATATTCTACCTAACAGATAAAGAAAGTTAGTCAGCATGACATGACACAACTAATTTTTCCTCTGAAATTATTGCTGATAATTGCACTGCTCCAAACAGCAAGGAGTATAGGACTCTATTTCATACCAAGTGATTATTAATTGTCATATCACTTTAAAGTATCATTTGTTAGCTAATGATAACTGAAAAACTGATATTTTCCATAGCTTCTTAAAATTTAATAAAGAACAACCACCTTTCTCCTAGTACTTGAATGTCTATTATCAAGAACTTTTGCCGAGCTCTTTTTCTTTTGTTTTGCCATCTGACAGATACAGTTGGACATTTAGAGTCATAATCATGCGACCACACTGGGAAGTCCACAGTAAAAAGTTTCTGTGTAATCATAGCCATGCTGGAGAACATGGAACAGAACAGTGTCAATACTCATGTTGCTTTATTTGCAGTTCATTTCCAGAGTCTTTTCAAACTAACACATTGCTTTCTTGCAGGATTATAATACCATGTATTAGGCAGAAGCTGGTAACATTTGGAATGATAGAGAACTTTTGTTTAATACAAATGCCAAAATGAATAAAGAAAAAAATAATGGGCAAGTTTCTGGAAAAAGATGTAAGGCTTTTCAATTTTTCAATTTAAAAAAATCGCATACCAGAAAATGTTAATGAGCCAAGAGTCCCCTGAGTTCATTTTTACACATTCTGCACTATTTTGATGCCCCTGCTAAAGAAAACTGAAGTGTTCTCACTCTGAACACATTCTTTTTTCAATGTCATAGCAAGATCTGAAGTTTAAAAGTATCTTACTCATCATGTTACTTTACTCTTACTTTAAACCACTCAGAGTTATCAAACTAGAAGTAGAGAAGACAAAATGATCACAAGTCACAAAGAAAGAATTCAACAATACCTTTAACTTCTTCATAAATGCTATCATCTATCGGTTCACTGTTCACTTGTCCAACATCATCATATTCCTCTTCCTCCTCCTCAGGAATAGTATTAGATCCTGTATCTATGTAACAACAGTTTAAAAAGTTAACATTTAGTGGAAAAGAATGCCTAAGCAGAAATTTAGGCAAAATGAAAACAGTTCTTCTATGACCTGCTCCTTCCAGTACATTCTGCTTTTTTTTTTTTGACACTCTTCAAGGGATAAGAAAGAGTTTATGTGAAGGAGCTTGTATAAGAGAGAGCTTTCAAGCTAAATGAAAGCTTTTAAAGCTAATTTTCAAGCTTTTTCTGAGAGAAAAGCAAAAATCTTGAAAAAAGAGAAAAGTCATATAAAAGCTGTAACACAATTGAAAACTAGGACTTGCTACTCAAAACTTGGACATGTGGGCATACTACATGTACTAACATGGCAGATAAGTAAATGGACAGAACTACTATCACTAAGTAGCATTGGCAATAAAGGTAACTGCTCCACTGACTGGCTTACCTTGAATTACAAATTTGACTTGCTGTACCCATTCCTCTGCTTCTTTGGGAGTGGCAGCTGTAAACTATTAAATGTTTATTAATAACTTCTAGCAGTAACGACAAAAACACAACTACAATTTCATTAGCAATAAAAAAGAGGGACTGTAACATTCCCGTCACTTCCTCAAGAAACCATTAGCAATTCTTTTCATGTCTTCTGGTACTTTTCTTGCAAGGATGCTTCTTATAATGTACAGCTAATTTTGATAAATTTACGTAATTGAAGGAGAGGATGATGGATTTGAAACTCTGATCAGCAGCTGGCAGCTGTGCAGAAAAAAGCTGCTTCTCTTCATCAATGTCAAAGCCAGAACTGATGAACAAAATTTGCCCTTGACAATTAGAAGACACCCATGAATTTCTTTAGACTGCTGGGTACAGTTTTCTTAAAAATGTTCTTGTCAGACTCCAACACACTACCTGACAGCTTAATTAACTGGCTTTCAACTGCAATCTCAGATATTTAAAACTTATTAAACTTACATTCCATATTGCTGTCTGGCTGATAGATCTCTGAATTGCACAGCTGATATGTGCCTTTTCGTAGGTTTTCCTTGAAAAGCCATGACCAATACAATATGTATTTAACACTGATACATATTTTAACTTTTTTTTTACTATTTAATTCATCCAAGAAATCACACAGGCACACTATACAATAGATATTAAAAGGCTAATATTGAAATGACCAATAGATAAAGATGATAGATTTCCTTGTTCTTGACCAAAAAGATAATATTTGACCATGTACATACATACATTTAATCAGATTTTTTTTCCTAAAATATGAATATACAATATAAGCAAGCAAGGGTTTCCTTTTTTCATGAAGATGTCAGTGACAGTTGTTTCACTGAAATGCTAATTCAGTAACTGGAATTGTAACGGCTTTATCAATTAAATTTCAAGTCAACATAAAAAAGTCCAACCTGATAAATGCGCTTATCTGGAGCAGAGATTTCAAAACAGCAATCTTTCTTTGCATCCTTCCGAAGGCTATTATTCATTCTGATGGTGTAGCCCTCTAAGGCAAATTCACCTTTCTGTTGTTTGTCTGTTGGAGATAAAAAACAAAGTTAGAGCTTCATTTACAACAGTGAATGTAAGTGCCTCAGCAGGTTATCGTTTATTCAAATTTTGTTTTCTATTTCATGAATTTTACAAAGAACAGGGAGGTTTTTAGCAAAATGATTAAGTGATGCTTCTGGAGATAAAGCTTTATTTTAAGGGAAGATGTACCCAAAAGTACATTTTTCTGTAGGATGCCTAAGGAATTCCACAGGGGGATGTTTGCAGATGGTGGTCTTATTTAGTAGGAAGTACATGTTATGACACTTGTATCTAGGGAAAGCCAAGAACTGGAACTTGCAAGACGCGTTTCCTATAAATCAGTGTCTCTTTCGGGTTCAGTAAACCGATGGGAAAACCTGTCTAGCTCAGAACTTGCTGAGCTCCCTCCTAAACTAACCACTTCACTCAAAAAATAAACTTCAAGCTCCTTTTTAAGCAATTGGAAAAGCAGCTTTTCACATCCTCCCACCCACTCCCAGATGTGCCTCCTTTCAACATGGCAAAAATACAGAATAAATTTTGTTATAAATTCAGGTGTGTGCGTCTGTGTTCATTCCAAAAGCATTTCTCTCAAAACACCAAATGTTTAATTAGCTAATAAAAGCACTGAGCCCTACCACAGTTTATTATCTACAGCCATGTGGCTGTTTTAAAGACAATTCTACTTTTCAAAGGTTCTGGTTTATAAAAGTATCACTTACAACAGATCTGACTTTAAATACACTGCATGTTGTGCAAGCGGCACCTGTGCACTCCTTTCAAGCCCTTCGGACCAAATTCTGCATCAGATTTTATGTGCTCTGGCATATTTTGGCGAATATTAAAAACAAACCAAAAATGTAAAAGTAATTAAGTTTTGCAATTTCTGCAGATCACAGTGCAGCATTCAAGTGAAGACTGGCATCATAGTTCACATTTTGCACAGGCAAACAAAGAACAAAGTGTAGTTGCATATCAAAAAAATGCCATTTAGTGTGGGTTCTTTTTACACAGAAGAGAAAAGCATTAATTAACAATAAGCATCAGGCACAGCAGCAAAACTACTTTAAGTATTGCTGAATAGAACCCAGGTGTAAATTGAGCAACCATTGCTTACGCTTGTCAACAAAAGGAGAAAACGTCTACAGTGGATAAAATAGGAAAACTATAGTTTTCAACAATTTTTTGTCATATTTCTGGAAATTTAATAGGAAAGAAAATCTGTTTCCACTCCTGAGAGGGTAAAAATTGGCTAACACAGAAATGTGAACATAAACGGACATAAGGGCGGTCACCAGTCAAATACTCTGGCTAGTAATCTTATATGCACATATTCTCTGTCCTTCCACCTTTTTATGAACTCTCACCCAGGGCAAGTAAACACCCAAAAACACAATTATATGAGAAAATCTAGGGTACTATTCTATTTTCACTTCTAGTCCCTTCCTCCCAGTAAGTTTTATTCTGTCTTAAATAACTACAAATAATACAGTACCAATATTTTATATTTGCTCAATCCTCCAGCCCTATTTCAAACAGCACACACATGCAAAATTCATGAAATCACACACAAGGCAGATATTAGAAATAATAACTTGCAATAGGTTAACTAGGTCCCTTTTAATGAAATTCATTTCTCCCTAGGAACGTTATTGTTCCCTCGCTTGTGACCTCAGGGAGAAGATGAAGTGAAACATATTAATTTCTCAGTCTCCCATGCTGGCGGTTTATCAAAACCCTAGAAGATAGGAGCACGCAGGCAGAATAAACGAACACCAGGTTCAAAAGGTAAAAACATTTTGTCAAGATAAAAATGAGGCAAGTATTCAAATTTACTCTCTTGGATTATTTCTGAGACTGCTTCTCTGTGACATGGATGATCCCTTTTAGGTAATACACTTTTACAGAGCTGATCTCGAATGATCGCCGCACTGGTACTCGTTCTTTCAAAGAGCATCGCAGTTAAACCACAAAGATGCTGTACTTTGGAAGGGTATGGTGCATGGCATCCATATCCCACTTGATTGTTCTTCTATTTACACTGTTTTTGTCTTATCTCTCTGAACACACTATTTCAG
The DNA here is from genome assembly GCF_017639235.1 of Corvus kubaryi. NCBI lineage: Eukaryota > Metazoa > Chordata > Aves > Passeriformes > Corvidae > Corvus > Corvus kubaryi. The sequence continues at coordinate 25,612,027 of NW_024581137.1, read as the reverse complement.
TGCTAACGAAAATTACCTGCATGCACCACCGAATACATACATATATATATATATGTCAATCCTTTGCTATTAAATTCTTTCAGCGACCATTATAGCAATAGACTAGACTTAGCATTGCTACTTTTACTTCCAATTGTCTTAGCAGTAACCTCTGATTAAAGTCCAACGGGGCATCATGCATATACCTCAAATGTTGAAAATGAGGAAATTCTAAGACAATGAGTTACTTCACAGATCTAACTCAGAACCTGATAAAGTTGAGAGGAAGACTCAGTATGCATTCACACTCCCTGGGGCAACAAGCCAGAGATAAGACCTAGTATGTCCTGAGAAATGGCTCCACAAATACAGAATGGCAGAACACAGGTCAGCTACAGCTCAGCTGCCTGCTCTGATGGTGACAAACAGTGGAGGTCTACAAATCCCATTTGCTCCTGCAGAATACACCTTTTCAGTCAGGACTGGAGACCAACCCCGTCACCTGATCACCACAGAGCATACCACAACCCACAGTAGCTGCTTGGCCAGGCAAAGTAGTCAGGTGCAGACTTGAAGGCAGAGCCATCCTGGGATTATCAGACTCAACAATCACCTCGACTTCACTCATCAGCACAGGCTTGCAGCTAAATGAGTTTGGACAGACCTGGGCTTTTGGTTTCAAGATGCCCTGTGAAGTTAGGGCCACAGCAACTCCTGTGAACTTTCACATCACAAGTTAAATTGTTTATACCAGAAATATTTTCTGGAGACTGTGCTTTAGGAAGAATTAAACAATTTCTGATATTTGAAAACTTTGAAGACTTAAAGATTTTACTTGAAGACTTAAAATTAGATATTGTTAGTTTTTATAGCAGGAGTCTTAACAGTAGCTTCAAGAAGCACATTTACATTACAGATATTTAACTTTGATTTTAAACCCTCAAATCAGAACCAGAGTTTTGCTTAGGCAGGAATTCAACAGCATATTTAGGGTGAATTAGGGAGACATGCTGATGGAACACTCCTCTCTGACAAGCAGTAACATTTTTGCTGTTATTTTCTCAAAATAGAGCTTTTCAATTCAACAACAGGAAACCCATAAGTTGTCCCAGAAAAACATAAAACAGAAATGCAAAAAGTGTAATAAGTCTTTGTAAAAACAAAAAGGATTGTGAACATCATCAAGCATAACTTGTTCCACAATGAAGCCAAATCTCATTTCAGCATAAGCTATCCTTTGCTCTCATCTGCTCATCCTCCTCTCTCCCCTTCTTCCCATGTCAGGCACATAACAAAAATAAATCTGGGTCTGTGTAGATCATTTTGCAACAGGAATTTAAAATCATAAAGAAGTAGTATAGCAGAGGGGAGAATCAGGCACCAAGTACTAAAAAAAAAACCCCAAAGCTAGTACACAGATATTTGAGAGAAATAAATATGGGGGGGAGGGGGGGACGACCCTATATTTAAAATAGAGAAAATTCAGATCTGAATAAAATTTGAAAGCCTTTAAACATTTCTCTTACACATAAACTTCATTCATCCTAAAAAGAGTTAAATGTTGTTAACAGAAACAGGGCCAATATTATATTGGGTAAAGAGAGTCTCAAGGGAAGCAGAGCAAAAGCATTCTGAAGTAACCTTGCGTAACTAAGTCCATGGGAACATTTAAAACAAAGAAGGGTAAACCTTCAATGAGATCTTGAAATTACTGGGTTGTAAATTTGAGGCCTAAGGCGATGTGCTCATATTATTAGCACATGTAAAAAGAATTAGTGCCTTCTGAAGAACAGAGAAGACTCGGATGGTAGAAAGGAAAGAAGTTACAGAGAAAGACATAAGGAACAAAGGCAAACAAAGATTTCAGAGAGTGATAAAGTATTTATAGATACTATTAGAGTCTATAATTTAACTCTCTTCATCTTGAAATTAGGAGCCTGTAAGATTTTAGCGTTTACATGGCTTCATGCTAAATGTAGTTTCACATACTTTACCATGTGCTATCTAAAAATAGTTCAGTGTAAGTATCTCCAAAATGGTAATTCCTTTTCCAGCTTTTGGAACAGTCTTTTCCAAACGCATGCACAAAAGTTCTTCCCTTTTAGACAGCAGATCTGAAATGTCATCACCTTTTTTTTCTTCTTCTTTCCTTTAATCTAGTCCTCTGAGAAATTGAAATTGTAAAATAATTAAGAAATTGAGGCAGTGATTTTGGGGACTGAATTGTTTATATTCAGTTTGCTTATACCCAGTAGTTATTTTCTAAATAATACATTATTAACAGCAAGTGTGACTCTCAAGGTCTGAATTTAACAGTCTCATAGCAGAAGATCCAGTACACATTAGACAGACGCCTTTGATTGACATCACCCTGCTACAACAAAGTCCTGTTGAACGTGCAAAATTCCCTTTTCTGACCAGATAGAAGTAGTTCACCACTGACCTGGTCATCACTATCTTATTATTCAGAGAAATCCAAAATTATCATGTCCATGTTAAAACTAAAGAAACTGAAAAAAAAATAAATTCAGACTTTTCTAAAAGTCTCTGAATTATACCCCTCTTTAACATCATATTACTGGCGGGCAGGCAGATACCATTTTCAAGTTATAAAAATGAAAATAAATTTTTAGTGCCCATTAGCAGGGGGAAAATTACCATAATGTTATCAATTACTGTCTTGCTAAACATTTAGCTGATCTCTCCAGTTTGCTGAGACAGAAGGGCATATAACATTGTGGCCTAGTGAGAAAGAAGTAATGAAGCCATTAATTCAATCATTTATAAAGCAACAAATTAACATTCCTTCTTCACATGCATTTTGAGGTCTGAAAGGTTATCCATACCATCTCAGTGTCTAAGGACACAGGAACAGCCACAGATCATATAGAAAAATGATAGGAAACCAGGGTACTCAATTCAGGGTGCCACTGCATAGAAGAAAACGAAAGAGAGGACTATAAAAGATTTATGGAAGGAAAAACTATGAAAAAGAGGACCAGGCAAGCTTCTCAAAATCCCACCCAGCTCTGACATTTGAACACACTCCTATGCAATGTTGTGGGCCACGTGCTGGCAACTGATACCACAGCATAGGCATAAATACACACATGCTTCCTGCAATACCTATTTCTGATGTGTGATTAGCTCAAACCTTTAAGCCTTGTTTCTCCATCTATTCCATTTATCAGTGATCAAGGGAAAAAAACGCAGGTGATTCACTTAGACCTGTCTATATTGCAGGGATAAATTACATTGTTTCACTACCCAATGCTACACCAAATGTAGGAGAAAATAGAAGAGAAAACAGGGAAAAAAGACACCAGCCTGCAGGCATCACAACTGTGGAAAGGATGCTTGTAGTCTTTTAGGTGAACACATACACATACACACACACACAGCCCTTTACTGTATTTCACAGGCTTTATCTTGCACTATATACTTCTGGATTAGGCCTCACATTTTTCATCATTCAGCTTAGAGTAAATGATTCTTCCTTACATGTTTGTGAGCTTTATACACTTCCACGCTTCTTGCTTTCCCAATGCAAAAAGGAGAAAGAAGAATTAAAACTGTTTTGGAAACAACAAATCTATACAAATAATAAAAAGGCATCCTATAGCCTCATGTTTATCTCTGTTACACTTCCACTGATACTTAAGCGTGAAAATCAAACTTTGGCTAACAAAAGACACATCACAGCAGACACAAAATAGCTTTCACAGATTATTCACTTATGTGTCTGGTTTTAAAAACAGACACAATTCAAAACAAGCCCAGATGGACATAGAAATCCCTGATGCTTGTCAGCAACACATCCCCCAACAAACAGGCACTAGCAGCCCATTACCCATTTAAAGTGAGGTGGGCTGCAGGACTGAGTATGTATGGAATCCTTGTCACTTTGAAAGCAGGTTCACAATTTGCACAAAGCCACCAAACACACGTTTCAGTGCTCTTCTACAGCTGGTCAGAACACACATTGAATTTCTACATGGTCCAAGTTATCAAGGGTCACAGTAAACAAAGAAGGCCCCCAGCACAACAGTGTACTACAGCAGGTACCACTGCTGGCCACAACAGTGGGAGTGAAAACAGTTCCAGTGAGTAAATGCCAGACCTGCTCAGGATTGTCTCATCACACACCTCATCCATGCTGACAACCTGCAGCTGAACAGCATGATAAACTGCAGCACATACGCTCACAACCATTAGGATGACAGCTCACTTTTAACAGCAAACTAGTCTGCCATGGCTGGTGACCAGCTTCTGCACAATGAAGAGCTGCTTCTGCACTGAACAGGCATTTTATATACAATGGCATCACAGGCCTGAACAAAGTACCTCTGACCAGTCTAGAAAAAACTTTTTTTATTCAAAGGCAAGTTCAGGAGTGACTTAGTCATCCCATATTACAAGATTAAGTCACTGCACCATGCTTAACTAGTTTTTCTGCACTACAAGCACCAATCCAGTGGAGATAGGGCAGAAATTCATGCATCTGACTTGTTTGCTTCCTCCATGAATTACTGTTTGGAGTCCAACCATGCCATGCTCTCTCCAACTATGTGAAAGGAGGTTGTAATGAGGTGGGAGTCAGCCTCTTCTTCCAAATAACAAGTGATAGGACAAGAAGAAATAGCCTCAAGTTGCACCAGGGAAGGTTTAGATTGGATATTAGGAATTTTTTTTTCACTGAAAAGGTTGTCAAGTATTGGAACAGGCTGCGCAGGGAAGTGGTGGAGTAACCATCCCTGGAGGTATTTACTAGACATGTAAATGTGGCACTTAGGACAGGGTTTAGTGGTGGGCTTGGCAGTGCTGTGTTAACAGCTGGACCCAATGATCTCAGAGGTCTTTTCCAACCTAAATGATTCTGTGATTCAATGCAGTTCCAATGGACTATGTGCCCCTCCCACATAGGAGAGGTTATGGTTAAGAGGACCTACCCCAAACAATCTGCAGCCTACAAAAGCTGTAAATGCATTAGTCAAAAAAACTGTCTATAGATTCATAAACAAAAGAGATCCCACAAAATATCACAGTCAACTCCTAACATGACCCCAACATTCTGAGTGCTAGGGAATGTATTTCCATGTATCTTAGCATTCAACACAGGTATTAAAAATTGCAACACAGACTTGATAATCAGGTTGTTGCAAAACAAGAAAAAAAAAAAACGGACTAAGGCCAGGTGGGCAACATGCCTGCCTTAATACAAAGGCCGTATGCTAGAAAGCATAAATAGTCATTAGCATAACCACAAGGAAAAGAATGTAAAAAGAAAAATCAAACCTTTTTTTTTTCTAAAAAAATAGCAGACAAAAATACAAAGATTTTGTAATCAAGAACAATCTTTGTGACTTAGCATTATATTCTGAAAAAACAATTGCCATTTTTAAAGTAATAGGCAATGTATAACTATATATATAAAAATAAACAGCACATGATCATTTTCCAGAGAAAGAAATCAATCAGTACTGACAAATCAGTATTATGCCACATCTCAAAATTTCTGAATGAAGATTGTTCATGTTTGTGAAGCTTGATCAACCTGTAAATCCCAAGAGTATAGAAGAAAAGGGAACATTTAGCAGATATACTAGCAAAACTCTGAAAACATGATGGGAAACTAGCAAAATGAAAACCAGACTTAAAATTAGACTCTCTACATCTTGTATTTTTAAAGAGAGGATGAGCGTAAATGAGCCAGTATATCAAGGAATGAAACAAACTGGAGCAAATTATATTAGTCTTAGTCATAATATTAGTCATAATAACTACCTGCAGTAATCTCAAAAATAAAAAGACAAACATAAAAAGAAAAATAAAGAAACTACTTCAATGGAAAGTTTGCCCTGGAATTTTTTCCTTTTTGCACGGGGGTGGTCAGGGGGGAAGACATTATTTTACTTTTAAAATTTACTCAGATATACTTATGTATGATTTAGTTTACCCTTAAACTCAAACGTACATGGCACACCACTTAAATATGTTTTATTTGACTGTCAATTTTAAAAATTCAAAGTAGTATCACAACATTTATGCGAGATTCTTTCCAAACTGGCCATTTAAAGTTAAAAGTCACCTTCAGAAGTTTGCTTTAGTTTCCACGGCTGGCTTTGGTTAAATACATTACTTAATTTCTAGCTTTTCCAGAACAGAAACTATTTTAAAAGAAACAAAGAACTCCACTATGCAGCTTTTAGATTAATGTTTTCCTGGATAGAACCATCTCTAAGGAACTTGGAAGGTATAATTACTATAGGGTATTTTCAAATTAATATCCTATTTGGAGAGAAACAATATTTTCCATCTAGTAACACAATTGAGTACCAGCATACTATCAAACCAAACAGCCAGCTGTTATTGGCAAACAAAGCAGTTTTACAAGAAACTTAAATATTTTTTCCTCAGTTTCCCTGCTTTAGAAAACATGTATACCACTTACAAGTTCTGAGAAATATTTACACATTTTAAAAATTCATAGCACTGTCCAAGAATAGTTTAAAAGAAATGAACTTTCTTTTAAAAGATTCATTCCATTTCTTAAAATTACCTTTGATTCACTGTTTCCAACTCTACTAAAATTTTCATATCCTTTTGTGCATTAAAACATCATTTCTATAATAATTGTTGTAAGTACCTTTGTCGCTTCCATAGTAATAGAAGACCGTCTTGCTGATAGCACACCAACGCCTCTGCCATTCAAAGCCAAGAAAACTGTGGTCTGAAATTAATACAAAATGTGTTATATCAGTTTATGCCACCATTGAACAAAAATGTGTTACTTCTTTTCAAGGGTGAGGTAAGAGGGAGGAGGAGCCAGGAAAAGACACTAAGGAAAGGAAACTAAGGAAATGCATGGCACTGAGAAGGAAATTAGAAATTAGAAATAAAAAAATGTAAGAAAACAAATAGGAATTTGAAATCACATAAAGAGGGAAGTCATGTGTAGCATTAAATATAAGGAAATAATTAACAACTTCCTAAATATTTCCTAGAGTTATCGCAGCATTAAGTGGGTATTAAAGTGACAATATAAGATTTATTGAATCAAGGTAAATATTGACTGAACCAAAGCTGAGATCAATATTTGCCCTCTTGAAGGAAAATAAATCTTGATGCTCACTGAAACATGAAGTCAACATATGGTACTTGTACATACGTTCCTAATGTTTTCTTCAAAAACACCTGAAAGTCTTTGAATTATGGCTGACTGCACTTTCACAGCACGATTTTGTTAGTCAATAAAGAAATAGAATTTTCTTTCAATACTATAGGAGCAATTATGTGCTATGCTTCTTTTGCATAATAATATTTCAATGTTTCAGCTTCTACTGATTTTATCACTCCTGTATAAAGTTGTTCGTGTGTATAACATCAAATACAGACATACAGACTTCCCAGACATTAAATATGCACTAGCTTTCACAAAGATAACTAGACTTACCTTTTCTACGTTTTTCCAGATATCCAGCCTTCAGAACAAACTGAAGATCTTGAGCTGCAACAGGAGGAAACTGATTCCCTGAAAGAAAAACACATTCTGTAAAGCACTGCTTTTCAAGAAAACTGCTATAGGAGCATTAATAAAACTATGGATTTTACACTCTCAATATGCAGGAGCTACTGAAAAAAAAATAATACTAGTAACTGTTATGCCAGATTATTTCAAGTAAATGAAACGTCTACCTATCAATGTCAGAGCTGTTGCTGTTGTGCTCACCATTTGAGTAAGGAAAAATATAGCTGCATAACAGGCCCTGCAAGTCTCAGAAGGAAAACTATGTAATTAAATGAAATACAGCAACTGCTTTGAACATAGTCTGTAAAGTAATTTGGATAATGAAACCACTAGGTTTTCAAATGTGCAAACAAAATCAAGAATCACAATTGAACACACATCAGAAATGTGGGTTTTGATACCAGCTTCACACAAAAATGTCTTGAAACAACATACAAGGTGAAGACCCTCTATTACACATCTACAAGAAAAGAAACCAGATGAAGAGACAATAAAAGGTGCTGCCTGTTGCTGACAGATATTGCCTCATTTACAATATGACCCAAAACTACTGCCTATAGGATCTGTAAGGTGAGAGCGGATAAACCAAAGACATTGCACAGAGGTCTACAAAACTGTTGACCTACAGACACTAATTTTAGCACATTGTACAATATGTCTGCATCTGCAAAATGTGGAGTATAGCTCACTGTATTTTTTTCCTTTTTCTCAACTGCTAATTCATAGAAGAGTAAGACCAACCAGTCGACCCTGCCTCATCTTAAAATACAACTTTAAATGTTAAAAACTGTGTCTTCTTACAACCTTTTCCTCCTAAAACAAAATGATGATTTAAACAGAACTCGTAGTAATAAGAACAAGAATATGTTAGATGTATCTAATATTTAATATTTAATATGAATATAAATATCATACTGCTTACCCCAAGCAAAAAAGTAGAACAAAAGGTACTCCTGTGCTGCTGGGGTTTTTAAGTGCATGTAAGCAACACAGTGAAGTTCCCACTACTTATTATCATCAAATATTCATAAGAGTCACTGTAGGTAGGTGGCAAGTTTACAAGGCAGCAATTATTCATCAGAATGTATGTAATCTCATTATGTTCTATCAGTATAAACATACAGAAAAAGACTGATACTAGCAGACAAATTCGGTGCTAAAACAGCACTTTAATATATGTAGTTTGGGTGAAAGATCAATGGTCTGACCTTGAACCAAGCACTGTCTCTGGAAGGTGATGTCAATTTCCTGGTTTTTTAGGTTGTTCCTTAGGACAGATTTTTTTTTAATTCAGTGTTCACAAATGAGTTGCTTTATGGTAGTCTTATTTAAATACAGTTGTGACAGGAAAAAGACAAGAAAGAGACAGGAACATGCAGAGAATGCTTTTTTTTAAAGCATGAAAATATTCAAAATGAGTAGACATTCCTTAAATAATATGCTCTTTAGAGTGCAAAATATTCTGTTGGATACCAAAAGACAGTAGATAGAATTTTACTTACATTGATATTTCCACTTTACTCTTTTATTAATACTACTTTCTAAAGATTAGGAGTACATTAATTTCTATCTTAGCTTCTATGGAATTCTGACTATTGTGTTAAAAATACAAGAGCACAATGAACATGCATTTTAAAGCGATGCAGCTGTCCTCCCTTTGCTTGGTAATATGCAATCAAAGCCCATCATTAAACGGGAATTTAACACAAAGACACTTGCTGGCTGGTATGTGATAAGTTTAACAGTTACTTTAAAAGGTGATGTAATTATGGTATTATGAGAGGGGGAGGTGAAGAGTTTTACAAATATGCATCGTGGGCTGCTTTATATTGGTCATTGGGAGGCATCAGTGTGCAACACTTACAACTCTACCTCACCCAGTAGGGCTCATCTTAGAACAGCGCAACCCCACAGATGAGGAAGCCATAAAACCTAAGTAAACAAACAAACAAAAGCAGCTCACTCTTAAATTTTACAATTTAAGAATTTCATTTAGATCTAACTTTACCCAATATTGTTTGTATCTGTTTGGGTTTCGATGAGGAAGCTTGGCCAGTCATCATTTAGTGAACAGTCAAATCAAATGGGGCAACACAGTCCCAGAGAAGCACATACTTTGGGGACTCCTCAATGTTGTTATTCTGTCATCTGAACTGACTACTTCACAGAGGCAAAATTCCACTCTCAATTCTGCTACTTCTGCTGAGACAAGTCAGGATAAATTTGGTGGTGGTATTTTCTGCAACTACATTTATTTTGCACAGGGCACTGAAAGCTTGTGAGGAAAAGAACAGGCATGAAAAAAGGCAGTGTTTCACTATCCACTGCCACTGCAGAAAGAAGTCCTCCTCCCACCCTTAAGTTGTAGAGAAGCCAGTTTCTTCTTCTATTCCTCAAAGCAACTGAGGCAGTAACTCCAAAAAACAAACTGCAGCTGGTCACCCCACTGCCACTCACAATCTGTAAGTAGCTGAAGCAGAAAAAGATCATATGCATGTTATTATCCTTCTGTCAGAGAAGCCTGGGAGCCAAAAAATATGACAGAACTTTAGTCGAAGGGCAGGAGAAAACAGACCCAGTTGTAATATCCCAAGACACATACAGCTGTAGAAGAAAGAAAAAGCATAAATCTGTTTAAATTCCTTCTTTCATTGCCCTGTACCTTCAGAAGGAAGGGGAGGGAGAATAAGTAGTATGAAGAGCATAAAGGAAAGAGAAAGAACCACCTCCTCCCAGATTCTCACGAACCACAGGTGTTGTGCATATGTGGCAGGAAGAAGGCACAAACATGGATATACCCTTTTCCCAGTACTACAACAAAAACAACAGAGGGAAGAAAGAGGAGAGAGTGACATCTTCCTTACAGTTACTGCCTAGATTCTGCATGGAAGACTTCGAAGTTGTATGATCTATCTTTCTTCCATTTTTCATTCCTTTACTGTCTTGTCCACATCTCAAACAGGATTTAGAGTGAACTGCAACTGCTAGATGTGGGAACCCCCAGCAGAAAGTGTGGAATTTATGTAGTAAGTTAGTTTTTGCAGTTGCTTTCAATCAGGATATTGCTTCCCCATTCATTTGAAATGTATCAGGCTTGGCACAAATCTCATTTAAAAAGTATCACTAAAGCAATGCTTCGATATAGTAAAGCAGCATTTTTTTACATTACACCAACAGCTGAGATCAGAGGTTCATTAGTTGACTGCAGCATGAAACTTTGAATTAAGACAGCTCCTTCTATAAAGAATCTAAGACAGGGGAATACTGCTAAGAAAGAAGGCATTACTATTTAAGTAAAGAACCATAAAGCAAATTAAACAACATGCTTCAAATCACATACTTTGTTAGAGTTCAGAATTTCCCACGTTATACTCCCATGCACACCCCAGGATGTCTTCATGACAAGGAGAATCCTCCCCTTCCCTCATGGATGCAGGTGAAATGGCCGGAATTCCAGTTATCTGTAATTTCACTGGAGATTATCCACTGTAAGAAATTAAATGTAGAGATGCAAGAAGCTTGTGTCCTGGGGATGTAGACGGCACCTACAGGTACCACCTTTCTTGGGTGTCTCAATGTCTATTGATAAGAGACTTATGGTCAAGCCCACTACAAGATCTGAGCAAAACTTCTCTCCTAAAATGAGACCAGCAGAGATCACCATGCCTTCCTACCTACTACCTACCCCTGTATGGTCTGTTTCCAGATAGGACGAAAGGATTTAGAAATAAAGGTGTTAAAAGGACCATAGTCTTCCCTGGTTTCTCCTTTGGCACACTGTAATTTTTTAAGCCAATTTTAAACACCAAAGAGAAAAGTGGCATTGTGAGTAAGAAATGCTCTGTGGCTTGCAGCTATGTGGGTTTATACGTAGAGAAAGGCACAATGATTGCTTTTGTTAACTCTTCCAGACCTAATTTCTGCCATGTCATTGTCCTGACAGTGGCGGGCAAGCACAGAGTTGAGAATATGAAAACGTCTCATTTCCATTCCTGAGTTTCTACCTCATAAATAATGTCCTGAACCTAATTCTCTTGATGTGAAGATCAGTTCAAAACTATCCAATATTTAGGGAGATGATTATCTTGTATACCCAATACATGGTATAAAATAGGGAAGGTCCATCTGCTTAATGTTACAGGTTTTCCTTCATTCTTGACCACCCACTCACAGAAGGGTCTCCCACAATAATTTCTCTTCCTATCCTGGTGGGAATTACTCCAGTGTACTCCAAAATAAAATCTGCAAGTTATGCTCTGCATGCATATTTTCAGACTGATGTGTACAAAAGCCATCAAAGACCAGGTCAAAATATTTATGAGGTCTAAACCTTCATCTTAGAGAAAAGTAAATTATATGTATAATGCACTGGGCTCTTCCTCTGGGTTCTAGGCACTCTTGTGCCAAGTGAGTAGCTGGCAGTTATTATAATACTATTGCTGCCAGGCTAAAAATTCCTCCAGTGAAAAGAAAGTGAAATGCTCTCACTCAAGCATAAAGCCAGCTTTACCAGTCATGCTTTGACTTCAGAAAAACATTAATGTTATTAACATAGGTGTATTAATGTACAGGTTCCACTGCACAACTCCCACAAACACAGAATAACTTGTGATTCAGAAAGATCTCAAAACTATGGATTCTGGTACAATTTTTGCGGCTTGGTAATCAAACAGGCAAAAGCCTGAATGATGTAATTTTTCACCTTACTGCAACAGTGAATATGGTCCATTACATAAAAACAAGTTTCATCAGTGTCACTTCACAGCATGAAATGCAATCATTGTGCCTGGAATTTTGATTTTTGTATGACCTAAAGATGTAAAAATTTCATCCCGTATACAAAATAAATAAAGAAAAACCAGGTTTTATTATTCTGCACTGTTTACCAATAGGATTTTTTTTTTACTTCTGCAATGTGGGCTAAGGGATACATAAAGCAAGAAATAATCAGAGGTCAATGCATTTTAAAGAGGTGCTTAGCATGCTTATGGGAAGTTAAACAGGCGAAGTGGAGATAAGTGTAATTCAGTAACAGCTAAGTGGTTGATTACAGCTTGCTTTCCTAGTAGAGGACCAGAGGTTTAACCATTGTAACAGTAAAGTCATCTTGCTCAAATAAGAATAATTCACTATTCTTGATTCCTTGTAAAAGAAAACTGACAGGAAAAAATACGTTAGTTTGATTATATGGAGAAAACAGTGATTGCTATTTTTTATCCTCTTCTAACTAAAAAAAAAAAATAAAAATACGATCATAATTAATAATACAATTATTAAAAATTTTTTTCAGCTTTCTTTTTATTGCATTGAAAACCCTTAGTGTCATCTGAGAACTTACTGAGGGTGCACTCGAACCCCTCATCCAAATCATTGATAGAGACATTAGACAGAAATGGTCCCAGTAGCGACACAGCAGGATGTAACTCCACTCCCCACCACTCTCTGAGCCCAGCCAGCCAGCCAGTATTTTAGCCAGTGAAGAGGTCACTGGTACAAGCCATCGGCTGTCAGCTGTTCCAGAATGTGCAGGAGACAGCGTCAAAGGCTTTACTGAAGTCTAAGGAGAAAACATCCACAGCCCTTCCCTCATTCCCTAGGTGGGTACCTGGTCATAAAAGGAGATCAGGTTGGTCAAGCAGGACCTGCCTTTCCCAGACCCCTGCTGGCTGGGCCTGATCCCCTGGTTGTCCTGTATGTGCTGCATGATGGCACTAAAGATGATCTGTTCCATAACTTTCTTCGGCACTGAGGTCAGACTGACAGGCCTGTAGTTCTCTGGATCCTCCTTCCAGCTGTTCTTGTGAATGGGTGTCACATTGGCCAACCTTCAGTCACCTGGGACCTCCCCAGTGAGCCAGGACTGATGAAAAACAATGGAGTGGCTTGGCGAGCTCTTCTGCCAGCTCCCCCAGTACCCTTGGATGAATTCATCCAGCCCCATAGATTAGTGAATGTCTGAGCGGCACAGCAGGTCACCAACTACTTCCTCCTGGGTTTCAAGGGTCTCTTCTGCTCCCTGTCTACCAGCTCAGAAGGCTGGTTGCCCTGAGGATATTTGGTCTTTCTGTTCATGACTGAGGCAAAGAAGGCACAAAGTACCTCTGTCTTTTCCTCATCCTTGATAACAGTGTTCCATCTCTGAACCTAATAAGGGATGGAGATTCTCCTTGGCCTTCTTTTTGTTGTTAACGTATTTATAAAATCATTTTTATTATCTTTCACAATGGTGGACAAATTAAGTTTTTGCCTTTCTAACTTTCTTTCTACACGACCTAACAACATACTTGTACTCTTCCTGAGTTGCCTGCCTCTACTTTCAAAGGTCATAAACTCTTTTATTCCCAGAGTTCCAGCAAAAGGTCCTTGTTCAGCCAGCCTGGTCTTCTTCCCCACCAGCTCGTCTTTTGGACATTAGGACAGCCTGCTCCTGCAGGAAATGCAGAAAATAGGTGGTTTTGTCCTCGAGCACAGGGTTCTTATGCTATCTCTCAGGCTGCAATTTGAAATTGGCAGAGATATTCTGAATACATTTGTGTTAAAGTTGAGCAAAGAGCAATGTTTCTAGCAACACAAAAAAGTTATTTAATCTTCTTTTCCTCCCTCCTACCGCCCTTCTCACACACTTCTTCCAAAATTCTTCATAGCTCTCTGTTTCATTTTGATCTGGAAATACAGCATTTACCCATTTTTAATAGCTACTACAGAAGGATTCAATTATCTTTGAATCTGTACATAGCAATACCCTGGAGTCACATCTGTTGCACAAGCACTGTGAATCTAGGCTAAAGAGGAGGTGGTTTATTTTCATATGCATATCTTCTCCCTGCATTTTTTTTCATTAAAGAGAAGATTAATGTATACTGAATTTGGAAAAAAAAAAATCCCATTTCTTAGTCTTCTGATTAAAGTTATCAGTAGGAAGATCACGTAGAATCTCATTAGTTTCATTACCTGTCTTGAACACTTTCACAAAGACTACTTCAGCATTTTGCAAGTGTAGAAGCCTAGTAGCACTGAATTAGTTTAACATGCAAGAATCAAAAGAAAAATGTTAAAGAAAACACATTTCATTCCAGGAATAAGTGTAATGAAAATATTTAGCTTTTGAAACATTGGTTCACAAAAAGTTGGTATTTTGGTCTTCAAAGTGCTTGTTCCAAAGGCTGCCTAGTCTATGAAGTTTTGCTCTGGAGCCATCCCTAGCCTTACCCATTGTGGTCTCTAATAGTGTACAATAATTTTCACAGAATAACTTGCCTTTATAGATTCCTTTATAGATAGCTCTAAGAAGAGCCAGCAGTGTAGCTAGAATAAAGAAAAAAATTCTTAATGTTTAATAAAGAATACTTAAAGTGCTGTCATCTGTTTCTAGTTTTAATTCTTTCTAATTTGGCATACGAAGTTTCGATTACAATCACTAATACCACATCCTCAGAGGCTTAAATACTGAGTATTTCTTCTGGACTTGTCCCTTAGAAGGCCAGTGCTATAAGCATTTCTCTTCCCTTCCTTCCTGTAAGCAGAGGAGAAGGCAGTGGGCCAGGCAGCATAAAAACCACTGCAATGGATTCTTTACAGACACTAAATCTAGTTCTTTGAAGCAATCAGTATGAGACCTCTTTTTGTCATTTAGCCACTAAACTGTGTATTTAGTTATTTTAAATTTTTAAAATCTTACATTTATGGCTTTTCAATCCTCATCTGTTTTCTGAGCAAAGTTTCTTTATTAGTTGTAGCATTTCATTTGACAAAGAAATGTTCTTTTTTCTTTTAACAAATTACAGGAGTCAGCCAGTTATGACTCCATTCATTAGGATCCACAGCCAAATGGAATTATCCTGGATCACATACTCCTCATCCAAACTTAACTCGGAATTTATAAACTAATATTGTCCTGGATTTGTGCATTCTTTGGATGATTTTCAAATTGTTTCTAAAACACCCACCATTACATTTTGCATAGCATCTTAATGTACAGAGGAGTTCATGGCCTTTACCCCTTGATCCAGATTTAACTTCTACACAGGTATTTATTAAAATTTCACAAATGACACTCATGGTACATGGGGGGATGGGAGGGGAAATTTTAAAAAGTGATGTTTTATGCTGTGAGCAGGCACTATCCCACAGGGTTAGAAAAGGGGCCCCTGAACACTTCACCAAAGCACCCTTCCCAGTTTTGCTGTTTCTCAAAGATTCTGAGGCAAGAAGAAAGAAAGATACAGCAGCAAAGAAAAGGTCTCTTGTACAAGGTCTCCCACTCACGCCACTGCAATGCAAGGCATACAAAAATGTTGTAAGGCATGCAAAAGTTTTGTTTAAAGAATCGCTAAGGTTTACTCAATCATTTCAGCACAAGACCAGTTTCAGTCATCCAGAGGGCCACATTACAGCTACCAGAAAAGTGCATCAGTGGTAGAGATTGGCAATACGAATTCTGCCAGCACAAGAGCTTCAAACTTTGTTATGAGAAATAAAGTAGGCAGGAAACCACAGAGATATAAACAATGTCCCTGCTCTGCAGATAGAACCAAGTCAAAACAGACCATCATGGATCAATTAGAGGCACTGGGAATTCTCATGAAATTATGCAGGCAAGCTGAAATTTCCCAGCGTTGTCTCACAGACAAGCACACACATCCAATTTTGATTAGAAACCCTAAGTAAAGACTCAGAATGTCTACATGATAAGCTTGAACCACAGAAGGTGCTGTTAGCTAATCACAGAAAATTAAAAGGCCAGGAATAAAGAGTCTACAGCTGGAGTATGACCAGCATGATGTCAAATTGCATATGGATAGCATCTTTAACCGCATCATGATTCCTGTATTCCCAGATGGCTAACAGGAAGAAAGTTCTATAGGTTTATCAAACAGCAAGTTAAAAGCTATCATTTAATACACCCAGGTGGAAAATACAATTTTCAGCTTAACATCTAAAACACCTGGAAAAGGTAATACTACAATCGTGCTCTGCAATTTACTATTATTTTTAAATAGCCACCTGGTACACATAAGAATCCCTTATAAATACCCACATATCACAGCACCTTAAGGAAAACTTGAGGTAATCAGAACTAGAAGTTATCTATTACTTTTCTTATTTTGTCATAAAGTTTTTAATTAGTACTTTTGAAGGGTCTAAAATTCCATCTTCAGGCAACTGGCCCTTTTATTTCAGTAAATAAGCCTACACTGAGACTAAGCAATGACAACTATTTAACTGAATATAAGAATGATTTAGTATGTTTTGGCAGAAAAACTGCCAAATGTCATTTATTGCAAATCTAAACAATAAACTTTTCAATTATATTTCAAAATTAGTAGTATATGTTCTTTTACTCTCAATGTCCTAGCAATCCAAGCATTTATTACTCAACAATATTTTGACAGATCTTGTAGAGCCCACTACAGAGTGAGCTCTTACCCAAATTTTGGCAATACCATGCACGTTAGATTTCCCACAAATCACATATTCATTAAACAAAAAGCATATAAATTTTCTTCCTCTTAATTCTGTAATTTCCCTCATTTTTTGCCCTGTCTCTTCTCCTGACTAAGTTCTAGTCTGCATACATACTTTCCTAAACTGTTCTGTTTCTAGAAGCTAGTTTAAGCCCCCTTTTAAAAGCCTTAAGGAAAAAAAAAAAAAAAGAAAGAAAAAGAAGGAAAAAACCCAAAACAGTACAGTTTGAGAAGTGCCAAATTTAGCTAAAGAGAAAAATCTTCCCATGTGAATTTCAGTCTATGAGAGGGATATTTTAGCAGGGGAACCTTTAACTAGTGCTCTGATCAGAAGTATAACACACCATAAATACAATAAGCAATACCCAAGAAATCCTGGGAAACAAGGAAGTTCTCAGACTGCCATGAAAAACCAACAAAAACCTCAATGTAAATTGCATGAGGTTTTATATATGGAAGTCACTTATGCCAACTGGCAGCCCTCTTGGATTAGCTGTGTAGTCTGCAAAGTTCCAACTGTTCTGACTCTTGGCCAAAGGCTTGGCCTGCTAAACTTCTGAAAGGAAACATACATACACACTTTGTGCATTTTAAATGCTCCAACAGCTCATATCCTTGATCAGAAAAAGTTTTAACATTACTGGTTAGAGCTGAAAAATCTTTCATCTGTATGAAGGAAAAGATTCAAATTCCTACAGTCAGTTAAAAACACATCTTTGGAACTGCCAGTTGTGGATTTCAATGAAGAAGTCCTAAGCCAGTATTCATTTTCCACA
Organism: Corvus kubaryi; assembly: GCF_017639235.1. Classification (NCBI taxonomy): domain Eukaryota; kingdom Metazoa; phylum Chordata; class Aves; order Passeriformes; family Corvidae; genus Corvus; species Corvus kubaryi. The sequence goes on along the minus strand of NW_024581137.1, from coordinate 25,594,280 downwards.
TTTTATGTATTCCTGCAAACACAAAATTATTTGAGTGTTCTGCCTCATTGGCTTATTTTTGATACATTTCTCTACTACTGATAATTTAAGTAAAAAGCTATGCTCAGTGATGAGTGAACTATCACACTCAAAGCTCCTCTGCATTTGAAAGCTAATTTAGTTTAAGATGGAGGTATGACTTTACACTTTACACAGGCAGTCTGCATGTAAAGGCAAGCCTTTTTAAAATAATAGCAGAAGAAGAAAGTCTCATACAAGCCTTTCAAGTTTTCCTTACGGCAGCACACAAAATGCAGATGAAATATAAGTCAGTATGTAGAAGTAGGAAGTTCTGGTAGTATTACAGTCTCTTGCAATGATAACACTGCAGTTAGAAAAATCAATCTACAGAGCAAGACCATGAGAAAAATTAAAGGCAAGAAAATCAAAAGTGACTTATACAGTGCCCTTATTTCCAAGTACTCTGAAAGAGGTAATAAAGAGGTAATAAAAATCCAAAGGTTTTACAGTTCAAAAAACACATCACTGTTTTCAAACCTCCTGTCACAAGTAGGTTGCTACCACAAAGATAAAATATTCTCCTGTTTTGCTGTAATTGCATGGGACCTAACTGAAAAGAACAAGGGAAACACTGTAAGAAGCCAGCATAGCACACTGCAGGAAGCCAGCAGAACACTCCTGTGCTTCCTGAAAGCTTTCCAGATGTAAATTTCAGTTGCCATTCACCTTGGAGTATACTGAGAATGACAGGAAGAACTACCTTCCAATATCAACTCCCAAGTTTTCTGAATGACTACACTATTTTCCAGTCCATTTGAAGGCTCCAGAAAAAAAACCTACACTTGAAGACACAAGCAACAAGAACTCTGGCAGAAGCTGTTTGTCTCTGAACAAGAGAGAGGAGATCTGACCAACTGTTCCAATTCTCCCACAAATCCCATTTTATTACATCTAGTCAATGGAAATATCTATTTCAATTTTTCAAAGATTTTTCTAACTCACACTAAGCTACATAATGTTTCTCACATGACCCTTTGCAGTTCTTACTGGCTTTAGTATCAAATAGAAATATCTGAAATAATATTTTTTGTTTACAGTTAGAACCAATTACTAGAAACTGTGTATGGGATTGAAATCCAAAAATGAAAGAGGATTGCTTATATGATTTGCAAGATGCTAGTTCATCTTCTCCTACGGTAAACATATATAGGTTTCCTTCAGCATCTACCATGGGAAAACCCAAAAGTTAAGGGATTGGAAGTTTATAAATCACAGATACTATCATATGCTGCAACAGGGGTCACAGTTTGGGAAAAGAGAGAATCAAGAGAAGAGCCATGATTGAGTTTTGTGATATCTGTGTAAGAGGAAAAAGTTGACACATCAAGAGAAATGGGCATATTTTACAACTTAAGACTTTTACAATGATGAAGTAGATGAATAAATGTCAGTGGGATTTTTTCCAAACTCGCTCAACTTTCATTTTTTGTCCCTTGATTCTCACACCACACCTGAGTTTTCCTTAAGCCTATCTCTGCAAATAAATCGAATCAAAGATTAGAAAGACAAACCACCCAGAGAATGCAACCACTGCTGAAACTTGAACCAGTTATAACATTAATGGTGTATGAATTAACTGAACCTGATAACGGAGTAGCATTGCTTGGTCTGGTGACAGTATTCAGTGATAGTATTACAGTCTGTGGACATCAGTGGGACAGGATTTATAGGCAACATAATAACCTTTATCAGATAACTAGCAGCACTGGAAAAAAGCCAGACAAGCTTTTATACAGGCAAAAGAGCTCATTTATACAAAAAATCCTCAGTTATTTTCACTTAATAGCAACTGGCTAACACGCATCACTTCTCTACCAACCTGGCATAATGAAACTTGTGAACATGCACCCTCAAAAGTTGCCCTAAAAACAAAGAATTCAAACCTGCAAACATTTGTTTTAAACTAATATACAGTATTATCTTCTAATTTAAAAATGTGTTCATTCAGTTCTCTTTAAAAGAGCACAAAAATAATTGTGTCAAAGCTATAAAATGGTATTACCAAATTTCAATGGAGTAAATATTAAAGTTGATCTATGAACACCAAAAAAAAAAAGGAAATGGAACTTTTAATGGAAATGCTGACACAACTTTAACTATGACAATGTTAAGAGCGCTGCTCTAATAAATCTGTCAGTTTCTGTAATGCCTATGACAATCCCATTAATATGAATGATGTACACTTCACATAGCTTACTACATAGCAACTGCACAAGTTATATCATCTTCATTCCCAGTAACAAATCAGTAATCAATATTTGCAAAAGCAGACTAATCCTTTGCAAAATCGGTGGTTTAGTGATTGAAGAGTTTGCTCAATTTACACAGTTAATCCCTCTTCATCTGCTTGAGCCCTCTATTTATTCCAACCACTTACAGTGGTAGCTGTAGCAGATTAATACATCCCCCTGTGCTAAACATGTCTTGACAATTGACCCAGCATATTGCTGTCAGGATAATCTTTACAAACACTGAGCTTTTCTTACCAAGCCTGAAGGCAACATTTCTAAATCAGAAGTTTACAAATATTCTCAGAAAGATCCCCTCACACATACTATCACTTCTCCATTCAATTATTTCTTTGAGACAGCATCTAACTGTCATATTTTATGGCCCCAAAAAGTACCCTCTGACCTTTTTTTTTTTATTACTAAGGGTGAAAATTACTGTAATTATGAAGTCACACAACGATTTTTTTTTAATCAAGAAATTTCTATAGAAACAGAAAATCAGCAGGAAAATATTGTGTTGCAGCATATTGCTCAGTGAAAAAATGAGATGGCCATCTGTGTAAATACAAGTAAATTAGCATCTTCTATTTTTAAAAAAATGGGCTGAAGCAGTAACACTAAATTAAGATTTCACAAAAAAAAAGGTCGCCATGAAACCCACAGTGAGGAAGTAAAAAACAATAGACTTTAATTAAGCAGAGACGAAAATATTTAGCTACACCTACATATACCTCTGTAGCTCTGAAGTTTACAACAAAGACCTGCATAGTCCTTCAAGATTTTTCTCCATTTTGAGGTTTCTACCCCTACAAGAGGCAATTATTAATCAAAGCATATTTTTCTAAACAACCACAAAGAATTAATGTGGACAGTAGTCCTAGTTACACACTAAATTCATACTAATCTTTTATAACTATGAAGCTATTCATGCTTAATTTGCCATGGTATACAACAGCAGAAGATAAAATATGCAAAGAAATTGACAACTTATAGGAGTAAATCTGAAAATATTTTATAAGGTACAAATGTAAGAACTTGTGTTTAAGGACCAATAAAGTAGAAACCCTTAAAAAGCTAATTTGCATGATCAATCATCATGGTTCTTATTGTTCTTGTTAACTTATTTCAGAGAAGCATGATACTGTATCAGCTGTACAAGGCATAACAACTTTAATGTCCATACAGAACTAAATCTCAGTGTTAGAACAGCACAACTGTTTAATTCTTAAAATTTTCCTAACAGCAGTTTTTGATCTATGGAAAGACAGCATAAAAAAGTTGCTAGGCAGATCAAGGTAGGGGTTTGATTGTTTAAAAAAGAAAGAAAGCATTAAGAGAAAAATCAGAGAGACTGATGGCCAGAAGAGAAACTGAAACATGCTGGTTTGGACAATACATTAATTACTAGGCTACAGAGCCTAAATTATCCAGCTGGCTCTAGAAATGCAGCCTGGATTCAGAAATGAACTTAAACAAAACTGGCACAGCACAGAACACTAACTTAGTCATCAAGTACAGTCACAGCATACATCACAAACTTGATGTCCTTGACTATTTTAATCTGAAATATATCCAGAGGAAAAAAAAAGAAGCCCCATAGTAGGAGCATAACTTGAGGGGGCAATGATGAACTTCAGTACTGAAGGCCATTAAAGCAAAGACCAAGAGAATTTTCTTAAACAGATGAACAACCCCAAAATCAGCATATTCCATTTTTTCACTGTTGAAATCTTGTCTTAAAATACAAAAAACGTGACTGAAGACATGGTACAATATGGACAGCCTAAAGTTTATCACTAACTTGTTAAGCACAGAAAGGTGAAGGTGTCACTGCTGAACAATAATACTTGAAGGGTGAAAGATGTGAGCTGCAGCACAAAACAAGTCAGCATATAGGAAGAAAAAAGAAAAAAAAACAAAAAGACACACCAATCTACTGACTCTCTCTTTCTTCCACCATAAGAAGCAATTAACTTTCTAAAAATAAGAAATTAACCATCTGAAGCTACCTATGATGACACAGATGCAATACTGAATTTCACAACTGTGTCATTTTTGGTGTCCTCTTAAGGCTGAGTAGAAGAAGCAATTTAGGCAGAGTTATTATCCTACAGCACAGTACCCTGCAGTACATAAAACACTCTCTATGCAAGTTCTGAAGAGTTTTAGCCAATTAGAAACTAAAACTTAGAACAGAAATAATTTTCTAGAACTACAATTCTAGATCTTCCCTTGAGGCAAGTCATTAAAAAAGGATGAAATCTGAATCTTACTGGTTAAAAAGCATACTAGAATGTAAGTCTATTAGAAAAAAAAGGCATTGTGTAGGTATGTGGAGGATTATAAATTGCAGAGTGGCTCAACTCAGTATTTTTTCTTAATTTTTCACTAAGCTGGAAACTGTGGTACAAAGTATTTTTTTAAAAAAGATTTCTGTAATACGGAATATGATCTGGTTTAGGAATTTTAATCCTCTGGCAAAACTCTGACAGGGGACTCCAGCAAAGCAATAATGTTACAACTCAAATGTAGCTTCAATATCTAATTGGATTATGGAAAGAGTATCTAATCGTCTCTAATTTGTAATACCCCAAGGAATCAATGGAAAGATCACTTGATGTGAACACAATGAGTACCCTAGACATTGCCTGTTCAATCAAACAACAGGGTTTCACTTTACCCTACTGACAATTTTCCTAGCTGATTAGTTGAAAAAACCCAACTGTGCCTGGTCTTGACTGACCAGTGGATGGAGATTGAAACCACCACTCAGAGGGTTTTCCTGGAAGCTTCCAGGAACATGGCTAAAACACAGAGTTTATGTAGCCGCTCATTACAACTCCTCAAAAAATGTTCCATGGTACCTCGAAATGCTCAGCCTTCTGAGATTTAATCCAATATCCCTCTCTAGTCATGCATTCTCCTATGAACCATTCCGTTCTAGCAACTAGCACCAGAGGCTGCTAATTTGGTCTCTAAATGATGTGAATGCCAAAAAGAGCAAACAAGTAAACAAATGCCATCAAGAGGGTCTGCAGCTAGAGCAAAATCCTAAAATATATTAGACTTCTGTGAACTCTGTCCCACTGCCATTCAGTGAAATTCAGTCAGGAAAAACAACTGGCAAGACAGAGTAAGAGCCAGCATCACCAGTGAAAGACAAAGCTAGGCCAAACTCCTGATGTGCAGCACCCCAAGGTGCCAACAAATGGCACACTGCTTTTGCCTCCAAATCCATGGCAAAGAGCTGAATGAACAGCAGGCTAGAGAATGAGCTCCAAGTCTCTGCAGAGCTCAGCCAAGCAGCCATGGCTCATACTTAAAGGCCAGGCTGCAAAAATGGGAGAAGAAAACCAGCTGGAGAGATCAGACCGCAGCTGGCAGAGCAATGGCAAGACTGACAGGCCAGAATGCTGAAATCCTGAAGCAATTTCTGTAAAGGCAGCAAGGGTCATGAAATATTGCCTAAGGTGCCTGTTAACTCTTTACGGCATGCTGATCCTATGGATTCCTCCAGTTCCCTATAGTTGCAGGGTAGCCCGTAACAGAAAGAAGACTACAGGATTATAGGGTTATAATTGGTTTAACAAGATCTTTTCAGCAGCTGACAGGCAATTAAGTCTTCAGTTTAGCTCTAAAATATTTATTCAGACTTTCCAACTGCATATAAAGACGTCTCTGAGCACATCACAACTCCTGTTACAAATACTAATGACCCCTCTTTAGGACTTTTAAGTAGCTTTCACATAGGTGATGTAGAAGACCATGCACGATTATGTCAGGTTTTTCATATGAATAAAGATATTATCCAAAAAAATGTTTCAAGCAGTATGTATCTTCTCCGAGAATGCTGTAGCATGATGTATTATTACCTGCATTTTGAAGAACAGCCTTATAAATTTTATCTATTTTAACTAGTTAATGTAATCCAATTCTCTTTTTTCAGTATGCCATTTCATCAAAGATGCAAAAAGTATTTTGATTTTAGACATAAACATGCAAAGATGATGACTAATCATTACATGTTTCACTACACAGGTCCCTATCATGCAGAAATAGGAGTGAAAAGATACACTTCAAGGAAAATTTTGTGTTGAAAATGATCAGTTGATTAGGTACAGGGCAAAAGAAAAAATATACAGAGGTTGTCAACACTTCTGTCATGTACAGAAAGGAAAATTAAGAGCCATTTGTTATTCTCAGTTGGAGAGGTCACTAGTGTTATCTTGCACATGATGATTTGATGCACTACATATGATTAATGCTTGTTTAAAGGACACTGCCAAGGTCTCTAGGTCAGACTATGACCTTCCATTTTTTTCAGATATCCATAAACAGAATATTAATAATTCAGTAAGTGCTTTCCTCCCTCTTTAAAATATTTTAATACACTCAGCTACTACTAAAACAAGACCAATAGTAGAAGGTGATAAAATAGCAAGAAAGAAAATTCCAGCAAGGAAGCATTTGCTTCAGACTCATACTTGTTTTATATTATTTTAAATGACTGGTGCAGTTGTAACTATCACTTTCTAAGACTTTCCATTTTAACTGCACAGGTTTCCACAACCTCATGTATATGCATGCCTTGATGCTTTGGGATAAAACTGTATATGCTTCCTCAAAGTCACTTTAATTCTTCAAAATTTTAAAGACAAAAGCAAAGTGAATGTACTTGCTTCTTTTAAAAAGCAAAGCTCTCAGAAGTCACTGAGACGTTGCATTTTTATACGATGTGTACAAATTGTATTCTTAAATTGTGTTCTTACATGTCCAGCTAGAGCTTTAGTTCTCTTAAAAATCTAACTTTAGGCATTAGAAAATACACAGTAAAAAAAGGAAGGAAGGAAGGGAGGGAAGGGAAGGGAAGGGAAGGGAAGGGAAGGGAAGGGAAGGGAA
>NW_024581137.1:25578924-25586690 GCF_017639235.1 Corvus kubaryi | reverse complement strand
AATTCGGAAGGAAGGAAGGAATTCGGAAGGAAGGAATTCGGAAGGAAGGAAGGAAGGAATTCGGAAGGAAGGAATTCGGAAGGAAGGAAGGAAGGAATTCGGAAGGAAGGAATTCGGAAGGAATTCGGAAGGAAGGAATTCGGAAGGAAGGAAGGAATTCGGAAGGAAGGAATTCGGAAGGAAGGAAGGAATTCGGAAGGAAGGAAGGAATTCGGAAGGAAGGAAGGAATTCGGAAGGAAGGAATTCGGAAGGAAGGAAGGAAGGAAGGAAGGAAGGAAGGAAGGAAGGAAGGAAGGAAGGAAGGAAGGACGGACCAAACTCCTGTGACTGCCTCACTATTCATGAATCTTTGGGAAATGAACTGTTGTCTGGATTATGCTTGGAAATCTCAAGTTTATATCAATATAGTTTTCTGTGCATGGATATTGCAATAGCTAAGATGGAATGTCCAAGACCCCCTTCAAATGAGAAATAAGCATTATCACTTTTTTCCCTTTGAGAACACAAAACATTCTTAGTAGTAGAATTAGATTTGTTTTTCAAAAACTAAAGAGGACTGCAAAATTTCTTTCCAAAAGATTTCTTTCCAGCAGCCTTAAGAGGAAGAGACTCTTATACATCATCATTACACGGTACTTGCTTCAGATTCAAAACTATAACTCTGTGTTTTTATTTTTCCCCTTAAGGCTGTACTTCCAAATGTTTAATAACAGACTGATTGCTATATTGTCCATGTATTATTCTGCTTTTCCACAGGGTAGCAGTGTGTTTCAGAACAAGGCCACCACTGTGGGAATATGAATGAGTACACAAAATCCCTGCAGAAAGCAGCTGTTCCCTCTTGTACATATGCAAATGGAAGAATGCTAAATAATGAGGGCAGCTTTATTTCACAAAGGCACACAACAACAGAGCCAAAGTGGACTACAACAAAGTTTTTGTAGGAAGCAGTGAAGTCTACAAAAAAGGATGAATTCTTCTTAATATTCTCAGTCATGAGAATCATGTTTCTTAGGGAAATGCTGATTCATTGCTCACAAAATTAATCCTCAAAATTATTTTTAAAACCCTAAAGACAAAGACATCAATGCATCTTTTCTAAGACACTGAGTTTATTCAAAAAAATTATCACTTAATTAAGGCAGAAATCTGAACATTATTTTCTCCCCAATACCATCAGTCTTACGTATGACCTTGGACAAGTCATTGAATCTAACTCAGTTTTCTTGTCCATAAAATGGAGATAATACCTCTGCCCAGGGCTAGCGGGAAGCTAAATCCATCGTCCGTAAACGTGATTTGAAATAGCAAGGTGAAAAGGCTTTATCAGTGTTACGTACTGCTGCATTTTTCATTGCTTTTAATAAGCCTAATGAAACCATGTAAATTTTGAATGACAACATTAAGCAGATTTTCAGGCCAGCTCTTGCTAGAAGTAAAAGGCATTACAGATTTCTTGAGATGACCCCGATTTCAGCTCTGACAACTAATGGCTGAGTCAGAACATTGCTATGTGAAGTACTGCGAAGAGTCTTCCAGATGTCAGTTGTTCTAACAGGGGACCGTTTATTCAATACTGGAGAGTGCAGTTGCACCAGTGATAGAGGAGGAAGAAGAAATGGTTCACATCTGCTCACTGGTTAAGCAACAAGCAACACTAAAATCTTTCAAAGTTTGTCACTGGCATTCACTAGTGAAGCTTTGTACAAACCATGTTTCTTACACAAGTGCACAGACAACAACAAGAACTAATTTATCAAACCAAAAACTCACAAGCCACAGATTAAACTGCACAGTTCTCCAAACTGATCTGCTATAATTCCTTACCATAAAAAGCTGACACCATAACCCCAGCAGGATTTTGGTAATAATACACATGCCCTGAACTCACAATCCATAAAGAAAGTCCTTTGACAATATGTTTTTTGCAACAACATTGAGCGTTGCACCTCAGCCTCACCTGATACGTGATTAGGGCCAACACAGCTGGTGCCCTACACATAAAATGTTACACACATTTTTAAGAAAAAGAGAGAAATCTACGCTGAAATTATTCACCTAACTATTCACCTAGTGTCATCTGAAGACAACATCCTTGTCATTGAAGGAGTCTGTGAGTAATACAAGACTAAACTTTAAAATTCAGAATCTTTTGCATTATTCTTTTAGCAGACTATTCCCCAGAATTCCTTTGAAGAAATAAAAATAATTATATTTTTAGTGGCACTGAGTTTCCTCTTTGTCCTGATCTTTACTAGAATTGACAGGTCTGCTACTTTAGGCAGTCTACTGTCCAAATTGGGCTACAATTTTGGCCATTATCTACCACCTTACTGCTTCTGGTGCTCAGCTATGAGACTTTTGTGCAGGTATCAGGCTAAACTGCCAGACACCCCAAGCCCCCGGTCTAACAGTTACTACATAACCTAAAATCAGCTCTACACCACACATACAGAAAGACATTTCTGATGCTCTGTCACATTTGTGGCATATGCCATAGAGTAAACTGAGTCTGCTTGAAGGCCTATTTTCCTGATCAGGTATCCCAACAGACACAGGAACACCAGCTGCTGAAGAATTTAAAACTACCACAAAAAATGCAGGCTTTCTTGCCCATAAGAATGTTTTAAGAACAGCAGAAAATAACAGCATGTGAAAACAAATGTACTCCCAGACATTTCTGTGGTGGATTCTCCTAAATACTGCACTTATTTTTTCATGCATTTCTGGCCAACTTTCTAAGTCAACTAATTCAAAGTTTTCACTTTATTTGGGAATGAAACATGGGGCAGTATTATAATGAGATGTCACAGAATCAGTTTTTCCCCTCCCTCTTGAGACAGAAGAGAATTTCTGATCCCAGAGCAGCAGTGAGAACATCCAGGAACTTGTGGGACTGCCCTTGTTTTGCCTGACTCCCAGCACCCATCTCTCTTCACTTCCTAATCCTCTTCTAACCTTCAAGATGGGAAAGAGCAGTAAACTGCAATGCCAGGTTGTGAGAGCAGACACAGCACACAGGAAATGGGCTTCTAATCCAAAGGAGCTGGGCCTGGTAGTGCTATATATCAATAGAGACTGACTACAGGAGATATCACCAAGCCCAGCAGGCATATATGGGAGCACTAGAAAGATCTCAGATTGTCACAGGTGAAAGAAAGTACATGAAACAAAAGTCTGAAATTCAGGAAACTAATTCCTGCCATAATTTTTATGGTTTAAATACAAATTCAAGAAAGAACTGTAGCTTCCAAACTTAAATCCAAATGGTTAGTGTGCAGCCTTTTAGCCAGAAGACATTTCCTTTTTAAACCACAGCTTCAAAGCCATCAAGTCTTTTACTTAGCTCTTCTTAGAGCTGGAGCTGACCATTTGATTGACCACAATCACACTAGCATATCAATCATCACCACATCAAGAGTGGGCTGTTCAGACCCATCCTCTCTCTCACCACTAATGTGAGAGAACTACACTTTCAACAGGTATTTCCCCTTAGGTGGTAAGACAGTAGATGGGGGGTCTTCTGGATATAGCCGTAGAAAAGATTGATCTCTCTCCACTCAGTTCTAGTGAGACAACAGCAGTTTACTCCCATAATCCCACGGATTTGCCAGAGCTCTCTAACAAAAATACAGTAAACTTTTTGCATAGAAGCTGGACCAAAAATTTGCTTGCAGGGAAACGTTTCCCACCCCACTTCTATTCCATCCATTCCTGTTATTGGCATAAGTACCTGTCCCTGAGAAGACCCTTTCTTCTGCACCAAGTCTTACAGTCTTACTCATGTCCAGTAATGTTACTTTGCAGTGCTTCCCATTTTTAAACTCTCATGATTTCCCCTTCTTTATCTCCTCTTTCTTCATATTTTCAGTCCCAGCTTGCTGAGGTCCTGCTCTATTTAATGGTCTCCTCCACTTATGAAGGACTGACCTCCCTGCACTACCCAGATCATGCTGTGCACTCTACTCACTGGCACCTCTCCACGTCAGGGAAATTCTTCACCAAGTGAGCTCTTTATTCCTACACATGCTCACTCTCTTGCCGCAGACCTCGTCACAGGGCGAGCGTGCCACCTCCACCGGGCACAGGTCCTGTTGCCAGCTAGACTCTCAGAAATAGAATCCCCACGCCATCTGCCCAGGAGAGCTGAGGCAAAAGGGTTGCACAGGTGTCAGGGACTGCGCTGTAAAACAGGTCAGCTGCTTCAGGGGGAGCCACATCTAGCCCATAAATCAGGAATCACCTTTCCCCTGGGTTATGACATTCCAGTGAATGAGGTAAACATGAAGAGATTTGTTGGCTTTACCCTCTCCTTTCAGTGCTCTCTTTGATCAGCTTCGAGCATCTCATTAGAAGTGGGACAAAGTATCCTATTACTTTTCTATTTTTAATATCCCTTTCTCCATTGTGGCCCCAGTCTTCAGTGTTATACTCTACCATAATAGAGTGCAGTTTCTAGTACTAAAAATTTAATAAATACTTCAGGCCCCAAAGCATACCAGCAATAAAAACAACCAGTTCTTCTACCCCAGCAGAAGCCAGCATGAGAGGCATTGCGTGACAACTGGAAAAAAAAATAATCAGCAAATCAGGCCTGAGAGTCTTTCACTTCATATACCTGCTCTTATTCCAAAATCATAGATGGATTCACCTAATTTAAACATCTGGCACAGGTCTGATACTGCTTCATGGACAGCACAACTACCTATGCAGAAGCAATAAACTACTGAGTATGGTGTGGTTATTAGTTATCCTCCTGCAGTTCTGAATCAAGATGCACCAGCACCCAATGCCAGACAGACACAAGCTCTGTCCTCAAGAGTCATAACTCCAAGGCTGTGCACTTACCATGCCCATGGTCTTTGGCCCCACTTCTCAGAATGGCTACTTAGCCCAGGGGTGCTGCTGCAATGACAGCACTCCACTATTTATCATTCCAAGACTATTATTATAAGCACCCTTATAAAAGTAGCTTAGGCACCATGCTGGATTGTACACCCCTGCCTTCTTTATTTGCAGAGTACACATCGCAACAGGACCCTATTTTTGTTTGCAACCTTTGAGCAATTGAGGAATGGCAATGGTAAAAATAAGAAGTGGTATATGTAGCAAAGTTTGTATCAACAGATTTGGAAAGCTCCATATAGAGCAGACTCTCCTTTCAGCATATATTCTCTTGACACAGTTATCCTCAAAACCCTTGGGACTAACCCTGATATGTATTTCATAACTAAGAGGCCTTCAGACAGCTATAACCAACTTCAATATTTATTTATTCTAATATCATCTGCTGCGTTCATAGCATATATTTTATCAGCATGCCTCTATGAAACAGTCCACCGCACAAAAGCAGGGCTGAGACACGGAGCAAAAGCCACTGCAATAAATGTAATTAGTACTGTAGCAATACCATATGTACTAAATGTACTTCACTATGAAAGCTTACACTGATCACTGCAACATAAAAATGTCCATTAAAATAACATTAATTGTATTTATTAGTACTGTGTTCCAGAAGATGTTAACCACAGTGTTGCCTATGCTCCGTCAACAAAAGACAGGATGTATCCAAATTTTACAGAAATTCTTACCATTCAGCACCATCCAAATCAAAGGAGGAAGTTTAAAAATAAATTTTCAGTCCATTTAAGATGCACGCACTGATAGTAGCCAACATACCCTCCAAATGTAACACCAGGTAAGTTTGCTGCATGAAAATCATTACAATCTTTTTTCTCTACTTTCTCCCCAAACAAGCAATCTTTGATTACAAAGTAATTGAAAAAAACCCCCAATATTTGGTGTTAAATTCAGATCAGTATAGACTAAGGCATACACTTTCAGTTGAAAATACAGGGCAGACTGCTGCAGCTACAGTTCTCAAACGCACACACCTAACTGAACTGTTTATTCGAAAGATGACAGATAATGACACAACTATTTTCCTAGCAAATTGAGGGACACATTGCCAATATTTCCTAATGAAACCGTCACTAAATTCATTTAAGTCTTGGAAAACCTGTCCTGTGTTAAAGTACATTTGGATTAAATATGAGGTCAATATATAATTTCCTATGGGTTTTGGAATCATAAATATAAAGCTTCATCCAGCAGTCTGTTTTAGGTGGTATGTATATACAGTTCTTTCATTCCAGAAACCTGCAGAAGACTGCAGAACCTGAAAAACTTCACTATTACTTCTAAAAGGTGAATAATCACACTAAGCATGACAAGATGATTACAGTGCTAACCATGGAATCTGATTTATCTTTTAAAAGATCAGTTTAAATCATCAGAAGTTGCATTTGGTTTTATTGGAGATTCATCATATTGAAAGCTTTTTGAAGAAAACAACAAAAATAGTTTTGTTTTAATGTTAAGAAGGGTCAGACTAATAGACATAAATTATTTTAGTGCCTCAGTGCACCAAACACCTGTGTGCAGCTTTCAATGAAGTGGCTGAATTATAGGTAGTTTTAGTTTTGAAAAAGCAAAGCAATTTAACATAAAGATGTAGATGACTTGTCAGACGTACTTAGCACAATGAAATTTGCACTTGTGTAAATACAGAGATGTTAACATCAGCCAGAAGGTAGGCCCAAACTGCAAATTCCTAAACATCATCCCAGCAGTTCCCAGCATCTCCCCAATATACTGATACTTCACGCAAGTGCACCATACACTTTTGGCAAAGGAGTAAATGTCTAGCTTGATGTGTTAATAGCATCGATTATGCTGTGATCCTATGACACTGTTCAAAGAGGACTTGGGATAACGTGCATTTATTTGTGGAACGAACCAGCATACCTGACAATCAGAGGAAAAAGATAAATTTAATTTAAACTTAAGTAATTACAAATTTAAGTATTAATCTCCAATTACTATTTCAGTATTATCTCATCAGCAAGTGAACAACTTCCATTAGCATCAGCAGATGTTAAGACTGGGAAAGGACAGAACATTGTCCTTAAGTTAACATCATTCTCTGACTTAGGTGGGTTTTATAGCATGTTTTTCCCCCTCTTCTCCAAAGGACATGACAGGAAAACAAGACACAGCTTTAGCATTGCGGCTTTACAGACTCAGCCATATGTTGAAATTGCTGTACTCTTGAATTGCTTTTCCTCTATCAGACATTTTTATGTTTATTTCCCAGACTTTATGTATTTGTGAGGATATTGTCTCTGGAACCTCTAACGATCCCCACTCGTTAAGTGATCACTGACTCCATCGCCTTAATTATATATACTGAAGCATACTAATCAAACATGGAATGGAAGTCTATCAGGGAAGCAGAATTTAACCACCAATTCTCTGTAAACTAAAAGGGTCCTTGTTTCAGTCACCTCAAACGCAGTCAGTACGTACTTTTATTCTTTCAACAATCAGCTTATCTGACTAGAAGAAACAGAATGCAAGGAAACTGTGCTGTCATTCAGAAAGTGAATTCCTTTATTCCTTCCTACACTGAAGTAGGAACACATCATTAATTCTTTGCAGAAAAAAAGTGCCTTGCCTTAATAAGCTTTAATTTTCATATAGATTTCTGTGTTGTCCTTTACTGAACTATGGAAACATAAAAATTCAAGTTGGCATAGCTGAGTAGTCTAGCACATATACAACAGATTTAGTTTGAATTACTACAGGCATTCACAAATGTTTTTTTAAAGCAATTACAGAACCTTCCACCTTTGTGTGAGACGTTCTTTCCACCAACAGATGTGCAGAAGAATACGAGATTAATTCATTTAATGTCACAGAATAT
>NW_024581137.1:25401424-25576424 GCF_017639235.1 Corvus kubaryi | reverse complement strand
TGGTAAGTACATGAGAGAGAGACTTTTAAAAGCAACCTATCCACAGGACTTACTACTTGAGAGCCAGTGTTTAGCAAATTATGGCTACATAGTAATAGTTAATAGGTGACAGAATAAAAAATGGTAAGGGATATAAATATTTTTGAAACAAAGCATAGGCAGATGACTGGTGTGGCCTAGGAAGCAGAGTTACTCCTGGAGGTTTCTCAGGACTGTTTACAGAGACTAAATTTCTGAAACTTTTGACAGGGATTACACCCAATTCCAGAAATTTTAGAGTATCAAAACAGAGTAATTTTTCCTGATCTGGTACCTCTCTGTGGACACTAGCTACAAGAGCAGCAGGAACAGATGCTAAATATTTATTAGGATAAAAAGTTCACATGGAATTTCTAGCATAGTTCAACTTACACAAACTGCAATTAAAATACCACAAGAATAAACAAACCAGTCTCTCTTGGAGCTTGGTAGGCAGCACTAAAAGAAAAACAAACATGAAACCTGCAGTCCTAGGTTTTATGTGTGCTACTGAAACATTTTCCTTTAAGGCTGATACCAAGCAAAAATGTAAGAAAAATTAAAGAGAGCAAAATTAAAACAAAATGTCTCTTGCTCAGAATTATGGTGCTTTCCTGTACATAGCAGTATAGAAGAAAAAAAAAAAAAGGAACAGCCCAAGTAACAAAGTTCAGGCTGAGAAAATTACTCATGAGAACCCAACCAATCCAGTGGCAGTCTTGAAACACATATTTTAAGTATTTCAACAGCAGAAAAAGATGAGTATTAGCGACTGACTAATTTATTTTAAAAGTATCAGAAATGCCACTTTTCCACTTTAAAGGCAAAATCAGCCCCTCTGAGGGGCAAAGTCTTTTGAACATTTTGTAGCATTCCCCATACAACACCTCTTCGAGCTGAAAACTGTATCTATAACAATTTGAATTTTAAAAAACACTTTTCTTCCTACTTTGAAGTATTTAAGATTAAATGACTGACATGCCAAAAGTATAAGTGCAATAGATTATGGACAAAATTAAACTATATATTTTCAAGGAGTATATTTTCTAATTAAATTAGTAATTCACTGATATACATATGTTTGATTTTTGCTGGTCTGGTTGCCTACTCGATTAAAAATGCCCAGTATCCCTGAAAAACTGACTTTTACACGTCTGAGAGATTGGTAAGTTCAAGGAAAAAAGATGGTCAATTTTTTTTCATTTCCCTTCATGCAATGCATTACCTTAAACAAAAATAAAAAAGGTTGCAATTATCCCCAAAACTTGACTTGCTGTTTGACCAAGTAAATATTACTGATTTTAGAAATACATATCGTAAAAAATTATATCTTGGTATCAGTGAAATGCAAGAGTTCAATACATTAATATTTATAAAGCAGTGCATGAATGCATGTTAAATTAATTCTTTAAGTCAAAAAAAGACAGTACCCATTTGCATTTCAACAAGTGAAACTTTTCCATCCATTTGACAGAGACAAGACTATAAAAGGTCTCAAATTTCTCCAATAAAAGTGGAAATTACATCTCAATATTTCGTCAGAGATTAAAAACAGAATTTTAGATGAATTATCTGATACAAAGATGGAAGTCAGGGTGCTGCTTCAAGATCTACAGAAGTAGAGCACTTTAAGACAATTAAATGATTTCCCTGCAGGCAATGTCTTTTCAATCCAAGCTAATGACATCATTTAAGGAGGATGGTCCATTTAACTGAAAGGATCTTTTACAAGGCAGACAGACAGAAGGCAATCCCGGAATGTTTTCAAGGACTTCCCATATTTCAGAATTATAATGGCAAAATGCCTACATCAGAATCTTAAACTCAAGCATTAATCAACAAAATGAAAGACTAATTTTATAAGAAAAATGTAATAAAACTCATTTTAAGAAGTTTTCCCTTCATTATTTTTTCCCTTAAAGGAACCAATTCTCTCCTAATGGTAATTATGCTGCTTTGGAGTAATGATAATACTCAGGCAGCTCAGTTTTAGGCTGCTGTTTTTAAAGTGAAGCCAAATCACTTCACTCACTTACAAGTTGAAGAGTAACTTTTATAAACTTTTCTACCAGTTTATATAAGCTATCTGTGATCTTTCAGATAGAAAGCATTGTACTGTTGCCTCCAAAGTGTACTGTACTACTTTTGGTATAGTCTATATACCAGCCTTTAAATTGCACCACCACCTTTTTCATTAAAAAAAAAAAAAGAAAGAAAGAAAAAAAAACCTTCAAATGAGCCAGGAAGGGGAAACTCACAGTTTTAGTGTCTGTATCAGCAGTTTAATGCACTTCTGTAACTCCTGAGGAGGGGGAGGTGGTGTTGGGGTCCTAAACCTAAATGATTTTTCTGATATTGAAAAATCAGAGCAGGTTATGCTATTTTTAAACAGTTAATGGAACACCTACATTTTCATATTAAAATAATATTATTAAAACTAAGACGTTAGACAAAATTACAAACACCTCTTGTACTTCAGAAGGCAGCATCAGTCTAAACCCAACCAAAGGGTCTTTTTACCATTTACAATAACACTCAAGGCCATGGAAGTTGTATACACATTAGGATGACATCTCTTAATAAATGATGTGGTTCTGAGGACAGGGGGGAAAAAGTTTACCTTATGTCCCCTTAATATCCATTTCAAATTGTCAAAAACTTCAGAAAGCTGGAACATGTGAGACATAACGAAGAGATCTTACCATGTAAGCAGGAGCTAGAAAACGCAGAACTAGTCCTGGCTCTTAACCAGACTCCTTTCACAATCTTGGGCAAGCCACAGCTACTTTGCCTCCACTGTTCCTCTTCATAACAGAGAAATAGTATTCACATCTTTCTAGAAATGCTGTGAAATGTTGGTTACATTATGCTTGTCTCCAAAAGAAGTATTTACAGGGAAAAACGTTTCATTTTCAGGCCTGCTGTGCCACTGTTTTTGCCCCGCCGCACCCGCACACTTTTTCAAAGTAATGTAAGCAGTTGGAGGGACAGAGAGAGAAGAGGCAGAGGGAAGGTCCCAGCATGTGTAAGATTGGGATGTCACATATGTACGGATTCATGCATTTCAGAAAACCACACACTTACTTCTGTGACTGATATACCTCAAATTGATAGAGGAAAAGTGAGGAAAACACCATGAAAGAGTATCCTTATGGTAAACAGTAAGATGACTCTGATTATCTAAATGAAATGGTTTTCCAAAAGGAACATTTTTTTATTCTAATAATGTTGACTTCTTCTTTCTTCCTTTTTAAATATAAAATCATGTCAGGTGAAAATGCTGTTTTATAATACATACTAATAGCTCATTGAAAATGAAGGGAGTTCCACCAACCCAAGTCAAAATTTTCTATTTGGATATGCACTTTTTCAACTCTCACTGTCACTCAAAAAGCAATGGAGCAACTGTAAAAATTAAGTTATTTTAGATTTAGGATTTAACTTTTGATACTCTACATCCTTCCCCACATAAAGAACACGTGTATCCTGAAGTGATGAACAAGTAGCACATCAAAAGAATGCTGACTATTAAAGCCTGAATATAGTAATATGGAAATAATAATAAGGAAGTGGCATTGCACAAAGTAATACTGTTGTATTCCTAACCACTTGGGTGTTTTCTTAGTTGACAGTTATATTTCTAGTAAAGGAAGAAGAGATTTCTGTGGACTTCAACAGCCACAAGAGATTTAATTCCACTTCCTGTTGCACACCTTCTGCACAACCTAGGTCCTCCACCAGTATAATTGCACATCTGTTTACAACTTGTTCTCCCACTTTTTGGTCTTATCCTGATTAGGTTTTCTGGAGTGTGAAATTATTCAAATTCATATATACAGCAGAGGATTCTAAAACTGCCTTGATCCAATCAAAGTAAGATGACACATGCAAAATACATTACCTCATTTACTGGCACTTAGCCAATTTTCATTCAGCTTCAGTTTGTCCATAAACTGAACTCCCAAAAGCAGCCAATCAATCTATGATTACCAACAAAACTGTATCAAAATAAAAGTCTAGTCATGATAAGGTTCATTTTTATATTGTTTCCCACTAAAGTGTTTGCATCTATAACATGCTAATGCACTCTCAGATTTCCTCACATAAACTTGAAATCCTCTAAAAATAACATACTTTGACAATAAATTCTCAAAAACACCTGACAAAATGGTGCCAGAGATCACCATACAGAGAGTCAGTGAGACAAGCACTAAAGGACAAGATTCTTGAATCAACTTTTCATTAATTATACCATTATGTGTCTTATATCACTACCAAAGCCCATTTCTGTGCAAGATCAGAGGTATAATGAACAAATAAAATTACTAATTGCTGTTCTATTTGTTCTAATTTCATTAGCATCGTTTTACTCAACAGTACATAGACTATAAAACATACTGACAAAAGAATTTACCTCTGGATATGCAAGGGAAATACAACACGCAAGTTCAAATAACTTGGTTCAAAATATTTACAAATCACTGGTATATTACTTAGAATAATTTGAACAGATGAAGAAACTAACATGAAAAAGCCATCGGAGCTAGACAATTGACTCTCAGTCACAAAGAATTCATTAATAATTCCACGAGGATCATTAAAGTAATTATCAAACCAAAAGGACAAATTATGGCCACATCTATACAACAGCAGGAACCAGAATACATAGTTATGATGTAACCACACTTTTCCTTATAATAATGTTACCTTACAATAGCACTGCTCTCTTTTGATTGTTAAAAGGCAAGGGAAACCCATCAACAACCTAAACCACTCCAGTTCTGAATGAAACAATTTTTTTCTCAGTTTTAAGGTGACTTCCATCTGTTTAAGCTTGCTCAGTTTCATACGCGTGACTTTCAGGTTTTTTAAACATTTTGACTCAACAGACCTGCTTTTTGTACAATATTTTCACCTTCTTGGTTTCTATTTGTAAATTTTATTCTTTAAAGGCTATTTTTAATTTAAAAACTGAATCATCCCTAAACTGCACACAGGGTGAAAAAATTCTCTATCTGACATTCCTAATCACAGAACGTGGGAAAGGAGAAGTCAGTTGAAAAAAAGACTGACCTAGAGATTTAATAAAGGCTCAGACACTCAAGGCCCTTTCCAAAATACAGCAAGCAGCTATTTGGTATCAACACTATGTTATGAATCGCTGCACCTCATTATCAATCCTCGAAAAGGAAAACAAACCTCCCTCAAAACGTCTGCTTTCGAAGGACAAAGGCAATTAACAGGGGCAGGTGAAAAAAAATAAATAATAAAAAAAAACCAACAGTGACAGTGTATTAGAGTGACTGAGGAATTTAAAGATGCCATATGCATTAGGTTATATTTCCTAAATTAAGGCTTAAAGGCAACAAGAACTGTAGATTCCTCAGACCTGTTCAAAGTTGAATTTATCTCAGGTTGAAAACATCCTGGAAGCACAACAAAGCTGGATTAATTTCTCTTCTCAACATACACATTTGTAAAGGTAGAAACCCTTGTAAACTCTATCTTAAAAAAGGTAATAAAATGTTGCTAATATAAACATGGTAGTGTCTTAGTTATGGCAGTCTACCCAAAAATAGACATAGCCATGCTGCCTTCAGCCTTCATACCATTCAGTGTTCTGCACATCTTAAAACACTCCTTATTTCTACCCCTCTTGAGTTACAAAAGCAAACCACAATAATTAAATAAAATATTCTTTATATGTATTATGGCTACATTCACACACAAGTCAGTCACCCAATATCTCAATGACTGTTAATGAAACTGAAAGCCTAATTAGCAAGATGAGGGAAATAACCCCAGCGTTCTGGCCCACCTCCAGTATGAATAATTGCTTCTACCTATGCAAAATCCCCCCTGTCATTTCAATTAGGTAAAATATTCCTCACATCCTGCTCTTAAATTGCTGGGTATTGTTTATAGTGCTATTGTAAGAGCTGCTGCATTCTACCCTGGGTACACTTGCATTTTGATAGTAATAATGTGGCAACTCCTACTTTTAGCTACTTCATTCCAAAATCCTAGTTTTGCAAAAGGCTGTCTGCTATCAGAAAAAAAAACCAACCAACTAAAAAAAAACCCAACACTAATTTATTGTGCATATATTAATGACAGAAGTATAAAATCTGTGTAGAACACAGGCAACACGTTAAGGGATATTGAGGTATAAAAATAAGTCAATCAGGCATAAGCATCTCTTTGGCAGTTCAGCAGCATAACAAGCAGCCATCTTATCACACTATCACAACTTTGAATGTCTCAGAAAGCCAAAGCTAACAACTCTCACAAATGACTGTGAAATCCTACAAGTACATTAAAATACCCTTCTAAAAGCTCATATATATACACACCAATTTAACAAGGAAGAAAATGAAGTCAGTCATCAACCAGCCCTTCCAGGGCCTCCAAAACCACAGTTGCACAGAGATACAACTACACTTCGCTTCCTGCTCAGCAGTGCTCACACCCTGAATACCTGTTCCCCAAAACAGTCACCAATTCACTCCAATGCTTCCATTGTGCCTCACTCCATAATCTTCAAAATTCTCCAAAAACCCTAAAATTTGGATTACGATTTGTTTTAAATTGTTCATCTGACTAAAAAAAATCCTAACTGAAGAAGAATTTAGAAGTTTTGTAGGTTTAATTAATGTTGATTTAAAGAGCGACACCTGAGGCTTATTATTTCTTCACCATATCAGAGTGTTTTCTTGCTGTCCTCTTTTGGGTCTGAACTGCCACTGAAATGGTTATTAATAAGTAAACTCCAGAATGCTTACCTTAGCTCATGGTCCTTTTATTGTTCTCTCCTCCTTTATACTGCCCTATCCCTTAAAAGATACAGTTTTAATTTACTATAAAATCCACTTAGAAAAGTACTCACTGGCTTGAGTTTTGAAAGTTAAAAGATATGTTTTATTTAGGAAAATATGCAAGCAAATATCTGCAGAAATTCACATTAACACTAACTGTACATACTATTTCACAGAACATTTCAGTAACCACATCAGCAATTTATTGTTATTTATTGTCATGGCAGTACGGAAACTTCCACAATAAAATAGAGACCAGGAGTGAAAAGAGCTGTAAAACCATAAAAAAAAAAAAGTTTGCTTTTTTCTTGTCCTGGCCTCCAAGGACTGTAAATCTTAGGCTTTCTTTTTCCTAAATTGTCTTCTTTCAAGGATTACCAGTGTAATAAATACCTTTGCCTTCTACTGACTAGACACATTTTCTCCTGTAGACTCACTTCCTGTGGGAAACGTTACATCCAAAACTACACACACAGTATTAGAATTGCAATCGCTGCTGCAATTCTGTTCGCGTATTAAAAAAAGCCCTAAGAATAGAGCAGCTTTCACTTTATCATTATCTTCTGTAAAAGGAATATCACTCTTGCATGGGAAATAGCAATATACATATAAAAAATTATTTCAAAATACAGTAGAAAATAATTTCCATTAAGTACACCTGCTGGGGAAAAAGCTGCACACACCAATGATTAAGCGTAAGTGTGCATCTGTCCTTTAAATATGCATAGCAGTAATTGATTAAATGCAGTTCAAATCATGACCAGTCTTGCTGCATGTACAAATCTGCACCAGGCAGTGCTAAATTAAAAAGCACCTCTGATAAGTTCACAAAAGATAATGAAAAAATTGGTTGTAAACTCCTCTGCATTGCAAAGATCTCTTTTGTCTGTCAATCAACAGAAAAGTATTATTCCACCATCACAAAAGGCAAACCTTTGGAGTCAGTATAGGTCTGTGTGTTGTGCAAATGTGCAGTTGCTAAGAAGCAAATATGCTTCTCCTCTAATCAAATAGCCCAGCTCAGCAATGCTGCTGGCTTGGGGCAAGAAGCAAATTCCACCAGCCACAAACTTAGAAACAGTCTTGAATTATTTGTTGCTGACCGCTGGCTGAACCCTGTCCTGATGAGCACCATCACCATTAGCCACTTCTCAGTGTATTCCATCAACCAATGGCAATAGCAGCATGCTACAGCTCAGGCTGCAAGGAATTGATCAAACAGGGTAATGAGACTATTTCTTCATGGAGGTTATTTTAAATGAATATAAATATTTTCTTTCTACATAATTTGCCACAAAAGGTCACTGAACTCCCTGCGATTCTAAAGAAAAATGCTGTGGTATCCCCTTTATATATTTGAGTTAGGATATAGCCAACAAACAATTCTGGGCATTTTTGATGATCGTGTAAATCTTAATGAGGTGGCATCCCAGACAATTGATTAGCAGCAACGTTCTATCTTCACATTTAGTTATGAACAAAAAGAAGATTTGATGCTATTTTCGAAAATCATGATATACCCATGCCCTTAAAATCTTTCATGAGAGAATATATTCTGTGAGACTAAAGACTTACACTTTTGCTATTAACAATAGATCATGCATATTTAGCTATGCTTGCCTTACTTTGATATTATAGCCCTTTCTATAGATTCTTTCAACTGAACTCATATGTTAAAAATACCCACTTTGTGTCTGAGTTGAGTTACTGATGAGACGTGCATTCAGACACCCTGGCTGCCGTAGTAGTTTTCTTTAAAAAACTCCTATAAAGAGACACCAAGAGATACTTGAAATTTAATTCAAAGCAACTGCTACAAAAATCCCATCAAGGCCCTCCTTGTCCCACACAAGATTTTTAATCCTATCATTTCCAGTACTGGACAATTTCTGCAATGCTGGGAAAACATGTAAATATTGATTTAAATACCAGTGTAATAGCATTTTATTAACAAAAGCATTATAATAGGATAGTACTAAGACTATGATAAAGAAATAGTGCTTATTATTTTCTACTTTTAAGGATAATAATCTAAATATATTTAAATAGCCAACCAAACATAGTTGTTCATGCTTGAGAATTTCCAAGGTTACCTTGAATAATTTTAAGTAAATACTTTCAACACAAAAGAAAATTTTTATTTACACCCAGGGATGAGTATAATTCATTCATCTGAGACACAGCACTTGAAAATGCAGGTTAAAATACAAATCTAAAAAAAATATATAAAGGAATTTAATTAGTTCACCTTGTCCTGATTAATAGGAGTTCACTTACATAATAATAGAACAGGCTTCGGATTTTTTTTTTAAATTCACATACAATACTCAAAGCTTTTTTTTTTTTTTTAATTAACAACACAGAATAAAAATGTGTTATCTGAAATTCTGTTCCTCTTATGTGGTTGGGATCCTCAGCTCCTCAAGCTTTTTTCTCCTCTAACTGAATGTCTCTGACCAGTAGAGGAAATAATTTTTTTTTTTAAATAAACTAGTAAGAATATTAATAATAATTACAAAAATAGTGTAGATCAACAGGATTTTCCTCCCACTTCCCACCCCTATTAAAATACTATTTCCAGAGCATTCCTTTCTAACTCTTTATCAATACCATCATTATATGTTGTATGGCAGTGAAGTGCATCTAAGGTTTGAAGAGAATAAAGCAACTCAGATGTGTTTGTTCCATTGAGCCACCATTGCTACATTTTTAAATCTTTTTTTTTAAGAAAAGTTGACAGCAAAAATAAAACTGTAGTCCTGCGAGAAAAAAGTAGAGCTTTGTTGGCTATTTATTCCAAAACATAAAGCTTGTTATATCTCTTACACAGACCCTACCAATTCTTACCGTTCATTCATAATGTCTTTTAAAAGTCAGTTTCCAAAAATAAAAAGGAAAAATTCTACATTAATGTTGAAGATGTTTAAAAATCTGTGAGAGGACATGAAGCTAGGACTATTCAAAACATACAAAATCCTGAGAAACTGTTTTCAACATAGATTAAAGAAACCAATTTATATATAAATCCTATTTTTTCCTCAAAGCAATGTTAATATGTTAAGTCCTAAATTCCATTTAAAAACAAAAAAAGTGGTCCCTTACAAAACCAATGAAAAACAACATTCATTTGGGGGCAGGAAGAAATCAGCACCCACTCGCAAAAGACTTCTCAACAACGGACTAACATTTGACAAACATCAGTGGAAACAGCAAAGAAGCCAATACAACTTCAGTGCCAAGGAGCCAGATGGCACTGCTGGAAAAATTATATCTACAGACTGGCAGCTTGATCCCATGATTATTGCCCAGGGGAGGAGGAAGAGGAAAACAAGAGGTATTTCAGTGTGATGGAGTAAATCAATTATCACCAGCTCACTACGGCATTTTCACATTATTTTTATACCACATTCTAAATATCGCTCAAGTGAATGAGAGCACTGGAAGATTACAGCAATCTGAGGCAGAAAAAAAGGTGTGCCATACATTAAAAAACCTATATGTACTTAAATGTACCTCTGTCAACTCCATTACACAGTCCATATTTCCAAATGAAATTTGCAGATATATTGTCGTTAACAAGTAAAAACAAGGTTTTTGTTTTTCTGGTTTTACTTTTGACCTGAAATTCCAAACGTTATCTATAAAGATTACAGACAAAAACATCTCTGCACTTCCCAATACGACTACTTTCTTCAGTGTATTTTCAACTCTTAACATGCAGTTATGTCACACATACCATTACCAAGTAACCATTTTGCTAAAATACTTCAAAAATATTTGATCAAACAAGTTTGTGGTAGTCTCACCATATTTCTGATAAAATACAGTATTAAAGCTAGCTTCTGAAGAAGCTGTTAGAGAAAAACCAGCCCTCTCCTACTAAAGGAAAGCAGATCTAGAAAACAAAAAGACAAGTTTTTCCCCCACTACCTTCATATGCATATATATTCAAATTACTAAACACAGAATAGACAGAATTATAAGAATGTGTTAGACTCTCCCTGCGAAAACAGGCAAGGTTAATATTTCTTTTAATTGCAACTCAATGACAACACTTGCCTTAACTTCTTTTCCAAGAAACTTTAATAATAAGGCCCATTTCCTATACCCATCCTTGCAAAAGAACACATCCTATTACCTACCAAAAAGACTTGGACCACCTTCACTTCACTTGTCTCCAACCCATTTTCATCTTATTGCACTGCCACGCACACAGCCTAAATATCCTTCTGCTTCCATTCATATTATTTCAACGCTAATCCTTTTCCCTTACATCTTCAATGTAAAGCAGTGATGCACAAGTGCAGATATGTGAAGCACATAATAAACTAATTGCACCTTTGAATACGTATTGTGAGTATTTACACCTCACCCATGTCCAAGCTGTGAAAGCCCCATCCCTGGAGGGTTCAAGGCCAGGCTGAATGGGGCTTTAAGAACCTGGTCTAATGGAAGATGTTCCTGCCCATGGCAGGGGAGTTAGAACTAGATGATTTTTAAGGTCCCTTCCATCTCAAACCATTCTATGATTCTGTGGTGCAGAGAAATACAAAATTTGACTGTTGAGTAACAAGCAAAAGTTGTTTTATACGAAGAACAGGCTATCTCTGAAAAGGTATTATCAGGCCCTGATGTACCTTGCATTAAGGAACACATGTCCAGGTAGGCAGAGTAAATATACAGGAGGACAGGAAAATCTCATTTAGAGCAGAAGAGGTTTTCCTCCATTATGTAGTGTAGGTTCATTCATAATACCTTGCCCAAAAGGGGCTCAAAACTACTTCTGACTACCAGCAGTAGAGAGGACAAGACCAGGATACCCACAGGATGTTACCCATCATTATAGTGATAATGGTGAATAGGCTGTGCATGGTATTAGTTAAGAAACTGTAGGAGTAATTTTAGTTTGGAGAAAATATGGCATTCAGCAGTTTTAGTCTGCTACTCTACTCTTAAATCCTACTGCTGTAAGTAATCCAAGTAAACATCTATGAAAAATTACTGAGGAAAGTATCAAACTAATACTGCCTAGTGACAGATGTCCAAAGAAGTATGGCTCCTCTGAAAAATTTTAAGCAGTGAACAATTATCTGCAACATCTTCTTGAGAAGGCCAGTAGTGAGCTTGTCCATTCAGTGGATACCATAAAAATTTCATCTACTATGTGGGAATTTTTTTGCAAAACAATTCAATAAACCTTTTCATGACATAGTTTTTACTTTTCCACTCAAGTTTAATCTCAAAATTCACAAATATTAATCCACTGCAACCTTGCTTTTATTTGAAAGGAAACAAACCCAAATCCACTAAAATTAATGCCTGGACTGCATGATGCCAGATAGAAAACAGGCCTGTTTTGTTCTTGCTTAAGATCTACAGATTCACTTTGCACCTGTACAGAAAGTACTAATCAGTTAATACACAAAAACAGGAACATGGGAAAACTCTTTTTCTGTTCATTAGGATTGATACACACTTCATGCATGTAATAAATTAAATATGGGCACAAATTCTTAATCATCAATTCAGAGAAAGAAATGCCTATGCCAAACTTAGCTTGTACTTACACTGCAAGGCTATACTCTTTTTTGCCAGTAGGTTTCTATATCCAGGGACCTCTAAAGCCTCATCCTTGAGACAAAACATGAATTATCACACAGAGCATTGTTTTAAATAGTTCTGATCTAGTCTAAAACAAAGAAAACACTATGGATATGTAGAGCTTTTTCTCCCCAAGAAGTTTGTGACTACTACATAGCATATGTTGAAGACAGACCCGTTTTTCTGTCATACATGGTAGATTTCAGGAAGGAAGAGATGCCTCTTGCCTTGAATGCCAAGCAGCATCAATCTGTCAGACTTGCTCTCCTCTGGCACCACAAGGATACCCACCTCAGGGTGCCACTGGAGTAGTGTGAAGCCGTGCTATCATCTACGACTGATGCATCTTTTTGGTTCTAGGAGGAAGGGAGTAAGGAGCAGAATGGAAGCTGCCTTGCCACTACTGCTTGGCAGGAAGAAAGAGGAATTACAGGGAAATCAGAAGGTAGAAATTCACTTAGTCGAGATAAAGCACCAGTAAGGTCCCAAAATCATAATTAACTGCCTCCAAAACATACTTGAAAAGCTTATCACATATCCAAGAGGCAGAAGGAAAACTTCTCCTCTTCCTTTTCATGTCAGCTATTTGTAATCTGTAAGAACCAAACTAGAAGAACATCACGCCAACAAGCAATATAATGTAAATAGAAAAATCCATTCACCTCAACTTTCTGGGCTTTTTTTTTTTAATCATAATATTGTTATATATCTTGAATAAAATTATGATCTAATATGAAAAAGAAATTGATTAAGCAGGTCATTATTTAGTTTTTATTGTGGATATTGTCATATGTAGTGGAGAAGTGTACATGGCTGTTTTGTTATTGTTCAGTCACTGAAGCAACATAGATGAAATAAAACGAGCAACAAACCATGTCATCTCTCCCATGGGAGAAAGGTAAATGTTAAAAGAACACAGGGGTTTATTGTTTGATAGGAAGTTTTTCATCATGATAATTAGAAGTTCAAACATTTTAGTATCATCAATTTGTACACACTGTTAACCTACACAATGCCATTTTTAACTTTATGGTTGACTTTATTAGGGCCAAAATTTCACTTAACACTTCTGCTTCCTATCAGAAATTACTCCCTTATGTTCTGTACAAATGGTTTAAATCAAATTTAATCAGATTAGCTTTGCATATTTCAGATGCACTTTTTTTTTTTAAACTTCTTGCTTCTCCATCTAGTCATTGCTGCTATAGGCACTGCTATGGATCCAACAAACAAACCAGTAAGCAACCAAGCAGTTCAGTTGTTTGTTCTTTTCATAAGGTTTCAAAAGCAGCTACATGTGGAAAGTTATAAAGACTCTATTCAGTCTTCAAAAATATTCATTACAGAAGGAAAAAAAAATAGGAAATACACAATTGCCATGTCTTTTATGGACAAAGAGAGTCAAATGTCAACAGATTGACAGAGTTTAGGGTATGTATTCTCTCCTAGCAGAGTACAGAACCGGGACAAGCTGTCCAAGGGACACTGCAATTGCACCAGTAGAGATTTTTAGGCAAGGTGAGGCAGGTGCCCACCAAGAAACATCTCAGGCAGACTATGGGTGACACATTGATTTCACTCTTAAGGCCTCTCCTATTCAACAAGGAGTTGATCTTTACAGCTTTTGACAATTCCAACAAAGTCAGCACCCTCTTCTCATGTGTTAAACAAACAGGTTTGCATCCAGGAATTTATGCTCATATGGCTGGTCCCCACATGCACCAATATCCTTATAAACAGACTCTTTTAAAAAATGCTTCATATTTTAAGTTACTCCTCAGTATGTTTTACTTTTCACTGTGTTCCATCAGCTTGTAAAAGATTGTATTCTGGGTGACATCTAAACTGCCCATAAGTGACTCAGCCTAAATTTGTAGTGATGCATCCTTCTTCTGACAACCTAAGCATACCACATTAGGAATTTTAGACTTCAGTCTTCCTGCTTAAGACTGCATTGCTAATTACAATTTTTTAGAATTTTGAAAGCAACATTTCTAATCATCATATTACCTTCTCAGCCAGAAATGCAGAATCATAATCCCCTTCGCAATTCTGACAAGAACTAGCATCCCCTCAAAATAAAGCTAGCATGCCAAACTCCAGTCTTTACACATTTTCCAGATGATGGGCTACTGCCCTCCTGCAACTTCCTAGTAAGAGCATAGAGTAGAGGCCAGCTTTTCTCACTGAAGATCAGGTATCCAAGTAAACCTAGATCTTGCTTCTCCTCAATTATGACCTGTAATACTCAATCTTGAATATTAAAAGATATATAAGGACTAACAAAATACCTTGTTTTCTGCCTTCAATGAGGTCTACCTATGAGAAAAACAAGACAAAGAAGATTCTCTCTCCCTTGAATGGCTGTCATGCACTTAAGTTTGCACCTCTCGCTCCAATACTGAAAGCAAATAACTAATCTCCTACAATAACTCAGGCAAACTTAGAATGCTGTCATCCCCAAGACAACCAAACATCCTCTCCATATACATGATTATGTCACTAGACTGGGGGGATAAGAAGGGCAAAAGGAGAAAGGAGAGAAATTCCTAATCACATTTTCCATTCTCCAACCTTTGATACCTTAGTTGCTAGCAGTGCTTAACTGGCTCTGTGAGGAACACAGTTTTTGCTTTAATATAGTGCCTCAAAAATAAACTCAGTAGGAATGTAGTTGAAAAACGTGGGAAAACACTTGTGTGTATGCACAAAGACAAAACCTTACACTGAACTCTACCCCCTTCTTCAGTGACCGTATTCAAACAACTACGCCTAACAAACAGAAAAATAAGGAGGAAAAAAAGCTTAAACAGTATTTGTATTTGAGACTAAAAACATAAAAAGAAGCAGCATGCAAAATTCAGTCATGCAATTTTTCATTCTCACTTGATCAAACTGCAAAATGTGATGCTCATATTAAGTAAATACTATAGCTCATGTAAAATAGTTGACTCTAGCCTGCAAAGACTTGTATAGAACTTCTCCAAAGCAACTACATGAAAACAAATCACTGAAGCCTGTTGCTTCATCCAAAAATTATAGCAAGAAAATCATGTTGCAGAAGCAATAAGTTTTGCTCATTTTCAAGACTGCACTTTGATGACAAACAGTTAAAGCACAACCCTTTCATTTACTCTGTTTCCTCAAAGATCTCCAAGTGCCCAGTTTTGCTTTCTCCAGCCCTACCTTCCTCCACTTCAACTATGGGGAAATTCAGTAAGAGATTCTCAGACTGTTTAAAAATTTTCTACTAAAAAGCGTATTTTATTCATAAACTATAGCCAAATAAGATAATCTGAAGAGCATTCAAGTCCTCAGACAGATTTTTAGTACTTCTTTCATCCTTACATTCTCAAGGCAACATTTCTAGATCTTCCATAGAAATGGTAATGATCTAAATTATTTCATCACACCATTCACTGTGATCTTTTAGATCCAGTAATTATCCAATTACATCCTCCCTGCAGAGCCAAACAGACATGTCTTCTTCAGAGGTCCACTTACAAAGTCAGAAAGTTTGGTCCTTTAATACTAGTGACATTTCTTACTACAGAATCAATTTACCATACTATAAACAAAACAAAAAAACAAAACAAAAAAAAAAAGTAAAAAAAAATCCCTATGTATCATAAAAGAAGATTACAGTGTAATTAAACAGGAAAGCTTAAGCCTGCCATTGAACCAGTACTTAATACCATCCTAGAAAACTTGAAAATTAAATGGAAAATATTAACTTTTTTCCCATTTAGTTCTCAACCAAAAGTAATTTTGTTTCCAACTTCAAAGAAAACCTTGGTATTTCAATTTTAAAGTATTTTGGTATGCTTTGGTTTGGTTTTTAACCGATCAAGACATATGTATTTCCCACTACATACATTCTTCAATACACAGATGGAAGGGGAGTAAGAAATTACAAAACATAACATTGTTATACAATGTACTATACAAAAACCTGTCATTTAAGTTGCAAGAAACCTAGTCATCAATAAGTGAAAAAATACCTCGCTCAAAAATCAATTATGTTGAGTCTTTTGTACAGAGAAGTAGTACACCTTTCAGGCAACCGGTATTAATGAGCAGACATGGCTATAGAATCTCCATCTGTTTTTCTGACAAAGCTGTGACTACTCCAGTCTCTCATTGAAATTCCATTAATCTGGTGCACCAAGGACCAATGCGAAAATCAAAACTCCATCTAACCCTTTATCAGCTCACAATAACCTACAAGTGAACTCTGCCTGTTAGCATACAGCAAGTTATGATTTTGCTATCAATCAGGCTGTTAGCCAATAAAAAAAAAAAAAAATCAAGTTAAGACCAGAGTGCCTGGCTGTGCTGTTTTGTTTGGTCTGTCTTGTTTTTCAGTTTGTTATTTTATTTGGGGGTTTTGTTGTGTTTTATCCCTCTTCCAATTTCTGTAGGGTGTCTGGACATGTAAGCCCATGCATCATTCTCTTTCGTTGTGATTTAATTGCTGCCAGCAATCAAGTCAAAGCATCACTGAAGTGTGCTTGAATTTCATTAGATGATATAACTTATGCTACTTTCCTACAGTACCTAATAAACCATAAAGAAACCAAAACACATATGGCTTGAGGGAATAACTGGAAAATTAGGTGGCCATTTGGGAACTGAGTGAACTTTTGAACCAGAGGAACAGAGAAAAAGAAATATTAAAAGGAAAGACAGACTTAGGATGCACACAGAGAGGTGGGGGTTTGACCTTTTCAGTACCTAGAAAATTACATTAGCATTATGAAAAATACATATCATGTTTAGAGTTTATAATCCATCAAAGTTTAGATACTTTGTTAGTGCCTACCATAAGGTAAAAGTCAAAAGGACAACATAACAATCAGATTTGACAAAAGGCCTTTAGGTGACCTGTGCTAATTTAGTTATCCCATACTTATTGTTAAATGGATTATCTCTCTTGTAATTAATACACCATTAGACAAAGGTCACACAAAAACTCCAGGATTTTACAATGACTGTAACGTACACATAATACACTAATTCTTTATCTGGTACCAAGCGTGTGCCTTCACAAATTATGTTTTGACAGTAATGCCGCAAAGTTAAATTGCGACACTTTCAGAAGTCATACAAACCTTGCAGCCTAACTCAAGTATATAAAGAGAAATGCCTTGGGGTTTTTTAGCAGAAAATATATGTAGACAGTTTTACATAATAATAGGAATGGACTTAAACATAAATAAAAATCACTTCAATTTGGTTGCCTACAGATAGGGCCCTCTGTTGATGCTGAGAGCCTTGATCCTACACAAATCAGGTTTTAGATCTGTACAGAGCCCTGCTGAACTGAACTGGTAATTATATAAGATCAAACATCTACCTTACAGACCCAGTTCCTTGAGAAGGATTTAAATATTGAACATTAACAGACTGCTAAAAAACTAAAATACAGTATTAAGCTTCAACAAACCCATTTATGCCTATTAGAACTGAAACAAATGGCACCTCTGGGGATCAATCCACCTCTTATAAGATTTTCCCAACATACATTTTCATACACAGGCTAGGTGGCTAGACTGGAATGATGAATTATATATGTTAAAATCAAAATGGTCTTAGAATGACACATTGGACATTCAAAGAGAAAAAGAAGAACACTGTTTACTCCAATAAATTATGTATTTACAGATCAGAGTTTACCACTTTCTCTCAAATTTTCCTCGTGCTACACTCCCACTAGGTAATTAAAGAGGATTTATCACAAAATACAGAAAGACCAGCAAGGTAAAAATACCTCAAATATAAAAGAATCACATCCTCTATATTCCTACCTAAACTGGTACGAATTAGTCAAGAGATTGTTGAGCAGCTAGTATACCTACTCTCGTAACTTCCAAAATGGCTAAAAATTCATCACCCATCTGTACAAACTCATATGGTATTTCACACAGTCTTGCATCAGCATTCTTCAGCCATTCATTATTTAGGTTATGAATGTTATCACTTTTCTCTTGATTAACTGTTTTGAAACAATTCCATAATCATATCTCCTATTAAACAGTCATATAATTTTGTCACATACCCTTTATGCAATCAGTACCATGTTATTAAGTTACAATTAGAAATAATGATAAGATTATGTTTGTAAGCAAAAATAAATACATGGAAAGTTGCATTCATCTGTAGTTTTGAAAATTAGCTTGGGTTTTCTAAAAGCCATACTCAATCTGACTGATAATTACGTTTCAACCAGAGAGCAAAAAGGCCTGGTTTTACTTTTTTTAATAGAAGGTCACACTGCCAACATGCAATAAGCTCAATATAAAAAAAAAGTGTGATTATTATTGTTATACATTTTACAGAGTTCTGGACATTAAAAAAAATGCATTATTCTGAATCAGTGGTTAGAAGGTTTATCACTTATGCATGTACTTGACTTATCCCTGTTCTGCAATAGACATAATTTTATACCTCATAAAAGCAATTTATGTTTCCAAAGGGAATAATCTGGATAATATAAAATGTGGAGTGCTACATTGCAGGAAGCATATTTTCATTCAGCAATTGTATTTCGAGATGGAGCTGCACAGTTTGATCATCATATCATGTCAGAAAACATCATTCACTAGTAAGTCTATCTAACTTCTAGTGCCACAAATTAATATCCATCGTTAATTTATTTGTACATATACTTAATTTACTGCCATATATTATCCATAGAAGGTGTTTATATTATGTATACAATAGACTAATCTCAAAAATATGGACACTATGCTAAAGCAAGCTTGTTAACTGTTGAAATATTCAATTGTTCATGTCTTCAGAACAGTTGCATTTAGCATTAAGCTTAATGAATACAAAATAAAACATGGAAAACAGCTATGAAGTGTAGACTTTTTTTAAATGCAAACCCAAACTTAAAATTTATATAACAAAAACATTGTACAAAAGCCTGTCTTAATGGAAGGAAACACTGTAGGAATAATTAATTTAATATTTTATGAAGCTATTCTGCATGGAGTTTGCAGAAAAATATCAATCACATAAACTGTTTCATTATTTATTAGATAAATAATACAGCAAGCCATTAAGTAGCACAATAAAATTAAGCAAGAATCTGATAATGTTGAATTAACAAACAATTTGTTACTACAAATATTCACACTGGTTTAGCCACTGATCTATCTTTAAAAACATATGCATCTACAGAAGATGCTTTGTTATCAAAAAACATGAGTTTAGAAACACCGTGTAAATTCGAGACAGCTTCACTATGCTCTAGGACCACTAGAGAGAGCTCTTCAGTTCCTTTAAAGGTTCTTGCAAAGGTAAGAAAAGTGTCCAGCTGTGCTGCTTATCTGTTTATCTGTTTTCCAACACTAACGTTCGCATCACGAGGATCAGATTACATCAGTTCATAGCAAACCGGCAAATCTAGTACATTCTAAGGTAAACAGTGTCACATACCATCTGAAGGTGCTTCATCCTCTTTATCAAATCGGTCAGATGCTATTGAGACGCTATCAGGAGGCGAAGAAAGAGAGTTCTCAGACTCTTCCTCATCTTCCAGCTCTGTAAAAGTCAATATACATTGCTAGTTAAATAGTTTATCACACAAACACACAGAATAAAAATAAGGAGGATGTTAATTCCTATCTGGAGCTGAAAAAATCCTATTTCTCATGGGCACTTGCAGGCTCCAGCACTGCTGTGAGCAATGCCATTCTAGGGCTACCTTCTGACCCGATGTGTAAGTGCTGCTGGAGCGGTTTCCCTAAACGCTGTCATATAATGAACCTGCTCCCAGCACTGCACAGCTGGCAGCTTCTCACAAGGGGGGAAAGAAACACCACAGCAAAGAAGGGGGAAAGAGAAAACACTGGCAGAAGGAAAAAAGGAGAGCACCAGGCTCCGAAGTTCTGCCTGTCCTAGTGAGGGATGGAGCTGCAGCAACTTCCCTCCCAGGAAATGCCAAACTACTGTTGGCAGGAGTTTGTTGACCTCTGCCCACTTTCACTTTTCTTCACTGTAATTAGGCACTGCTTTGAAAATTGTGTGTGTATTCCTCCCATGAAACTAGAAGTGGAATTGCCGTCTGGCAGCACCTGGTATAACCTGTGGCTTAACGCAGGATTCTGTTAATGAATTTCTTGCCCAACTGAGAGCCCTGCTAAAACAGATACAAAACCTACATTATCAGCTAATCTAATGCACTCTGATCAGTGTCATGCATAAGCATGAAGGTCTGGGAAAGATATAGTGAAATCAATATTAGCCAAGGCTTTCACCTAATTAGGCAAAATTTAACTTCTTCCCGAAACTCAGTCTATTTTCTCAGATATGTTTAACACATCTAGGCAAAGAAGAGGGGGAAAAATAACAAACTACATTGCTCCTAAAAAAAACCCGAATAAAGTCTTGGTGAAGGAGAAAAAACTAAATATGGCAAAAATCACCAGACCAGAATCATAAAGTTGATGCTCCATTAGATCAAATGGTCCTCAAACTTCTTGAAAACCATGTAACATTAAATTGTTCAAGCACTGCCTTTTGGTATATACACACACAAAAAGCTTTCCAGAGACCTCCAAATATCCTTCTCTATTCATGTGTTCCCTTTTGGAGCACTGGATGGGAAGACTAATTTCTAAGAATCCAAAATAAACCCATGCATAGTGAAAATATTCTTCTCCACAGACACAGGAATTGATTTTATCAGTAGGATTGCCTAGCCATGGCTGAGTTTTACCCCCTCCCATTTAACAATGGAAATACACAGAAAATTCAGAGACTATGTCAAGAAAGCACCGTGGCTGCTTGTAAAGAACAGCAAGCTTTCCATGCAGTTAAAACAACAAAGCCTGATATTTGCTTCGCTGCAGTTCTTTTATATTCAAGAGTTGTCAAATACCAGCTAGGCTTTCCCTTCATTAATTTAGTATGCTTTTCTTGGGAAAGCTTCCTTCCAAGCTCCCATGCCATTTAACAACTGCTCTGAATCTGAACCTGACTCCAACCTATTTTTGACACAGCCATCTTCCAGTAGCATGCCAGTCATCGTGTTAATCTGATCAAAATATTTGCACTTCATCACACCTGTCAAACCAATCAAAAGTAAATTATTTCTCTCTAGAATTCACCTCTTTCTCCAAATAGAAGAACACAGAGCAGATAGCACATGAACAGAAAATATTAATGCCATATTTATAACCAGCATGATCATCTTTCACACTTACAGGCCAGAGACCAGTTGCCTGTCTCTCTTTGCCTATATATATATATCTCTATTAGATGATACCCTCCGTATAAAAAGAGCAAACATGATATTCACAACCTATACAATGGCAAAAGTTGTTCCATTCTTTCCCTGTCCTCAACTTTTACTAGTACTAGAATGCATAGAATATATGTGTAGATGTAAGCCCTGGTTGTCAATCAAAAATGTCCTCTTATCAGCTATGCATAAACATGTTATCATTTAACCTTCATGAAAGTGCAAGCAATAATTTAAAATATTGGGCTGTATTTCTAGCAGAAAACAATTGCACAAACACCACACTCCAGCACATACAATTCATGGGCTGAATGGCAAACTTTAGTATATTTGAATGAGTAACACTTGTGGATGACAAGCAGGTGAGTACATATGTAGAAAGAACATCTCCAGAGGATGCTGCCCCACTCAGCAATACATAATCTCTTATTTAAGTTTGCATAGCTGCACTGTTACCTTGCTCTTCCACTAAGTCACCATACTACCATTTTCCAATCACACTTAGGATTTCAAATTCAGTAAACATTTGTGCTTTACTTTCATAAAAAAGCCAGATGACCTAGGAACAAGGGACTTTTTAATACATATGTATTTAGGGCATACCATATACCTGTCCCAGATTGTCCTGGTTTTGGCTTGGATAGAGTTAATTTTTTTCACAGTAGCTGGTATCAGGCTACGTTTTGGATTTGTGCTAAAAACAGTGTTGATAAAACAGGCACGTTTCAGTTACTGCTGAGCAGTGCTTACAGAGTCAAGACCTTTTCTTCTTCTCACACCACCACACCAGTGAGTGGGCTGGGGGTGCACAAGAAGCTGGGAGGGGACACAGCTGGGACAGCTGACCCCAACTGACCAAGAGGATAGTCCATACCACATGATGCCATGCTCAGCATATAAAGCTGCGGGAAAAAGAAGGAAGTGGGGGACGTTTAGAGTGATGATGTTTGTCTTTCCAAGACACTGTTACTTGTGATGGAGTCCTGCTCTCCTGGAAAAGGCTGAACACCTGCCTACCCATGGCAAGTGATGAATGAATTCCTTATGTTTTGCTTGTGTGTGCAGTTTTTGCTTTACCTATTATATCAACTTCTTATCAACCCATGAGTTTTCTCACTTTTGCCTTTCCGATTATCTCTTCTATCCCAGCGGGGGCAAATGAGCGAGGGACTATGTGGGCCTTAGTTGCCATCTGGCATGAAAACCATGACACAATTATATACGGTATTTGAAACAACAAAAACCATGGCAACACTGAATGTAGATTTATAATAAAACAAGTTTTTGGTTTATGTCTACAATATCCAAATTCAAAATGCTCTTAAAACAAAACAACCAAAAAAAGAAAAGTGTTGAGAGTGTTAAGAAGAAAGAAATTGTACTCAGTGCTTTACAGTTATCAAAGCATTCTCTAGATATTAAATCCTAAATAAGGCTTGAAGACTTCCATGAAAAAAAAAGCCCTCATTGAGAAAGACAATCAGAACAAATATATAAATCCTGTGTCATACAATACTACATTTAGGTAGCCACACTTTACATGAAAAATGTGGAGAATAGGTGGCAGACTCTGGATAGAGGTACAAGCAACCTGCACTCATGCAGGACTAGATTCAACAAAAAAATCCTCCAATTTTTATTTCAGAGTAAATAAAAATAGTAGCAAATAAATAATAGTTTTCATAAATTTATATTATACACTGAAAAATACAATTCTTAAATCATCTAATTTGTACAGAAGGACTGTAGGCATTTCAATAGGAAAGCTGACTCATTGTGCTCTGGAGCTTTAACAAGCAACATTCCACACATTTACGTACTGGCACAAAAGAAGGACTGCTTCCTGGTATCAACCTTGGGGTTTTTGCCTCCTCGTTCTGTCAGCGTTAAAAGATATCTTATGTATGTTATTAATGTATAAAGACATTGCTCCTAACAGTTCACAGAGAGGCTTCCTGTTGATCCTATGCTGTCTCCTACATTCCCACTCAGGGTAATCTCTGCCCTTTCTCCACTTTACATGCTCCTCCATCCATGTGTTTCATTGAAGTTTATACTCCACCTACGGAGCAAAGAGCAGACAGAATTGCATTTGAAGCTCCACGTGTCACTCCTTGAACAGTCAGAGGAGTCAGTGTTGAGCAGCACAAATCACTATTCTCTTCAGGTGCCAAGTATCTAAAAATACACTCAAAAAGCATCAATAAATTAAAGAAAAGCATTCAACTTGCACTTATGTAATAGAAAACCGAACTACAAAGCAACAATGGGCATCAGGTAAATGTATCCAATACAATTTGCAGGCATAATTGAAAGCATTGCTGCCTAATCAAACATCTAAAAGCAAAGCATGCTCAAACAAAATGTCTATAGACTCATTAGTTGGCAGCCATTCCATTACAATCACACATAATGTCAGTAGTGCCTTGAACCCATGCCAATGACAACAGCATAAATTTTGCATCTCATTTCTATGGTCATAAAATTAATGACCAGTTTAAAAATAATTCTTTGCAAAAGTTATTGCCTAAAGAAATGACATGAATGTGTCCCTGTTATGCAGCCACAAGTACAATTATGGAGTTGATGCTCATTAATATAGTTTCTCGTTTCCCCAGAATAACATATGATCTATCTGGAAGTTGGGGAAAAAAATAGCTTAATTAAAGGTAGATATTTAACAGTCACAATAACAAAAATACGTACATGAACTGACCCTATTCTCCAGTTTCTGCAACTTAAACTAATCTCTTACAGGTTTGATAGCAGAATCAATATTTTATGATGTCTGTTAAAAAAAAAAAACAAAACAAAACACGTCATTCCTTATTAAATGCTACCTTTTCCATTACAGCTTATTTATTGATTCAGGAAATAATGCATTCCAAAGGGTAAGTTTACCACATTAGGAATGGAGCATAAAACAAAATCTCGTCATTGTAACAAGGACTGTACTTCAGTTCCTACCCCCTGTTCTGAAGACTTCCATCAAATTTAGTTGGCACAAGCCCAGTATAACGAATAGGACCATATTACATTATAAGAATCCAGCTTAAAAAAAAATCCAGACTTCTTTTTCTCCCAAGAATTCATTTTCTTCTGAAACAGTGAGATTATAAAAATGAATTCCTAAGCATTAAAGATACTGCTTACATCACTTACTCTAAAAAAAGAGCAAGCAAGATGTTTCAGCCAATGCCTCTGAAAGAGACTTGCTAGCTCACATCCTCAGATAACTAAACACTTTCAATTTATTTCTAAAAATGTCTAGACAGAATGATGCATTAAAACTGCTCAAGTATAAGAGAAATAAAACAACTCACGAAAATAAAAAGACATGTAGGTCACACCACCCTGCTTCTTGCCATTTCAGAAGGTCCCAAGTCAGAGCACGTTGAAATCAGTTCCTTCTGTCCAATCTCTGCCACAGTAAGAACCCACCAAAACAGGACTGGATAAAGCTATCAAGCAGATCAAGCAAGATTCTCACTACACATTTTTCATAAGAAAAAGTAGGCAAAGCTGCTTTCAAGCTGGCAGGGGTATACTTTAGCCCCTTGAAAGGGGCATCTTATATTTTTAAGATGCTATTGACCCAATCCACCAGTCACCCTGCAAGACTGGATTCTTCTGACAACCAATTTTTCAATGCATGCTTTGACATGCAGTCTGCTCCTACACTCTCATTCCTGAAGGGCCTTCTAGGGTCCCCTATTAACATGATGATTTTTAATGGCTTGTTTCGTAAAGGTCAAGTAGAAACTCTTTAGCAGCTACTTCTTAAACAATACTGAAACAATTATTAAGTTTGCAAGCAAACACATTTCAAGCAAGCAAAGCAACTGCAACTTTTACTTTGAGTTGCCTCTCATTCTTATGATGCATATCACGACAAGACCATTTTGTGCTGCACTGGTGGGTCTATCTCGTGTTACTTGAAATTTCGCTTGGCATGGACACTTCACAGACAACAGCTGCATGTACATGAAAGGGACAACACAGTGACTTGCCCACAGTGAAACCTCCCAGACTTCTGGGATAGAGTGATATTTAGCACACTTTTAATGCATTTGATGGTCTCTCCAGGAATACGTCATGATGATCCTCAAAGAACTGGGTAACAACTAAGCCATATCATTTCCCATCCCATAGGTCAAATACTAATGATGTATTTATGCTCTTGACTAAAAAGTTCAAGTGTGTTAAAATACAGAACTCGCATGCACATGTGGCTCTGGTGACCACAAGATACTGACTCCCTTTCTCAAGTCCAAAGAGACTCCAACTTGCTGCCATTTCCTGAAAAAGAGTGTACAGAGGGGAAAAAAAATAAAAAGGAAATATCACCTCTTTTCAAAAACAGAAAAGAAAAAAATGTAAAATACAAACCCTTTGCATATAGTGCTACTCTAACAGCTTGACTGTTTCCAGGAAGCAGAAGTCTCAAGCTCCAGACACACTCTGCTATGCCAAGAGCCAGAAGTATCTGAGTCATCTAAAGGTTTCCTACAGGTGCTCCCAATAATTACACAGTGAATAACACCAATGCTCTAGAGACATAGATTTACCCTCTACTATGCTCCGGTAAAAAAAAACCCAAAAATGGACCAGTTTTTATCAGAGTGAAAAATGCTAGTTAGAAAATGTCATGTCATACTTTTCTGCATAATTTAGTGCTGCAGATCAGATATGAGGTGCACTGAATGCTTTATGGGGAACTGGTTCTGCAAATTCCCATAGTATGACTCAATTTGGCTAGTACTTTTGGTGTCTCACTTTCAACATTGAGCCAAAATATTTTGCAAAAAGTAATTAAAAATACATATTTTACTAAAATAAATGCATAGAACAGATGGCACGTGAACTTCAAACACAAATACAGTTTCTAGAGCTTAGAGTGCTTCTGCCAACTTTAGCACTATTTTTAGCATAAATTGAAAACAAGGTTCTTTTAACTAAACATTTTGGCAGTCACAGTATTGATTCAATTAATCTCAAAACAGAGAAATGCCAAAAACTGTATTAAGTCAGAACCTTTGACAAAGTTCAGACTTTTATACCCTTAGTGGAATATTAGTCTTACAAAAAATGAATCCATTTTTTATGCAAATTACCTTCATTTTCAAGTTTCTTCCCAATTCTAAGATCTAGAACAGGTTGCTGAGTGTGACTACAGCTTTGCAGTTTTGCTTAAACTGCTTAGATCAAGAGTCAAATATTTCAAATTAAAAGAAAAAAAGGCAGCAGTGTCTAAGAGAAAGATATTTCTACACAGTTCTTCAATTTAAGAATAAAATAGATACAATAAATGTCTAATAACTTAAAAAAATAAAATTGGCTGAAAGATCAGTGGATTGGCTATAAATATAACTGTACATTTTTGGTCATAAGAACAACATGGACTTTCTTTACCCATAAATCAACAACACACTTAACTGTAAAAGTTAGTGTTAAATCAGGTAACACGTCTCACACGAGAATTAAATATTTTCCCATACAATTAATTTTGTGCCTTTCACTTGCATGTATACCCACTTCTCCTAAAAATCTTCATTTTTTTTCAACCTATATAGATACAAAAGATGCTTTTGTCAGCATATTTACT
Source organism: Corvus kubaryi (assembly GCF_017639235.1). NCBI lineage: Eukaryota > Metazoa > Chordata > Aves > Passeriformes > Corvidae > Corvus > Corvus kubaryi. The sequence continues at coordinate 25,549,135 of NW_024581137.1, read as the reverse complement.
GACCTGACAGACAACATCAGAAGGCTTCTTTCTAGGAGGATTCAAGAAATTCCTCAAATTCATCAATCTGGTTGCAAAGAAGTATTTATGCACTTTCTGAGAGAGATGCACATGGGTGATTACAGTTTTAAGGAGCCTGGTTCTATTTGTATGCATGCTCTTTAATTATTTTTTATTATTATTCTTTCAAACATCCTTGTTTTATCCTTATGGAAGGTAGGATTCTGTATGCTATTGGCCAAAGTCCATGAAACAAGAGTTTACAAATAGCTTAATCAAACCAGCTAGTCACTACGTGCAAAGTCAGTGGAACTTCAAGAACATTCAGTGATGGAAGAGAGTGGATGAAAGTATGCCCACAACACATACTTGTGGAACAACTCACAGGCTGAAAGAACCACTGTTTGAGAGATCAGAGTCAAGTATCATTATGTCCTACAGGAACATACGAATTTTGAAAGTGTCAGTCCACTTCTTCCAGCTTCCAAAAATACTTCTGGAGGCCTCTGAAGTATGACAGGTCACAACTTACAAGATTCTTGAAAACAGCTGATGTAGTATAACTACTATACCACGATAACATACCATGACAGCATGAACCATTCTTCACTTTCCCTTTCAGCTACAACAGAGATTATTTTATTTACATTTTAAAAATGAAGTAACTGCTACCACAGAACCAAGAACAGTAAATATGGAGTTTAAATGTGCACAGTAGTTTTTATTCTTCCTAGTTTGTTTCAGCGCAGTTTCCACATTTCTGCTCTCACCCCTCCTTTTTTTTCCTAAAAGATATTATCCTTTTTTCACCTTATATGTTGAGCTACTACTTCTTTCTCTGGAGGGCGTGGAACTGACCATCCCTGCCTTCTGAGTTTTCAATACTTTCCAAATTTTCCATTTTTCAAATGTCTAGGTGTGCACAGAGGTATGAAAATGGGCAAAAAAGTTGACTCCCTCAGCTGCTGCCGCTGCTTTGTTACACTAGGAGCTGGCCAAGAATCTGACTGCTTATCTTATGTGAGTCTTTTGTTCTACACCTGCAAAAGTCACACCTAATTTGTACAGTCCTAAAGTAAGAATGACACAACCAAATAAAGTTTAGCACACACTTCTTGAACTCTGGAAATTATACCAACAACTCATACCACTGAATTCCATTCCCTCAAATATACTGCAAGTAAGTGCAGGCTCCAATTTCTCACAATTTTTTAATATTCCTGCATGCAGCAAATGCACAGTAATTTGGAGAAATGTATCCTTGCTTGCAGAAAACAATGGTATAACTTTCATTTTATTGAAAAATACCGAAAACTAAGGTGTTAGTGTTCGCAAGCCTCAGCATTTATACATAGTTCTACGACCTGAACCAGAGATATATCAAGAGAATTTTTAAAAAGGCAATATATCCTTCTTAAGACTCAAATGTACTCTAATAAAAAGAAGACTGAATATAATTTTCACAGAAATCAGAGCAAGTTATGCAGTAACAATTACAGACTATATAAATCAAATCATCCATTTTGCTAGAGATAATGAAATCTCATTTTTGTTAATAATTTGTTGAATTGGAAAAGAAATTCTGAATCAAATTACCAATGAAGAAAGTAAATAGATTAGAATTTTCTTGACCTTCAAATTACACAAAGCAGTAAATGCAAACTCGCTTTTTGTGGGCAACTCTCATGCTTACTACAGAGTCAGAGCTTCAGGAAGTTATTAAATCTTAAAAAACATGCTCTCCCAAAGTCAGATACATTTGCAATGAAACAATATCATGATATCACCTAATATCATGTAATTTCCTTTAATAAAATAACATTTACTTTCCCACACTCAGTTCTGTTGGACAGTGAGGAGAAGAGGACAACTACATTTTATCTTCTGTAACAGTGCTGAGGTACAATATAAAAAACCAGCAAATTATTATAATACTATTTTTAAACAATCACATAGTTGGAGTTTACAAAATCTTGGCAATCTTGAATCTTTGGGAAGCTTCAAGTTGCACTGTCCCTTTCAGTTGAACTGTTATGGCTGCACAACTTGATTTAAACAGGCAGAAGAAATGTATGAACTTGTTGAGCCTTGTTATAACATTACTTGCCTAATATGACTTACATATTTTCACTTTCTCAGGAGGCATGCTGTAGCCTACACAGTTGAACTTCCTTGTCCAGAAACAGACAGTTCTTCAACCACTGCAAAAAGTGAAGCTTTGCATAGGCTTTTTTGACCTCGCACTGTGACCCTCATACCAGCATCCACAGGCTATAGGTCATGACCTCAAGAATTAGCATCATGGAAATAAGAGCCCTTCCAGGTTTAGTTACAGAACAGAACACTGTAGCAACCCTTCAGTCTTCTCTAAACTGAACTCTGCAGCTTTGTTTAAACTCCACTGGAAGACAATAGATAACCCACACTTCAGTTTTCATTACTCGCACACTAAATCATCTCCTCTCCAGCTAAAGGTCTGAGCTCCCGCTGCACTATGAAAACATTCATTCAGTGTGGATCGAAAGCCAATATCATATTGCCACGAGATGATCCTATTAAAAGGTTAAAGAAACATCACTATGGAATTGAAGACTTTTGCAACGTTAAGAAAAAAGGCTGAAATAAGGAATCCCTGTTAAAATTTTATCTCCCAAGCAGGCTACTTTGCATACACTTCCTCTGAAAAAAAAAACCAAACCTACATCGCATGATCTTTCACAAGGCTGCACTCTTGCTAATAAAGCTCCATTTATACTAAATTTATAATAAACACGCTCCATAACAAGCTCCGTTATATATTAAACCCTGAACTACATTTCCAGACTAATCCTTCCACCAGCGAGCGCTCCGAGATGCGCTCCCTGACGGCAGCGGGCCCCGGTGGATGCGCGCGCGCCGGGCCCTGGCGCCGCTGTTCCCCGCGTGCCGCAGCAGGGGGCGCCAACCCCCTCGGCCTCGGGCGGCCGCGGCAGTGGGAAAACCGCGGCGGGAACGGCGCGGGAGACGGGCACGAGACTCACCTTTCTCCGGGAATTCTTGAAGATAACTGTAGAAAAAGAAGAAGAAACATCATAAAGCAACGCACACTTGCAAACCCGCGGCACGAGGACATGGCACAGAACAACAACCAGTTTTCAACAAGTTTTGTGGTTGAAACACCGCTGCAAGTTTTCCTTGAAAATTCTGAAGTCTTTATCTTTGGCTTAAAGGATTTACTCAGTTTTCCTTTTGCCCTTGCAGCTGAGAGAATCCCCAGACACTTCAAGGAAGACTTGAACAAAACCAAATCCAGACTGAGCAGCCTTTTCTAGTAACATACATCTACTCAGGTATCTTAAGGCATAAACACACACAAAAGCATCCTTAATTTTAGTAAACCTTCTAAATGTTAACATATTTCAGGAAGTTTTGTGCACAAGTAAAACCATTAAGCATATTTTAAAATAAACCAGTAGTTCAATAGGGAAAGGAAAAAAAATCAAAAATAGCGGGTATAGCTGCAGTAAATTTGCAGAAATCCAAATGAAAATGTATTAATAATTAACCAAAAATATAGAAGTTAACTCATGCCTAAATAAAAATTCCTTTTCAGATAAGGAGATCTCATCTTATGTAATACCTAGAAAAACAAAAAAAAATTTATCATCCCAGAGGGAAAACATACTTTTATATACCTATATACCTTTTCTTCAGAGCTAAATCTTTGTATTTCAGAAACAAAAATAATTACAGGATGGAATTTGATGATACAGACAAATAATCAGGACATAGTTATGTAGAATGGTATTCAAGAAGCATTCATGGACTATGAACTAACTGGCAAATAAAATGCAGCTGCCAAAATCATCCTTATGAACAATGAACAGTAGTAAGGGTATCAGGGTAGTCAGTAAGGAGATGCTGTCAAGAAACAAGCAGAAAAGAAGGGAATGGTCTAGAGATAAGAAACTGAGAAATGCAAACAGATAAAAGGCCAGATCTAAGAAATCCAGTGTAGCAAGTGGTAGTAATACATACAGCCCAACATGTGGGATGTTAAAATCAAAGATGACTACAATGTGCATGTATTTTGTAGCCTGCATGAAAAACAAAACACTGTTAACAGTGAATAATATTACAGGAAATGAGGAAGGAATTAGAAATTAAAATAAGATGTGAAACCATGGGGTCACCCAAGTGAATAGCAAAAGATTCAGTGTCGATATGCTCATAACCACAGGTTCCCTCCCTTTGATATTCCATCAGCCAAAAAAGCATCATTCAGTCAAGAAAAAAGCCAGTAGCACTGTATCTGCAAGTCATCTGTACAGTCACAGTTGACTCAATAACCCAGAACGGAAAGCACAGGAACAACAAAAAAATAAAATCCTACTTTCTTAAAAGAGAGGATGGGGGAGAGCTAGTTCCCTAAGCATTTACAGCCCGAATGAAAAGAACCTTCAAATTGTAAGACTTTGGGTCACATCTCGTGTCTCCCTCCAGTTAGTGACGCCCTCGCCAGATGATTGTGCTGTTCTTGAAATTGTAAACAAGTGCCACAGGGGCAGAAGCATGCCATGAATGGAATGCTTAGGAGATACCACACAGGAGTGACCACTAGAAAAACACTTTGAAAACAACAATTTGAAAAGAACAGCAAGTACTCGGCTATATCCTAGTTGATAAGAGTTCTAAGTAAAGAGCTTTTTCAAAGAAAATTTTGTAGTGCAAATGAAACTATAGCTAAATCTCATTAGCTGAATTGCTGACTGAAATTAACACACCATAGAACTCTCTCAAATCATCCTTGATATTAAAACAAAAACACTCACAGCCCTCTGTTTTGCCTGTCATAGCACGTTGCTTAAACAAACTTATGATCTATAAATAGCTTCAGTTATGTTTCAGTTTTCTATTACAGAGCTAAACAACAGAATAGGTAATAAAGCAAAGTCAGCATTGAATTATGCTGTCTTACACCAGCTGAGTATGGTGATAGGGAGCTCATTCATATCCTCAATACATTATATTTCTCATATTTTAATGAATCTCACCAAATGAGAGGTGAAGGCAAGCTCTACCCAACTAGCTTGCAATCAGGTTTCAGAATATTAAGCAATTCAAATGGGACAAATCATTCTGATCCCATTTCTTACTAAATTGTAGCAGTTCTGAGAAGGAAAGACTTGAACCCATTTTTTTAAAAATCAGGACCTAGGCAGATTTTTTTAATTGTTAATATGCTTAATGTTTATTAAAAGATTGCAAAAAACTTTAAGTTATCAGTAAGTGACTTTGTAACACATTAAAGCCATGAAGTTCACTTACCTTGCCTTAACATCCTTTATCTTCTTAAGAAGAACTTCCCTTCTTTCTTTTGCTTTCTTGGATAGATTTTCTCCTTTTAGTGTTTGGGAAACAAATGTTTCAACATCTAAATAAAGAAGAAAAATGAACACACCTCAAAAAAAAAATATTGCTGTAATGAGTTTATCCTGATACTACAGTGAAAAAAACAAGAAAATCATTTTCAGCCCTACTCACAGCATAGTTAACAGACATTTTAGATTCTAAATGGGATACATTTGTTCTCTATCTACTCATGCTTAGCACAGCAAATCCTATGGTGACATTTGATTCTTGCACACTTAATTATGCTACGCAAGTCCTAATAAATTGCAGTCCTATAACAATTACTTTCCATCACCTAAAGTAAAAGACAAAGCTAAAACATGGAAATAGCCTTTATGCATATATTACTGCCACGTTATTTCAGAAGTTCAAGTTCCAAAGATGGTTGTGTAATTTATTATTTCAGCAGTAACACTTACCCAGATACTAATACAGCTCACTTACTGGTTACAGTATTCTCAAGTGTTCTCACATTGCCTCTGAAATCACTGACTGACTAAAGATTCATATCTAAAGCAATCCTGAAAACAATTAGGCAGGCACAATAACCATATCAAAGGAGTCAAGTTCAACAGTGTAGTTGAAATTAAGCACACCTGCACTTGTAGAACCACAAACTAAGGCTCCAGCCTGCACTGTAAGTTTTAATCCTTATAATACTTTTATACAATCATGTAGAAACAAAGCATTCCATAAAAGGTACCACAGTTATTTTAATATAGCAAATATCCATTCCATAGGATAAAAAGAATGTAATGTCTGAGCATTTGTGGGAGTGTAACTCCCCCAGCAGCATGTTTTCTTGGTTAACTAAACAATGGTAAAAAGCAACTCTAAAAGTTTCTTATAGTTACCAATCAGTATACAATTATCCCAAAAGCAGAAAAGTAGAAATACAACCAAAAAATCCTGCTTGTTAACATAAATGTCTCACCTGTATGGGTAACAATTGCTCATTGAATATGAGAAAGCATTTGTAGGTAACAAAACACCTTCTCACAGTGCCTGCCCACCTCCATACACAGACACACACATGTATATATACCTTGGCTCACTCTGTATAGATGCAAATGCATATGGTTAGTACTATTTTAATCCTCTAACTTTTCCAATCAGATGAGACATTCCATTTTAATACAGAAACATAAATAACAGCCAATTAAGTACTCAACTGTCTGCATGCAAAAGTTTACATGAATATTTACTGCAGATTTCCTAAATGAAAAACTTAATTGTCTGCTTTTTTCTTTATAAAACAGAAACATATCACAATTTGTATTACAGGCTGCAAGAAAACAAGTCAAAAGTTACTCTTTGAGAACATTAGCATAGCTATTACAAAGATGTTGTTCTTTACAAATAATTTACTAGATTATTTTTTAGATGTTTAGATTATTATCCTCACAGAGTGTGGCAAAAACATTCATTTTTTACAGTATTTTAGATTTCTGAAGAATTATATTGATCCCCCTCCCCATAAGACAGAGAATCTTCCCCATTACATTTTCCAAAGCAATCCTGAATGGAGGAGACCACTCAGTTCTACGGCATTCCTTCTTTGAAAGGACAGAAGGAAAGGCACTTAACATGTATTAATGAATCCTCCAGACATGCCCCCAACAGCCCCTTTACTGTATACCAAGTATGCCTACAAAGATTTTGTCCAAACCCTTAGAAAAACTACACATCTTCGTAAATTCCAATGTTTGGAATTGCCAATCAAGCTGGCAGATGAGAACCCACAAAATTCAATGATATTGACCAACTACAAAACTAAGATTAAAAAAACTGATACTTTTACTATTCAGAGCAAAAATCAAAATCATCAACAGCTTTTCTCTCAATAAAACCTAACAGGATTTTCCAGTACAAAATAAGCTTTCACTTGGAAAGGGACAGCCTGATAAAATATTTATTTCTCCATACTTTTACATATTTATTTTAAAAATTAGATAGCAGCTTCAAAGTTCTACCTAGGCACCAATATGCAAAAATTTAGAGGAATTAGTCATGTTTGTAAATCAGGAGCAATACTTGCACAATAACCTTTGGACACTAATTAATCACAAATCTTGGCTTCAGGAGTCTTCATTTAAACTCAGTGGGTTTCCTTACTTCTTGGAAAAGCTCAGCCCAGGTGAGAATTCTGCCATCCCAGATTTTGACTGACTATCAAAGCTTTATTCAAAAACAAATGTTGAAATAACACAATCAAGGAGTATGTGGGGACTGGAAACCAAGCTGGTTATTATAAACAAGGCTTAAAATACGCTGTAGATACAAAAATTTGAGGACTAACTATATTGCTGACAGATTTTGTTCTTTTCCAGAAAACCTTGGACTTCAAAAGCAGAAATAATAGAGAATTTTCAACCATGGAAGGACAGGGCAGAGTAGATGCTGCATTTACTCTCAGTATAAGTAGAGTTGGAGGAGAGAGGCAGAAAGAGCATATACAAGTTTGTCATTTCTAAACAGCAGTAGTTACAGAAGACTTCCCTGGGATGGCTTCCCTCTCACACAAATATGTGAAACAAGTTCTCCGAGCTTAGGCGTATCCACAATCAGGGTGCGCTGTTCTCAACATGGAACACTATTACTTCCATATGTCCAGAGACACCATATAGCTTGATTCATCACAACCCCAACATATGAAGACAGACCTGATATACGCATGATGCTAAAGAAGCAGTTCACTTGAAAATTACATTTTTATCATAGATTTTTCTTATCTACTCACAATTACACAGTATGTTATATATCTTTTTCTAATCTGCTGCTGTAAATCCATCCAGGATGCACCAGATGCACAAGATGAGTAACAGCCTAAGCTTCTCTGGACAAGAAGTCAGCAAGTCATCCAAGTTATGATCGTCTGATCACTACCTGTACTTCCACACTGTGGAGGAATACTGACTGCCTTAACATAAGAAAATGTTCCTGTAATTTCTCTGACCTTCCACGAAGTGATTTACCTAGGAATTAGAACAGAACTTGGGACTTCAGTACAACAGATCCAAGTTTCATACAGTAAACTTCAAAGAGAAGCAGCAAAATTTACCCATTTCTCACCACTGTTCTAGTCACTTACTTGCTCTCCCCTCTCCAGGATGATCCACAACTTGTTCTCTCCTGTATTAGTTTAATGCTACTCAGAAAACGAAACTACTAGTCACAAGCACTTGAGTGTAGACCTGTTTCATGCTTCAGCAGCAGCCGATCCATCAAGGAATTGAAAAAGGAATAAAAGAGAAACTCCAAAAAGAAAACATCTTTGAAGAGATTTCTGGTCTAAAAGCACTTTAACTAATCCGTTACCCCACAGCAAAAAAAAAAAAAAAAAAAAACAAACAAATTACATATTTCCATAAATTGTTCCTAACAAACTGAGCAGCTGTTTAGTATCACACATTGCAGACACTTAGCTGTTCCCACTAAGAACATGAAAATAGAAAAAAAAATAAAATTTTTAAAAAAAGGAAAAATAGGGGAAAAAAAACCTAAACCAAATAAACAAAAACAAAACTAAGAAAAATACACCGTGGAAACCTATTTAACACCTCTTTTCTTAAGCTTGTATGTTAGACTGCTTGATAGCTTAATTACCCATACTTGTTGCTCAGTTTCTTAAAGCCCATGATGCTAAATTTGTTTGCACCATACCCCAGAGAAATTGTTTGCCTGCAGGAATGAACAAAAGCCACCAAACTGAAAGGTCCAATTGATACAATTCACTCACAAATTGCTCTGCCAATACAGGTTACAAACTGACGGAAAAGGGAAGTCACACCACAGTCTAGCTCTGTCCACTTCAACCAGCTCATACAGCTCAAAACTTAAGTGCCAGTTCACAGAACAGTCAAAAGCTAAAAGCCATTTTTATTTCATTTTCATCTACAGTCCTTTCACAATGAGAAAAGTTAAGATTTATTTTGCATTTCATTGTTAAAACAGTTTATGGTTCTCTTTACTTCAATGATTATAAACAGACAACACTGCAAGATTTTCATTGTTTTAAAATCTTTGGAGTTATTTTCTTTAATGAAGGCTGAAACCACACAGATGGAATTTTTCAAGAACATTGTAAATTTCTAGCCCAAAGCAAGTGCTGTGTTAAAGAGTGCTTAAGCATGACAAATCATAGCACATTTGTTGTTTACAGGGTTTAATACTGTAAACATAAGTCACACTTAATAAACAAACATACTTAGGACAGCACTACCTCTATTTTGTGTCAGGGCGGGCCAAGCAGATTCCCACAGAGCCACTCAAAAGACTATGTGCTGGGTCATTCTTTCTCCCCTCCTCCAGCAGACAACCAAAATGTTATCCAATCACATTATCAAGAAGTTAATCACTCCATCATGGACACATCAACTGATGAGTTGACACCATTCAAATGACAAGAGAATAATCAGGAAGTGGCAATAAGGTAGGAGTGTTTCCACACCCACGGCAGGGCCCGCGAACAGCTCTGCCTCCATGGCCCACGGAGAATGCAGGCGCGTTGGGAGGCTGGGCACGCACCCATCGTATGACGAGGGACACTTGCATGGGACAGCCGGGCAGATGTGCTACCACTCGCACAAGAAGGCAGCGGCAGGGCAGCAGAACAACTGCTCCAGCCACCAGCCTCTTCCCATCTCTCTCCTCCACCTCAAGGACTCAGAGAGCCAGCAGGCGGCTGCCAGCCAGAAGATTTGGGACAGCAGGCCAGAGAATTTTGGGAGATAGCTGCAAGCTAGGCACATTTATTACACACACACTGTCCAAAGGTGACGAATATTAAACAGACTGCCATGTATCTTTCAGCTTTACACGGGCTGGCATTAGAAACCAATTAATTAAGTTGATTTCAAAGTTCTCATGTGATTCATTAATAGGGAACAAGTCTGAAGACAAACTATCAAGCAATATTTGTCACTGCCTGTTCTCTTAAATAAAGAAATACTGGAGGATTTTGCTTTTGCTCTCCCCCTGCCTTCACAACTATATTTTAAAGTCTCTCTCCAGAGTTTGCTAAATTGCCTTTTAAATATATATACACTTAATCAGAAACAGAACACATGATGTAAAATAAAAGTGACTGAACTTCAAGATGTCTAAAAATACTACATTTATCCAGCCTAACAAGAAGGTAAGCATTCCTTTTAGTGCAAAGCCCTGGAAAGGACTGCCTTTAAAAACTGCTGTACCTTAAATCCCCAGAAGCAAGGTTAAGTTGCTGTGTTGACATATACAAAGTAAGTATCATGAAAAATGTTGACACTCAACAGTTTTATTAGTGATTTTAAAAGCAGAAGTATACACAAACTGCTAAGACTCCTCAAATGAAGTAAATAGATAAGGCATCTCTTTTAAAACATTAAAAAAGAAATTATAATCAAGGACTATATATATATAGCTACATATCTATCTCTAATCTCATTGGTTGAGTAGTTGTGTATCCTCTCTCTACATTAAAGAGGTGAGAAAAGATGAAGCTGTAACATATTAAGCATATAATGAAAAAAAAACCACACCAGTACAAATCATAATCAAGTTACAAAGTGATTCCAAATGAATGATAATAAAAAATGTTAAGGATTAACCTAAAGATTTACACTGTATGCCACATTATGCTGTGTCTATTGTGGTTTGTTGACATATGATTATGAAAGAAACGTAAACCCAGTCAGATGAAAAAGATAGACTCCATGTTAATTGAAAAAGACAAACTAAGTGAATAATGAGTATATAAAAAATAGCCTATGCCATTTTTATCACCCATATATGACACTTATTCCCAAATTTATGGCAGAGACAATTGAACTATGTTTCAAATCACTGGAGGTTATTTCTTACCAGGAATCCCTCTGTGCATTTTTTTCACCTCACTGTTTCTAATCTTATTCCATTACTATTGAAATATATACATACTACCAAAGCTGTAAATACACGTCTACTTAAAAGATGTCTACAATAATCACCCTGGTTTATCTTGTACAGATGGATTCTTCACCAAGAACTGGCATTTGTAAAAGCCTTGGAAACATGGAAATGATTCTTTAAAAAAAGAGTAAAGTTTTAAAAACCAGCATGCTTTTAAATTTGAACCAACCAATAAAGAAGAGCTACACTGTACCTAGAAGGCTTTTTCTACGACAGGCATGTAAGGAGCAAGTCCAGGAACAGCTGACACGGAAGATGAAGATGGACAGTTCGTATTTTGGGGATCAGGGGTAAATATAACCAGCATAGTCCAAAAATAAAAAGTAAGCAACTCATGCACTGGATCCAGTGTCTTGTAGTTTTCTTGCCTTGCCCTTTTCTGCAAGCTGTTTCCAAGATACAACTAAACAAGTAGGTAAACAGTATTATTTGAAGAAAAAAATAAGAGGAGTCACACAGAGAAAGGTGATTTGGACAATATAACTAAGCATTTAAACAAACTGAATAATACCTGGGTAAAAATGACCTCTATGGCAAGAACATTGGGTTTTATTTAGTTTTGGGGTTTTGTTTAACAGAACAAGGAAAATGGTATTAGGATGGGATATAAGGTTCCATATAAACTAGAGAAAATTTTATCCTATTTTCACAGCAAAAGTATTTGTAACTTTTAAAATATGAATACAGAAGATTCAAACAAGAAATACTGCCAAGTGTGAAAGGAAAATTGAACAAAAGACAAAGCAATAGCACCCATACTATAGTCACAGGTGTCATGAACAGGGGAAAAGATATCATGATCTATTTATATCTAATGATCATGACACCATAAAAAACCGTGAAAAAATAAAGAAGTCTTACCTCCAACTAAATCTTTATTACTGAAAAAAACTCAAGAATTTTTTTTCCAATCAAGATGACTGAAGCAACCAGTCTGGCTTACATTACGGAAGAAATAATATGCCTTTGGGGAAGAAGCAGCCTCCAAACTCCTTCTCGGCTATGAAGAAGCCAAAACTTAGCAAGGAAAAATAGAAATGAGCAGGCTTTCAACAAACTTGTAACCAGCAATAATTTGAGGGGACAAAAAAATAGTAACATTCCACTTTGCCAAACGCCCACAAAAATATCACATAAACACAACAGAGGATGCCTTTTCAAAAGAAGAAAAAGCAGAGCTGGGCTTTCTTCACTAAATTCCACGGTCTCAAGCATCATTTGGAAGTGCAGGGACATGGGCGGGGAATTAAGAAGTTACATACACTACCACACACCTATGAGGTGCAAACAAGGAGATAAGGGAGCAACAAAGTTACTTGCTCCTCCTACCAGGAGTTCAACTCATGACCAGAGGACCCTGTTTCTGTCTCCAGTGTCTCCCTCCCACCACTTGAACAAGTCAGAGAAGACAGGATGGGATTGTGCAATCCCAATAATCCTCTGCAATGAGCCTATTGCCACACTGACCTTTCCCCTTCAGCTTTACAGAAACAGCTTCCTCCTGTTTCCAGCTAATGCAGTTAGCCCTGAGCTCAAGCTGTGCTTCTGCCTGGAACATTTCAGCGCCACTGATATGCAACTATAATGACCCTGCCAGCATGTGTGACAGAATTTGTCTTTGTGTTAAAGATATAATATTGTTTAGGTTCAATGTAAAGCACTCACAAGTCAGAAAGTTTCCTGTGCAACTTTAATTCATCCCCTGGTGTGTTTATTCCCATTATCACCATGTTTAACTACAGGAGCACTTAGCATGTTTTCCAGTAGGACTCCTACTTATTCAGCATAGTGGGCGGACATACTCCAACCATCAATCAAGGGTAAGCAGGGATAAGAAAATCCACGATTGTTCCTCCACTTGTTGAAGAAGTTGGAAATCATAGGCAAAAAGGCCAAGAAAAGGAGGAGGAGCAGAAGAGCACAGTATTTATGAGATTTTGCACCTGTGAGGGCCTCTCTGCTATGTAACATCAGGCTAAAATACGGTGCTTGTCGCTAGCCATTAGCTGCACATTCTCAACTGAACCTGTTTTGAAGTACCTGGCACTTGTAATGGCCACTGAATATAGACATCCAACTCATATTATTTTCTGGAGAAACCAGCACAGCATGGAGGCAGGTGAATTTGAATTCTAATTCTGTTCCACCATTGATTATTTTTTGCGACCCCAATCACATCTTATTACACTAATTTTACCAGTGGGAAAATAATACTCCCTCATCTCAAAGAGGTACTGGATCAATAACTGTGAGCCATTAAAATAATACATTAAGAAGCACCCTCCAAGAAGAGCATGCAGAAATTAATAACTATGTACTCACTGTGGTCTTTGTATTGTGTAACAGTTTCTTAACGAATAGTAAAGATACTACAGAGCTCCCTTCCCTCCTCTATTACCATACATCTTCACTACAGGAATAGTTTGAGAAAAAAAAAAAGCAGAAGCCTACATAAAAGATTGTCAGATCCTACACATACCAGTGGAAGAATTGCTCATACAGCCTGGATTACTCTCATTTCTAACTTTCATGCACTTGACTGATAACCTTTAAAAACAGGGCTTAACACATACTGTAAAAAGTAATGCCGTATTTTATTTTTCAAAAATAAGCAAGTTATTTAACATTGTATAACCATACTGAAAGTAACAACTAAAAGCTGCAAACTATTAGTTACTACTAGTAATAACAAAACAAATGTTTAAAGATCATTGGTAAATCATTCCATTGTCTTCTTAACTTCAGTTCTATAGACAGCACAAAAGAAACCATCTTGTTTTTTTCCAGAAAAGCTGAAGCTGTACACACTGTACAAAGATTAGATACCTGTATATAACTTAGGCTGCTGATCATATATACATATACATAACCCTCTAAAAGTACATATACATAACCCTCTTGAGAAAAAGTAGGTGTTCTCAGTTTCACTTCAAAATACAAACTTTTGTGTCTCTCTTCCATGGCAGACTGGATAAAGATGGGGAGAAGGAAGGACAAGTTGTGTAAATGAGGTACCATGACTGAGAAAGAAATCACAGTCTCAAATGATTCCATCTGCATCACATCTTTCCCCTCAAAAAAAAATTCTTAAAGCCCTTAAAACATTGAAGAGTTTCAAGATGAGCTTCACTCAGTGAAACTAGCACCAAAACAAACATACAGGCTCCTCATCTGACCATGAGTTCCAGAATTCAGTATCGCCACAGAAAATACCAAGATTTGGAAAGGCTCTCTGAAGGTAATATTTATTTTTTCTAAATGAATAAGAATCCATTCCACCATATGAAATCATGAGAAGCCTTCCTTTTTTTTTTTTTCTGGTGGCCTTTTTGGCCACACAAATTTTAACTACAGATAGTATGATATGCTAGTAACAGTTAGAAACTACAGTTAGAAAACACTTAAGGCAGTTGGCAGAAGATGAGATGTGGTGAGAGCAATATATTTCAAGCATTAGCTCTTACAGTCAAAGTGTTAAAAAAAAGAATAGTCTGTGGAGGTGATGAGCTGCACTAAACTCTAGCAGGTGCCCAGCCATGTAATTGAGTGCTTGGCCTCAGAAGGAAGATTTCAAAAAGCATGGGTAATTTGAATGGCAAAGTCTGAGCTACACAAGTTCCTGTGGCAGAAACAGAAGTTCTCAAAAGAAAGAGAGTCCCACTGACATTGAAATGGCTTCAGGATAGCAAACTTTTCGATAACGATACCAGAAAAGCCAACCTTTAAGTATACAATTTATTTTAATTAACAAAAACAACAAAAAAATTTAAATACGAGTTCTTGAAGGTAAAAGATAACCACCCGTATTCGAAATTCTGTTCTAACACTATAACCTTTCACGGTGAGAAATCATCCCATGCCTACGCTCCAACGCATCCTGAGAGCGTGGACAGTCACGGTCGGAGGTGTGTGACTGATATGACAATACGCCAGCAATTCAGTAACCCTTTCGTCCGCTCCTCAGCTGTTCAGCGGGGAAGTTCATTACTTTTTTTCAGCTGATGCGGGCAGCCGGCCCTGCCGGCACACCCCGAGGGAAGAGACTTCCCCCGGATGGCTCGGCGGTCACCCCGCGGTCACACACCCCGCACGCGTGCCCGGGGGAGCCCCCGAACACCTCACCCCGGCTGGGCGCCCGCAGCCGCCGTCCGCGCCCGGCAGAGGGGAGGGGTCCGCTCCCGGGCGCGGACAGGGGGTGGGGGCCCCCCCCCCCGGGAGGGGGGGGCCGGCCCGCTCCTTCCTCCCTGCAGGGAAGCGAGCCGGAGCGCTGCGGCTCCCCACGGACGGGCACGGGGGGAGGAAGTAGCCGGGGAGGAGGAACTGGGGGGATGGGAAGAACAGAACCCCAGAATCCATGCAGTGGAAACGATCGCTCAGCGCCCGCCGAGGAGCGCTCCGCCGGGGCCGCGGCTCCAGGGGCTGCTGCCCCCGCACACCCCGGCTCCCCCGGCCCGTCACACCCCCACTGGCCCGCCCCCCTCGACCTCCCCTCCGCCCGCCCCCAGCGAAGGAAGCCCTCCCTCCTACCCTCACCTGCCAAGAGGCTGCAGACGTCCTCGGGGACGCCGGGAGCGTCGGACATGGTGCGGGCGGCGGGGGCGCCCGGGGACACCCGGCGGGCGGGGCTCGACGGCTCGGACCAGTCCGGCCCCGGCCCCGGCCGGGAGGAAGCTGAGGCCACGCCCCCCGGTGGCAGCGGCACGGCCGCGAGCCGCGGGGGGCGGGGCCTATCATCACCGGGGCGCGGTTTCCCGCCACAAAGGCGGTGCTTCGAGCCGCGGGGGCGGGGTTTCGCGGCACCGGGCGGGGTTTCGCGGCACCGGGCGGAGCCTCATGCTACCGAGGCGGGGCTTCCCGCCGCCCTCCCGTCCCGGCTCCCTCCCCCCGCGCCCCGGCGCTGCGCATGCGCTTCATCCCCTCGCTCCCCCCCTCCCACGTGACCGCTGCCAGCGGCCATCCTGCGGGAGGGCACCGCGCGGGCCCGCCCTCGCGCCAGAACCAAACATGGCGCTGAGCGCTGGCTCCCTCTGCGCGTCTCCGCCCCGAAGGCCAGAAAAAGTTGGCTGTTGGATAAGAATACCCGGAGGCCTCTCTCTCATTATTGGCCCAGTGATTGTCCCGCCCACCAAGTCAGGGGCTGGCGTGCCCCCCTCGTCCCACGGGAGCGAGCAGGGCTGGGTCCGTGGATGTGGAGGGTGGTACTTTGATGACTTAATTCCTTCCAGACGTGTTTCCAGCCTTCTTTCACAGCGCGGTGGTGACCTTATCCCTTTCGGCTTTCTGTCGTTACCAGTGTCTGTGTTCAGGATGGCAGACTACAGCCCAAGCTCATATCTCTGCCAGTGTCCCAATGGCTGCAGCTGGCAAAATCAAGCCATGGAACTTGAGGAAATCAGTGAAACAGTGGGAATAGGCCGGCTCATATTGGCGTCTGTTAGCACAGGTGTGTGGGCAGCAGCAAAAAAAGATGCTGTTGCTGTGCAACACAGCTGGGCTGCTAGAAGGGCCAACTTTGCTGGAGTGTTGCTTACGGGGCAGCTTTGGTATGTTTTTCCCACAAATCCCTAGTTGTATGCATTTGGAGCACATCGGTGATGTAATATATTTAGTGTAGAAATAGTCAAAGTAAACTCTTGGGATGTGTTTCTGTGACCTCAGTGGTTTTGGCTGTATCTATGTTACTGCTGCAGAAAATGTTTGTGTTAGAGCTGTGGTTATGTGAGCACATCTGTGTATCATACCAGCGTAGGAAAAACATCAAGTAAAAGAAGTTCCATTTATGACGTTTCACCTTTATACCAGTGTAATTATATGAACACTTGTGGTACAGCTGGCAGTACAGCTGTATCAGTCAGGTATTAAATAGCCCCGTAGTTCTGCTTGGTGTAGCTGTGCCCGCTGAAGTCTGCAGTGTAGATGTGGTGTTAGATTATATTGTTCTCCTGACCTCTCACATCTCTTTTAATCACATGGAGCAACTCATTTCAAATACATCTGCGTTTTCAAAGCATTGCAGCTTTATTACCTGACTTTATGGCCAGCCTGGCTGAAACTCAACCAGTGAACTAACTGACCTGTATAATGTTGTTTAATGGTTTTTATGTTAGTTATCTAATTTCAATTCAACTGTAATAAACATGCACAGGCATCTGGGTGCATATGTGTATAAATAGATTATGCCTCTTTGTTTGTATAAATACCTACTACTCATCTGTTACAAGAATATGTTTGATTAATTTCTCTGTAGTTGGCAAAGAAGGCTCTTTGGGCTTATGTTAAATTACACATTTCAGATGTGCAGTCTTGGGAAGCTGCCATAAGGAATAGGAAAATGGCTTGTAGTCTAATTTGCTTGCCCTTTTTCAGGTTAATCATAATCCTACTTTCTTGTGTTGACTTTATGGCACCATCCATTTCTGTTCCAGAAATGTGTCACTTGAACTCTGTTGTAGTCTTTGTTTTGAGATCACTCTACTGATAATTTATTCCATATGTTTACCATTTGTGTAAACTTTTCCTGTGTTTCAGAACATAAGATGGGAAGAAATAACTTACCTTTATTATTTCCCATCCCCCATACTCTAGCCACTCTGGCTTTTTCTACTTACTTTTTTTGTTAAAGACCTCCTTGTTGTTGCAGTGAAGACCAGCCCGTCACACAGTCATCAAGATTTGTGATCCAGGCCTATTTTAAGCCTTGTTAAGTTCCAGATTTACTCATAGTTCCCTAATTTTTAAATCTACCACTAATAGGAAGCATAATTCAAAACAGACTCCTTCCTGAAACAAGTCTGGCTTCAGTGCTGTTTCAGCCTGGTTTCTGAGGATTCCACAGCTTGTGCCTCATCGAAACCAGACACACCACTTTGCCTAATCAGGCCCATGGATCAGGGGTTCTTGATGTGTGGGAAGCAATGCCACAGGGAACGCACAGAAGTTTATTGTCCTTCTGAGCGGGGAGAGCAATGAAAACAGGGAGTTCAGGAGGAATAGCCTACCTGGATCTGCAAAGAGCCTACAGCAATGCAGCTACAGGAAGAATAAACTTTCCCATTCAGGAGCAGCATCACTACTGCCTTGCCTCCCTGAAGAAATGTGACATACCTGGCTTACTGGGAAATCCAGTATTTTTTCCTTAAATGGTCCATGCTTCTGCAGCCATGCTTTTAAAATTTAGATTCTAGGAGATGGATGAAACAGGACCTGTGTGCAGCTGCTGCTTCTTCTGTACATGTCCTTTAATAGAAAATTAATTGAATTACAGTGCATGCTCCCTGCACTGATCCCTGCGCTATTTCACACAGGCAGCAGTGGCCTCGTTGGGGATACTCTGTGTTCTCATCTGTTTGCCCTGCTGGCTGTCTGTCTTCTTTTGCTGGACTCCCAACAAAACAGCTAGTCAATAGTCAGAATATTTATATTTTTTAATTATTTAATGACATTGAACAGTAGTTGGCAAAGATTTCTGGTATGCACATAGAGCTGTTAAACGGAAGGAGCACTTACTTTCTTTACAGAAGCGCTTTCTTTATAGGCACAAAAACTGTGTTTAAGAAAATCAGGAAATTATCTTATTGAATGACAGTGCTCTAAACACGGCACCTCTTTATGCCTTTTGACTGTGGTTGCTGCACTGAAGAAAAGCACTCTAACAGTGGAAAAGCAGATTCAAACCCTTTTTCCTCTGGCGAAACATCATTAATGTTTTCTTAGGATTTGCTGCTACTATTCAAGTTAAAATTATTTCCTCACAAGCAGAGATACATTCAGGATGTCACAACAGTTGCTTTGAGAATAAGTTTATACATTAACTTTGAAGCCTAGAGAAGAGCTAATACTTCATGTAACAACTCATTATGATTTTATGTATCCTCTTCTATTCAGAATCCATCTCCATGAAAGCTTCCTATTTTGCTGTTCCTCTTAGAGGCATTTTATACAGAAACAAGACCGTGAGGCATTCAAGTATTGTTTGCACAGTTGGGTTGCATTGACTGTACTCTGTTAGAATGTGGAAACATGGTCTTGCATTTAGAATTCAGCCTATGGAATTCAGCCCGTCAAACATGAGCTGAACATGCTCTTCAGTTTATGGGATGATCACAAATGGAACTAAAATGTACTCAGCAAGACTGTAAAAATTTTGAACACCAAGTATGTGTTTCTTTATTTTATTTATTTGTTTAATTATTTATAATAATTTATTTATTATCTTTATTCTTTATTTATGCTGAATAATTGCTACAGCAATGTTTTTTTCTACAGTTTGGAGGCTTTGGTGTCACTGTTTAGTGTTCCCACTTATAAAACTGATGCACTTTCTTCGTGAAGGTAACCTACGATTTCTGGAGTCCTTCCCAGGTCAGTACTATCTTGCTCTCAGTGTTGACTATTATTAAGACCTCAGTTTGAGTAATTCTCAACTCCCAGGTTTAAAAACACATCTCAAGAAACAAATAATTCCCTTCTGTCTTCATGTATTCCCATCTATACAACCACAGAAAGGTGCTGAACTGAAAACCTGTAAGAATGGTCCCCTAGATAATTTGCTATGTGCCATATCATAACTACCCATTCAGCTTTCAGAGCTATCGGGTTTGATGCTGAAGTCTTCAGTTTTCCAAATATGGAGCAGCAAGGGCATAGCTTTTCATTTTTGTACTTGAATATTTTCCAACAAAGTCTGATTTTACCTAAGAATTACCTCTGGAAGGAAAGATTGGTGTTTCTGTCATCAAAACGATAGGATAATTAATATAATTTTGAATTATGTTTTCTAAGCATTACATATTGTGGGAAATATTTTTGCATAAGAATTTTTTTTTACTCGAGCATCCATTAGATTGTATAGGATTGTGCATTATTCAATATTTTATTAGACAAAAAAATATTCTGTATCTCATCAAGTTCAGTGTCTTATTTCAAAAAAAAATTATTAGGAAAGCTCCTATCAGACAAAGTCTCCTGTTTTGAGGTGATTTTCCAGCTGGATTGATTCAAATGGAACATCCTGAAAGTTAGTTTTGGCACAGGTGTGAGATTTCAGTCAACATTTTTTCTCATAAAAATCTATGAAAACAAGCCAAAGATAACTCCCCAAGTGTTACAGAAGATTTCTGCTGCTTATCAAGCAAATAGTGCCAATGAAGTCTGGAGACAACAAGATGAATAAGAGTTGTGCGATTTCAGCTCATACTCAATCCATTTGTTCTTGTTTGTATCTCACCCTTTGTTCTTCAACATCTTAAATGCTGAAGAAGTGAAGACTCTTCCTCTGTCCTTTTCTCCTCTTCAAGATGTACGGAAATGTCCTGGTGGGTCTTATTGCAGATGAGTATGGTTTTAGGAAGGAAGTGGGGAGGGAAGCTCTGTTTGACTGGAGTTAGTAATTAGATCTTATGTGTCTCGGACAACTTCAGGAGGAAACACTCCGGAGTGAGTGTCTCCTCCGAAGGGAAAAGGGCCTTCCCTTTTCCTCCACCAATAAGACAAGTGGGTCACAGCAAGTGAAAGTGGAAAAAAAGCAAACAGGGAAGAACAGAAAAAAAACCCCTCAAAATACAACAAATTCCTAGAGACAGAACAAACACATGGGCTCAGACCAGCCGGGGCCACTCCACAGGCCCGCCGGGGCCACACGCAGGCTCCCCGGACTGGCGAGGAGGGAAGGGAGGCAGTGAGGCAAGGGGGGGCAAGGGAAGGGAAAAAGAACAAGAAAAAAAACCAACAGAACCTTTCTCCTGGTAGCCAGAACACAAAAGAAACCCAAAGAGCAGCACAGCACTCCCAGTGCACTCCCTCCCAAGCCCCAGAGACCCCCGAGCCATTGGGCTGAACCGTTCAATGCCCCCTCGGGTCCATGGCTCTGACCCTGGCCCCAGGTCCATCCAGCGTCCTTGGGCATTGAGCGGACGGTTAAGGAATAAAGCGGCTTCATAACATCACCCTGTTACAGTGCAGATACTGCAACACGCATATCAAACAACGAGGCCTGTGGAAAAGAAATATATATGGACCAATTCTTGCTAGATGTTTCAGAGATGTTTATTTCCCCAGCCACATGGCCGGAGCTCTGCCAAGGAACTGCTCAATCCTGGGACCCGAGGGTCCTTGCCTGCGCAGGGGAACACAAAACAACCAATGGGGAACAAGGCTGACCAGGGGCTGGGAAACCCTGTGTCTCCCCCCCAGGGCCACTCTCCCAGGGCTACATGGCAGGGGGGAGGGCCCCAATATTTCACCCATTTATTTTTTACAAAAAGAGATTTAAAACTTAACATTGAAAACAACTGGATAAACATGAGATAACAAGGACAGTTTTAAAACAAAACAAGCCACCCTCCTGAGTCTTTAAACGTCCCAACAGATTTTCTGGAACATCTTAAAGCTGACAGAAGGGAGACAGGACTCTCCGGGCATGCTTTGTGGGGAAACTGAGGCAGGAGAGGGTTTCTTCCATTTGTACCTGTTGGAACGCTAAACAACAATAGTTAATTTCTTCTCTCACCCTCTTCATCACCCACTCAGCATTGGAAAGGGACTTTTGGGGAAACAATTGGCAAAGGCATGGTTTTGTGAGGGAAACCATGGGTGAAAAAATGGATCGGGAACACACTGGGGGTAATAGGATATAAGGTAAAAGGGAAAGGTGGGATTAGGAAAGGGAGACTGTAGGGGGGGCTTATAATGGAGATACTGTCTAATATGACTATGATTTTTAGCATATATACTGCCTTTTACAGAAACACCATCAGGCCCAGTGACCTCTGCTGCTTGTAACCCTTTTCTACCTTGCACAATTTTGAATTCCACCACCTCTCCATCTCCCAAGCTTGGGATGTATTTTTCAGGGTTATTCTTTTTAATAGCAGCTCTATGAATAAATATGTCTTCTTGGTTGTCACATCTCATTATAAAACCGTAATTTTGTTTAACATTATACCATTTTACTATTCCTAAAACCTTAACTATGCTGATTTTTTCCTTTTTCTGAGTGGCTGCTGTTTTCTGTCTCACTGCGTTTTTGCTTTCTCTTTCGCTTTCACTTGCTCCCGTGTTGGAATTGCCAGGGTTGTCAGTGCTGCCAGGGCCACCGGAGCTGCTCGTGCCTGCGTGCTCTTCCTGGGGTCACATTCGGGGCCACGCGGGCCGGGCCACGCCGGGCCGCGCCACTCAACTCCCTGCACGCCGTCTCCTCTGTTCTCAGCTGCGCTGCCGCTGCCTGGCGCTGCACCCACATCTCGGCCAGGCCCCGAGCGGCAGCCCCCCCGCGCCCTGCTCCAGCGCGTTTTGGCTGGGCGCGGCTCCACTCCACCGGCACCGCCGCCAGCTGCCACCCGCTCACTCCACCATGCATGCGTGGGGCCAGGCGGGCACCGCCGGGTTGCCCCGCTCCCGCCGCGCCTTGCTCTGCTGCCAACGCTGGAGTTTGCGCCGCTCTGTCCGCTCACGGGAACTGCCTCGCTACTGCTCGGAGAGGGCTCGGTCCACGTGGTCTGGGTCACACAGACTCTGAGGCACGCTTCCCTTTGCCAAGACACAGCTGACATTGCTCAACAGTCTCAGTAATTAAATAACGTTCACGAAAATATTCTTCCATTCGCATATATTTTGACTCAAAAATTAACTGTGTCCAAACAGTCTTCCAAAAGTCTTTGGTAAGAATCACATCCCAAGAAACATAGAAAACATTCTTAAACAACCATGGCAGGAAGTGTTTCAGTTCCTTTTGAGCTTGAATTAAGCTAAAATTTACAAATTGTTGTTCAAGAATCTTTTCAAGTTTAAGATAAATGTCCATATGCGGCTCTGAGAGCCAGGAGTCTTTCCACGGTTCCTCCATAGTATAGAGATGGAATAGCAAAACAAAAACAAGAAGAGGAATCCAGAGTTTACTCACAAATCAGTCACTGTAGGGATCGGGGATTGTTTTCTGCTCGCATTACCCACCATTTGTTACAGTGCGGATACTGCAACACGCATATCAAACAAGGAGGCCCGTGGAAAAGAAATATATATGGATCGATTCTTGATAGATATTTCAGAGATGTTTATTTCCCCAGCTGCATGGCCGGAGCTCTGCTGAGGAACTGCCACAATCACAGGACCCCAGGGTCCTTGCCCGTGCAGGGGAACACAAAACAACCAATGGGGAACAAGGCTGACCAGGGTCTAGGGAAACCCCGTGTCTCCCTCCCAGGGCCCCTCTCCCAGGACTACATGGCAGGGGGGAGGGCCCCATCATCACCCCAGGACATTCCACCCCTTATTCCATACCGTCTGCTCAATGCCCAAATTAATACATTTCAACTTTAAACACACACGTTTATACATATATATACAGCTAGGAATTGGATCTCTCGGGCAGGTCCCTTGACTTTGTTCTTTTTGATGGCAAAGCTGGCTTCCAGGAGACTCTGGATGATCTTCTCTCCCAAATACCTCCAATGCTGTGTTCCCCCACACAATGATGTCATCAATGTACTGCAGATGTTCTGGAGCCTCACCCTTTTCCAGTGGAGTCTGGATCAGTCCATGGCAGATGGTGGGACTGTGCTTCCACCCCTGGGGCAGCCGGTTCCAGGTGTACTGCACACCCCTCCAGGTGAAAGCAAACTGAGGCCTGCACTCTGCTGCCAGAGGAATGGAGAAAAACACATTTGCAATGTCAATGGTGGCAGACCATTTTGCTGCTTTGGACTCCAGCTTGTATTGGAGTTCCAACATGTCTGGCATGGCAGGGCTCAGCAGTGGAGTTACTTCATTCAAGCCGCAATAGTCCACAGTCAATCTCCATTCCCCTTCTGACCTGCATACAGGCCAAACGGGGCCTTGAGTGAGTGAAGTGGGCCTTGCTGACCACCCTTTGGCTCTCCAGCTCACCAATCATTGTGTGGATGGGAATCACAGCATCTCTATTTGTCCGGTACTGCCGTCAATGCACTGTCAAGGTGGCAGTTGGCACTCACTTCATTACCTTCAGAAGCCCAACTGCAGAAGGATTCTCGGTCAGCCCAGGCAAGGTGTTCAATTGCCGAATGCCCTCTGCCTCCACAGCAGCTATTCCAAAGGCCCACCTGAGTCCCTTTGGGTCTTTGAAATACCCACTCTGGAGAAAGTCTATGCCCAGAATACATGGGGCCTCTGGGCCAGTCACAATAGGATGTTTCTTTCACTCTTGTTCAGTTAGGCTCACACAGGCTTCAAGCAGTGACAGCTGCTGCAATCCCCCTGTCACTCCAGAAATAGAAACCGGTTCTGCCCCCACGTGTCTCGATGGAATCAAAGTGCACTGTGTGCCCGTGTCAACCAAGGCTTCGTATTTCTGTGGTTCTGATGTGCCAGGCCATCGGACCCACACTGTCCAAAAGACACGATTTTCCCTGGCCTCTGCCTGGCTAGAGGCAGGGACCCTCTAGTCCTGGTTATCATTTGAACCTTGAGCTGTTTCCCTTCTGGTGGAACTCCCTCTCTCAGCATTACCATCCTTCAATTCACGCACCTGTGCTGCCAGGACAGAAGTTGGTTTTCCATCCCACCTCCTCATGTCTTCCCCACTGTCACACAGGAAGAACCGCAGTTCAGCTCTTGGGGTGTACCCTCTCTCCCTAGCCGTGGGACGTCTGCTTCTGATAACAGGGCCTCTGGTCTGCACGGATGCGATTTGGAGAAGGCCCTCTTTCAGCTCCTTCCTGAGTTTCTGATGAGTCTTGTCCATCCTATCTTCCACCCTCTGTATGGTCTCTGACAGACTCTTTTCCACAGCTGCGTTTCTTGCTTGTGTTGGGCCGTGCACAGTGTCTGCATACACCCGGAACCTCCTCACCGTAGAACTCATTGTCTCATCCCCATATCACTGGTGTACATTTTACCATGTCAGGGCTCCTAATTGCTTGGTCACCTGAGAATATGATCTCTATCACTGCCAGTTCTCTCAGGCATTGAATCCCTTGTTCCATGGTTTTCTAGGGGTTTAGCTGCAGCTGGAGATCTTTCCAGCACGGGTATCTTTCCTTCACACTTCTTAAGAGCCATGTCCAGAGACTGAGAGCTTCAGGGCCCCTTGTCATCCCTTGGTCAATGCTTAGGTCACGTGACAGGGATCCCAAATGCCTCACTTCAGTGCCATCCAGAACTGTACCATTGCCTGCAGCATCCCAGATTTGGACCATCCAACTTAATATAGTTTCATCAGGCCATCGGGTGTAATCTTTCCTCAGGGTACAAAGGCTCTCTATGGACAGGGACTCAGTGATGATTTCAGGTTCAGATTCCTCTGCTGGCTGTGAAGGTCCTGGCTGCCCTTCATTATCCACTGAGCAAATGGATTTGGCTTTGTGTTTCTTTCGCTGGGCAGGGGCAATCGTTATTGGTTTAGGCTCCCCATCTGCTTTAGCTGCAGCCAGAGTGATGGGGGTGTCTGCCGGCTTATTCTCCTGCTCCTCTGGCTGTATCTTCTGCCCTACAGTATCTAGCAGGATGCGGTAAGCGTTAGCCAGGACCCAGCACATGGCAATGAGCTTTTTCTTTTCATCAGCGTTGTTATTGCAGCTTTCCTTCAGATACTTCCTCACCTCAGCTGGATTCTGAATTCATTCAGGGGGAAAATTCCAGGCTACTGGGTCAGAAAACTGCTTCAGTGTCTGGCCTATGTCCTCCCATACCCCACACCACTTAGGATTTTCCACAGCTGGGGCAGGTGTCTGGGCAACCCCTCGGGAAATCTCAGCCCTTATTTTAGACAAGCTAGAGACCACATAGAGGAACCCTGCTAGATAACATCTGTAAAAAGTGGTATCTTTAACATCCAGGGGAAACTGGACACTTTGAAAAGGTGACGTGCCAGATCTGAAGGGGAAGAAGGAGATGAAGGGCTGGGAAATATCATCCCCTACTTTACCCCTAACAAACTGGGTGTAATTGCTAATACATTCCAAAAGGAAACTACCAGGGCCAGGATGGAAAAACAACATAACATACACATTCTCAATGGTTTCCATTACTTCAGACAAACTTCGAGAAATCACTAACACCAAGCATATTAAAATGGCAGTCCTGATTCTTATTCCTGACTTATAAAAGGTGTAAGCCAGGGACCCGACTGCCCATAGCTGTGGACATGTACTTATGGTTAGGTTCCACAGAAAAACTATTAAATCAAACAGCGTGGTCTTACTGCTGTGAACTCACTACAAAAGTTATTCAAACCAAAATGGTTTGTTTTGGTTTTTTTTTTTCCATTTCCACATGCCCCTTAAGTTGGGTGCCAAATTTATGTCTCGGTTTCTGAGACAAAACTTCAGGAGGAAACACTCCGGAGTGAGTGTCTCCTCCAAAGGGAAAAGGGCCTCCCCTTTTCTGCCACCAATAAGGCAAGTGGGTCACAAGAAGTGCAAGTGGGAAAAAAGAAACCGAACTGTTTATTAACACCAAACAAAACAGGGTAGAACAGAAAAAAAACCTCAAAATACAACAAGTTCCCAGAGACGGAACAAACACATGGGCTCAGACCAGCCGGGGCCACTCCACAGGCCCGCCGGGGCCACACGCAGGCTCCCCGGACTGGCGAGGAGGGAAGGGAGGCAGTGAGGCAAGGGGGGGCAAGGGAAGGGAAAAAGAACAAGAAAAAAAACCAACAGAACCTTTCTCCTGGTAGCCAGAACACAAAAGAAACCCAAAGAGCAGCACAGCACTCCCAGTGCACTCCCTCCCAAGCCCCAGAGACCCCCGAGCCGTTGGGCTGAACCGTTCAATGCCCCCTCGGGTCCATGGCTCTGACCCTGGCCCCAGGTCCATCCAGCGTCCTTGGGCATTGAGCGGACGGTTAAGTAATAAAGCGGCTTCATAACATCACCCCAGGACATTACGTAAACTTTTCTTAACCCCCTATGCAATTTTGATATCTAATGAACATTTGGTGAAGATTCTTAATAACTCTGAGGTGAGTAAACATGCTAAAACATCATCTTGCATTCTCCAGAAGTAAAATCTAAACCTCATCATTCTTTGAGAGGTAGATGAAATAATAAGAGGAACTATGTAACCTCTAATATAAATTTAGTGTTCTTTCTAGTTCTTTTATCCTCTTATTAACTGTGGTATAATGCATCGAGTCGTATTTTAAACAAATTATACCATAGGTAATGGAATTAATGAAGAGTACGTTCCCTTGTGTTTCTGTATGAAGATCCTATATCCTTTTCCTATTGCAATAGAATGGATTCTATCTGATCAGTTCTATCCCTGTGCCATAAGGCACTCACCATCATCTGAGCCATTGCCCTGATTTTTCTTCTCCATTCCTCTTCCTCCATCACTGAGAAAGGGGCAGCATTTTTTGTGGCCAGTTTGGAGGGGTTGCTTTGTCTTTTGGCCTGTCAGGAAACTTCTTCTCATTGACCACGCTGCAAGCCAAGCAGAATAGGTACCCAGTGTGTCCAGGTGACTCTTTTCTGCAGTGGTGTCATTAGCCTGGCTCGTCATCCTTCATCCAGCAGATGCTTTTCAAGAAATTTTTAAGGTAGTATCTGAAGACTGTATCTACCAGATACAGCGACCAGATTTTAGGGAGAAATCAATAGGTGGACAGGTGTCCTTGTGTAATCAAGTAAAAATTGTTACTTTGGAGACTTGGAGGTAAATTTGACTATAATTAGCAGAAGCCTTGAGGCACAGGCAGCTTAAGTGTGCCTGTGTTTTGTGAGCATCAGGGCAATCCCCATTTTACAGGGGGTAAAACTTCCCTCTTTACATTCCTTCCTTTTAATTTCCCTCTTCTGTACATTGCAGAAGGAACAGTAACAAAAAGGGGGGAAACGGGGTTTCCAGAGTTTCAAAGCTTTTCTGTGTAATGCTGCATTTCCCTTCACAGGGGAAATAAAACAGTCAGTTTTAAAGTGGAACTGAATCAGAATCAGAGTAAAATCTAAATAAAATTTGTGCATTAAGCTATGAAATACAGGCTCACAGCCTATAAACAGCCAGTCTTTATACTGAAATAAAGATAAAGAACTTTCTAAACAAGTGGCATTTCTCAAAGACACACACAGCCTTTGACTAAATTAGTGAAGTGGTAAGCTAAGAGTTAAAAAAGAAGCTGCTGTATTATTTTTATTTTTAAAAAGTCAAAGTGCACTTTAGGAGAGTGCTCCCATCAGCCTAAAAAATGAATATATGACAGATTATTGTCTAGCTAACAAGAGCTAAATGTTGCATCATATGTATAGGCATTCACTCTCTGTCATTCTTTTTAAAACATCTCAAATGAATTTTTGTCTTAATGTGCATAACCCAGTGTTTTTCCTTGAGGCACTCACAGCTCTTTTTTTCCTACTCTTGTGATTGCCACAAAGAGTAACAAATCTGAAAAGTATTGTAAAATTTAAAATTAAATATTTTTAATTGTCTGAATTCAGCATTGTCTATTCTTGTCTGAATTCAGCATTGTTTCTGGGAAACATACATGAAAATCTTCAGGCTTCATATAGAAAGGACTGGTTCAAGTGAGGCAGATATATAGGCTTATTTCTTGCCATGCAAATTCATTTTCTCTACAAGATGAACATCATCAATTACCTTCTTTAAAGTGATACATAGATATGTAAAATATCATGCCAAATAGGAAGCATTTGTTGTCTCCACTAGAAATTGCATTTGATTTCATTTTATTAAAGTGCTCAACTGATAAGCTTCACTTCGATGGATTTAGTTTAAGCTGTGAACTATTATTTTGTAAAATAGAGAACCTTGAAAAACTCCTGATGCAAATACACTTTATTTATAAAGTGTCTTCTGGGATATCACATGACTTACAGTGAGAATACCCAATTAATAAAATAGCTTTTCTCAGCAAGTATTTCTACAATAATGTCCATAAAGTACAGTGCCTGGCTAAAAGTATTCCAAGACAATCATAGCAATATGCTAAAGAGAACAAGCAGACCTCAAGCCAATATTGTCTCACTTTTTTTACTTCTTAATTTAATAAAAAGCTCTGAATACAGAGACTGATGGGTTTTCAAGTTCTGAGTGACAGGTTTTCAATTGATCTTGATGTTTTATAGCTCCCAACACTTGGGTAACTAAGCACCTTACAAACCAAACCAAAACAGAAACCTTAGGAGGTAAAGAGGAGTTATTACCCCCAGGCTGTAGAAACAGTGCCCAGAAGGAGAAGTGGCTTTGCCAGACTTCTGTCTTCTAGACAGGGGAAGTATGTGGCAGCATGTGGAGATCAGATCACAGAAATTCTGAAAAAGTGCATCCACTGCTGGGCCATACCACCCCTCCAGCAGGCCACAGTAATCCTTCAGCTGTCACTGGCTCACTGAAGATCATTTAATTCCTGTCCTTTCTGTGAAAAGTGTTGTGTACAGAGTCCTTATATTTTTGCAGTCCTGGAGTGTGCATTTTGGGGCTACCCTACATCCCCAGCAGCTGGCACAGTGCAGTCCTGCTCACTTGGCAGAACTGCCTTCATCACTGTTTTTGCACCTTCTTATCTTTCCCGGGCATGAGCATGATGCTAACATTATAGATGCTGTTAGCAGTTTAAAAGCTGAAAAAGTTAGAAGGAGACTGACCTGGTTTTCATTTAATTTAAGAAATCAAAGCACCTTATATAAGTCTGCTTCTGCAGGGTTTTGTTTGCCTTCACTGACATTTGTATGGATCTTCCCAGATGGGTATCTCCTAGCTTCAACCATGATGTGAAGAAGCACCTCAGCCTCATCTCCCATCTATCTTTGCTGTTTCCATTGAGGCTGCTGACCTGAAAACCAGCTGCCACTTCTGTAGTGCCTGCTGAGCAAATGTCTCCATGATGTATAAAGTATATTCATCCATAAAGTATGGAACTGTTGTGCCTAAATCTAACACTGCGAATCATTAGACATTCAACATCCTAGACCTAGTCACTGATGAATAAAAGAAAACGAGGTCAGGGCATGGAAGGCAGTCTCAGGGCTTCCCAATCAACTGCTTGATTTTACCTAATACATTGATCTACCTTACACTTTTTTGCATAAAATTTTATCAATGCAATTGTTCCTAATGAAAATATTAAATACGGTGCCAAACTCATGAGCCAGAGGGCTATTTTTTTCAAGTTTTGCATTACCTGCTAAGTAAGTTAATTAAGGCAAATGAAACTCTAGTGTCATAAAACAACGTCCTGTTCTAATTGAAGACAATGGCAAAACTGCCATTGACCTCCATGGGAACAGGTTCAGGCCCATAACTTTCATACATTGTATATTAAGCGACATAATCGGAAATACTATCTTCTCCTATTAAAATGAGATATAGATATAGCATGACAAGTAGCAGCACAGGGACTCTTCTGATTACTGTAATTAGAGGTTTTTAATGACAGGTTAGGTATGTTTAATATGCAATTCCACATTGCTGTTACATTATCAGATTCTATTCATGATCTTTACATATAGCATAACTGAATTCAGAGGCAGATGAAGGTTCCCGATATTTCAAATTCAGCAGTTTTGCTGATTTAGCACCTTCTGAAGCATGCACCATGTGGTGAACAAACACTGCAAGCAAAGATGTTTTCCTCTGAGGTTTGCCAGGGATTTAAAATTTTAACACTTTCCTACTCTCCTTACAGATAGAAAAAGTGTTGCTATGCAGATACAAAGAGCTGTGCAATCATTCTAATAGGTATAATTTCATTATCTCTGAGGAATTTAGGTATGGAGCCAACTCCATGTATTAGTTAATAACCAATCCATTACTTGATTAAGTGACTTACATGAAGAAAGCTTATCATCCACAGATTTGTCTGCTTGGAATTAAGTCATAACAAGATACTAAAAATATATGTTTTTCAGGTTTCAATATCTTACGTAAAAATCATTGTGCCAGATCACAATGAAATCTTCTGAAGAATAATAATATGGCTTAAAAATAGCAGATGCTGTAAAGGCATAAAACAATATAAAAATAACCTAAGGCACCACTAATTAAGCATGAGTCAGTGCTTCCAGTAAATTCATGGCAACTGCAAGCAACAGGAAAAGAACTGTCTATCTCAAAGCATTGCCAGCTTAGTGTATAAACTTGATCCAAAGGGGTTTAATGTCTCAGGTATTTAAGATTGCCAGTTCATATTCATATATACACTTGCCTTCTCTTGGGATTTTTCATTCTCCCCCCCACCTTACCTGTAGCTTCTTCAGAAAGTCATTACCATCTGATATAGTAATATTTAGAAATTATTATATGAGCTGGTATGTTTCTTTTCTTTCCATAGTGTTTGGAATGTATTTTGGCCAGGAAGCCTGAAGCTAAATACTCTGTCATTCATAAGCCATGCCAGGGATTCTTGGAAACACCTGCACCTTGCAGTTATGCAAATGCCTTTGAGATATGTCAGAACACTGTTTATTTGCACCATACCAACCACATGTCATCTGAATTAATTTTCACATTCTTGTCTTGATGGGACATGGCTCTGAATATAAAAATTGACACATGTGAGTGCAGTGTGGTTAAAGAGGTATTGATGCTTTGCCAAAATTATGCAACAGATCTTTGCTGGCCAGCAATACGATTAAACTAAGGTATCTTTGTGAGTTACATATTAACAGCACCAACGCACAAATATGTATATCCTTTCTCAGACATGCATCAAGAGATGAGTCCAAGAGTGATGTGAACGTGGTGAGAGTCAAAGATACAGCAGTACTAGAATAGTATCACAGTCTTGAATAAATGCAATACATCAATGCGTCCCAGCGCTGTCCTGCATAACAGCGAACACCTTGGGGTGAAAACCCCTGTGGACAGTTTCTTCACTCCTTTTTCAGCAATATCAGGTCACTTGGAGAGCAGAAATGAAGTGGAAGAAACCATGTTCACTTGTAGTCCTTCAAAACATCATTAACTTTTTCTTTAAAAGACTCAGTAACATAACAGCAGCAGCTGGTGCTCGAATCAGTATTAGAGAAGATTCAAACCTGTACCTCAGGAAGGCTGCAGCAAGATTTGTTAATCTCCTGTGTTGTGGCTTCATGAACATAGATCTGAAGGCTATATTACTCAAAGATTGTCCTTTTTCTCTCAATCTCTCTCTCCTCCATATTTAGTTTTCTTTTGGTTTTGTGACACTAGCAAAGTAAAGCACTCTGTAGATGACTTATCTGAAAGCAGGACTGTAGGAGGAGAACCTGATACGCACATTTTTGTACATTTCATGCCATATATTTATCTAAAAGGGGTGGGGATGGCATACTGGTAGGCATAGTGCTTTTATCACACAGATTGCTAGCTCCATCTCTCAGTTTTCTATAAAAGAAAGCAAATAATGGTGTCAAGCTCAACACTTGTTTCTACATGTTCCTAAATCAAAGAGGAAAGCTGGGAGACAGATGATGATTTGTTTTCACTGCAAGGAATATCTGGGTATGTCTGGGTGTTGCTTGCAAAAGCACACCACTTCTGAGGGATGTGGGAAGCCCTGCCAGCCCAGTAGCCTCTCTGGACAGGAGAAGCTATCAAGTAAGGGACTCCAGATCACATGGGGCTTGTGAATGCATGGAAGAGCAAACCTTTGATCTATTATTTCGCAGAAAATACTGCCTTCTTTCCAAATAAGTTGAGCTCTGGATCTACTTTGGTCTTGTGATTGACTTCTGAGGGAGGTTTTTTCTCACTCTGGCACGTATGAAAGCTCTTGCTGTTTTCTGTGTGGGTTCTCTTAGGTCTTAAAACTCACACTTCAGCCTCTCTACAGAATTTATAGAACCTCCTCTCCTATTCGTCTTCGTATTTTCATGAACTTTTAAATAATTGAAGTATCTGAGAAACATTTGCTCATTTCTAATGAGGTTTAAACCAGAAAGTTTCCAAGACAGTATTGGGTACAAACATAGATATACATGTATAAATGCATCGCACCAAAACCAGCATATTCTTGAGTGGCTTGGTTAAATTGACACGTTACAGATAGTAGCTGCCTGCAGGATGATGTCCAGTTCCAAGTTTGAAGCTGGACATATTCTCCTTAATTATAATAAAAATGTCACCTGGTTTTGTTACAGCTTCTGCCTGACCACGTTCTAATGTGCCCATGGCAAGGAAAATATTGCTTCCATTCCAATTGGCATAATGAGAAACTGTGTTTAATGTGTTGGCTTTAACACAGTATTTATCAGAACATTATCCTTTGAAATTGTCAGTTTATGGCATGATAATTAGATCTGGTACTTGAAACCTGTCAAGTAAAAGGAAGCTTTCTTCAATAATCATATTCCTTTTCACTTCACAGGTGGAGCCTAATAAAGTGAACTGCTAAAAAGTATTGGGGCTGTAGGAGGCTTGGCATTTCGGTCAGTGCAACAAAGACTGTATCCCAAGAACTTGCTCACATTGTTTTTCCATATACAAGCCTTCTTCATGAGTAAATCCTCTCTTACAAACTGGAACTATAGACTATTGAGCAATAAAGGATGGAGGGAAAGAACATGATAGTGTAACTAATAAATAATAAATGCATGGATAATAGCTAAATATTAGCAGGAAATCTTAAATATTTATTTCGGTGCAGTATCTGTTGTTGAGTGAGATATAGTCTGGCTTGGCCTAACCTGCAGAGCTGACTGTCCCAGCTCACAAGAGAGAGGCCTCTTCAGTGTAAGTTCCCTAAGCACTAAGATAAACTCTTAGAAGTAACAGGTGATGTGTTATTCCACCTCTGGAAATGGAAAGGTAAAAAGTTAATTAATTCTAAAATAAAGTCCATGCAGCAGATGTTGAGGGCATTGCACTACTGGCAATGATGACAGTTAAGGTAGTTAGACTGAAAATTACAAAATTATTTCTGAATATTAATTTGCTCAATAAATTGTTCCAATAAATAATCTTTAGACAAAACATGGTGAAAGAAAGCCTTCTTGAGGAGGTTAAGACTTTCAAAAGTTTAACTAATTCATTCCTTAATTCTGAATAGTAAGGCTAAGGAATAATACTGACGTTTTTCTATTGATACGTGGATTTTAGCATCACATCTTATTGTAAATTTTGTGACTTTGGGTATATTGTACATTTGATAGGCTGACAGTACATGAAGTATATTTTCCTTTTATTCATTTTTCTGAAACAAAAATATTAGAACTCTGAAGACTGGCAACATGGTATGTAATTTAAATTCCTTGCAATTTCTGTAGTTTTTTTAAAGGATGCATGCATTGATTCACTCCACATTTTAGGTTTAAATTATTGCCACAGCGATGGTTCACTTTAAAAATGTGATTAAGCAACTTCGATGACATTGACTTCCAACAAAAGTTAGGTTCTTAAGTGCTGAAAATACATCAGAAAAAAGTCTCAACCCATGCAACACTGATGGCAGCAACTGATTGCTATTTTTAAAAATCTCAGTCTAAACTTGAATGAGTGCCTAGGTAAACATTCAGAACTTGGTTCATAAACTAAACTATGGGAAATCTGTCCTGAAAAACACCAGGGGTTTTGCCTACTAATATGCCCAAAGGTGTGCCTGAAGTCATTAGGGAACAAAGACCTGTCGGAGAAACATTATGAAGATTAATAACTGTGCATACAAGATTGGAAAGGAGCAAGCAGAGGGCATATTTCTTCTTGCCTGTATCTACCTGGGACTGGGATGAAAAATAAATCAAATCCAGAAAGGTTTCTGAAGAGGTTTTAGAAAAAAATTTAGAGTCGTAGCAGGGCAAGGGTAGTCCCAGTATAAGTACAAACAACCTTTCTTCCTACCTCCTAGAACATTTGAGAGAAATAAGACCTCCTCTGAAAAGGAGGCTGATGGTAAGATACAAATGCAATATTATCATATTCATTTCAGTAACAGAATGAATTTTTCCTTGCTGGGATAACTGAGAAGTTTCCATTTTGAACATTTAGGCATGTAAGATGATGAGGTGCATTAGAATGTGTTATCTGGGTTTTGGCCATCTTGTTTGTTAAAAAAATAGTGTTTCTTAAACAATTCCCACTTCAGGAATGTTTTACATACCTATGTGTAAATGGAAAACCTAGAGGAAGGCTCATAGCTCCTTGTGTCTTTATCCCATTGACTTTTAAGACACTAGGCAATAAATAAATTAATACTTTGTTCTTACACCTAGAAGATAAACAATTACCACACACACATGCAGTACGGTGTGAGAAAGTGGAGTATCTTGGCAATTATTACAGAAAACACTTGAATTTCGTGTTCCAATGCATTATACCCTCTCATGTGGCTCATTTCTTGCTTGGAAGACTTAGCCCTCTGGGATGTACAGTAGAACTCCTGGAACAGAAAGGAAAAGAAAGAGATGTATGGATATAATGTGAGTCATGGATTGCACTTACTTGGTCTGAACTCTTTAAAATTGCTCAGGTCAGAAGTAACAGATAGAGGGAAATTGATTCTATCCGTTTAAAAGCAGTTTTTGTGAGTTACTGTAACAAACACTTGGCTGGTTTTATTCCTTTCATTAGAAACAATGGAAAGAAGTAGTATCTGCAGTTTACAGGGTCTTACTCTTCAGACCAAAGTCATCTAGAAGAGATCCAGAGTGGTTTTGGTTGTAACTGGCTGCAAACTATTGTGATGTGTGCATGCAAAGGGCAAAATAGAAGAATTTTTCCATATGCAGCTCATTTCATTGCGAAGTATAACTTCTTCTAACAAGCACCACCTTCTATCCACTGAAGGATTAATCAGACTGGTGCATATCGAAAGGATTTGACTCTGGCAGAAAACAGTCAAGGAGCCAGACATCAATTCTATTGGCAGACAGCTTTTTTGAAGCATTTGTCCACAGGGATAAATTCACCTTGGTTTGTAGAGGGAAATGCATGTAGCACATACCTTCTGTGCTTGAAGTGTTTGTCATTGTCTTTTAGTGAGGAATATGCCAGAGATGAGAAGATTTAGTTTTCATCAAAAGCTCTGCAGAACTGTCATCAGCAGAAGCTGTAGGGAAGACAAGATGGATCAAATGACATCCTTTGACACGGGCTTAATGCTCCCTTGACATGACAGCTAGTGGGGTGGGTCTGGTTTTGCAGCCAAGAGTATAATTCTTCTGAAAGATTAAAATAAATTT
This sequence comes from Corvus kubaryi, assembly GCF_017639235.1. Lineage (NCBI taxonomy): Eukaryota > Metazoa > Chordata > Aves > Passeriformes > Corvidae > Corvus > Corvus kubaryi. The sequence continues at coordinate 25,512,722 of NW_024581137.1, read as the reverse complement.
CAGTACAGGATTAGGGCAAATCAGATTTCACAACAGGTTAGAAATTTCCAGAAAGAAGTTCTTTCTTACTTTGTATTGCTTTCCCCTTGGCTTTTCTTTATTTCTGTCATTATAATGTCAGAATCCAGAAGTTAGATGGAGAGACTCAATACGAAATACCTCTACTCTCTATGGCGATCATGGCATTTGCCCTCACGAAGTCCACTTTAGCTGGCTTTTTCTCTTTTCACATTTCCAGACCCTCTAATTTTTTTTGGATTCTAGTCTGCCCTTTAACAATATCATCTTCTTTTTAGGACACCATTTTTCATTCTCTCCCTGCGTTATCCAAAGAAGTGGAAAGATCCACACCATTTGCTGAATGATATCTAAGCTCTCCAAGTGACCACTAATTTTAACACTGACTTATGGAAACAGTCTTAATGCTGAGTAGTGGTATTTGTGATACTGATAACATTTCTGAATGTCAGCTACAATCATTTGGCTCATAATTGGTTCTGATTACAACATTTATTTTCATCAGTTTCATTTTAGAACCTCTGTAGCATTAATAATAAAATGCACTGAATGTAAAAAGCATACCACTTTCTCTGCAGTGCTCCTGAGACGATTCTGTGGTGATCTTGGACATGAAAATATTCTGCTCCATTCCTGGACAGCAAGGAATATGTCGTAAGTAGTATATTTGTGACATCTTTCAACATCTTTAATAATTGATGCATTGTAGTATTATACAAGAAGCACAGGTGCTGTATAAGACAAGAGTCTTACAGCTGGAAATCAGTCTACAGGAGAAAAGCCTTCAAAATACAAACCTTTTACTGTCACCATGGACAGAATACTGGACATTCACAACACACAAATGTCCAGGTTATAAACTTGCAAGCTGAATTAATGTGGCAGTTAAATTTACTAGTCTGAAAGCTGTACTTGTAAAATATTTATGAATACATGTGGTTGTCACTGCAAAGAAACTGCACTGTCAGCTCAACTTCTCTCCCTAATTGTTTCTTCTCCCTGTCTTCCCCCCACTGGAATGTATTCCATGAAATTCAAAACATGAGCCTTACCTTATTTAAAAAATACCTACATGGTAGGCACAAAAGAAAAAAATAAGAGCCATATTCATGATATTTTGATCACTGTTTTATCCACTCATAAAGGTTTCAATTTGGTATACCTTAAGGGGAAATTAAATTCTTTTTCATGTCTGTATTTTCTTCAAATTAAAAAATGAACTGTGAAGAATGCTTTGAATTTTTTCCCCCAAAATTTAAACTTTTCAGTAAGTCATCCAGTGCACTGCTTTTACAAGTGCCCTAGATAGCTGCCTAACTGGGTTTTGTGGGAAAAGAGGGTTGAAAATTAGGCTGGAATGATTCAAAAATATGCTACATTCTTTAAATACGTATTGTACCTGTCCGTTTTCTTTGTCTCAAAGAGATCACAGCTTTCATATTTAAACAATGACTGATTCTATGTATATCTTGATCTTGTTTATGAACATTTCCATTCCTGTGAAATGTCCTCATGTACATTTTGCAGGGCTCAGGAGCTAAACAGACTAAACAAGAAAGGAAGCACAAGGAAGAAACCTTATTGTTTCCTTACCTGACTGCAAATTGACATCAGTGTGACTTTTCTTCAAGAGGTGTTCAGGGCTGTATCCTTTCTTAATGTAATATTGAATTGGGGCAGGGAGGAGGGGGGAAAAACAAGAAATTGAAGTGTTAATTCTGGTCTTCAAGTTGCTCAGTTGTGATTGTGTGCACACAACAAGTACGACCACATTTATTTAGCACTTTTACATCTTCAAACACTGCAGCCCGAAGTACCAGTGTAATGGTACTGAAACTTGGGGCCCAGGGTGAAGGGATTCTCAGGTGAGCTTGGAGTAGTAGCTGTGGTCCCTACCAGCTGCATGTCCAACATTTCATCATCTCCAACAATTAAATAGCTCCAAAGTCAGGGCTGATATTGCTAAAACCAGTGCACTTTTGCCAATACATGTCCTACTAAACAGAGCCCACACACCACCAGACTCAGCAGCCTCTGCACCAGCTAGACCATGGGGTCTAGCTGGAGGAGAAGTGCAAAGTCCTGCACTTCATAAAGGGCATTGCAGGGTTCTGCAGCTGAAGAGGAATAATTCCATGCACCAATTACACACTGGGGGCCACCACCCAGAAAGCAGCTTGGTGGTAAAGGATTTCACAATCCCTGTGGACACCATGCTGAACATGAGCCAGCAATGTGCCAGGGTGGCTACAAAGGCTAACAGCATCCTGGGTTGCATCAGGAAGATGATAACCAGCAGGTTAAGAAAGGTAATTATTTTCCTCTACTCAGAACCGATGAGACCACACCTGAAGTGCTGCGTCCAGTTCTGGGCTCCCCTGTACACGATTGACTTGAGCACACCGGAGCAAGTTCAGAAAGGGGCCATGAAGACAATTAAAGGAAAAGAGCATCTGATGTGCAAGGAGAGGCTGAAAGGGAGGATTTTTCAGATTGAAGAAATCTCAGGATGATCAAACACTAAAACAAGTTTGCCCAGGGAGGTCACAGAATTTCCATCTCTGAAGATAATTGGAACTAGACTGGGCAATGTTGACTGTTCAATTAGCAAGCTGCCCCAGCTGACATTGCTCTGAGCAGGAGGGTTGGATTAGATCATCTCCAGAGGTTCCTCCCACCCTCGGTTTGTGATTCTGTGGTGGCCAGAGTTTGATCATGCTCCTTATGAACGCTGGGATAAGTACAGATAGCATGGGTCAGATTTTGTGTAGCTATAATTTTGACCAGGGAAACCTGCATGTCTGTAGAAATCTGGACCTGGGAAAACCCTTCCAGAAAAGGTTTTGGCTCTTCTCAGTGCTTCTAGTACTGTGGATCCTTACAGTCTAGTTTGGCTTGTTCCCTCTTCACAGCCGTGCTGGGACGGCTGCTGACCCGCTCATCTGCACTGCTCTGTCTGAAAGAGAGGGACAGAGTTGTTTGGGGACCCATCCTCTTGGAGTCTCATTCACCACAGTCCTGGCTGTGAAGCGAGCATCACCAAACACTGCAGACCATCTGGCACGCTTCTGAGCTGGCAAAATGCTGACTGAAGTGTGAGTAAAGAGCTCTGGCACGCCACTCTCTGAGAGCACTCAAAGCAACATCCAATACAATACTGGCCCAACTGTGTGTGCTCTGCTGCACAGAAACTGCATATAATGAAATCCTTCTTGTATAACACAGCTGATGGATAGGGATAGATATATATTCACCAACTGACGTTTCCAGGGGTGAATATTACCAAAATCTTTTTTCACATTTAAACATGTGATATAGCTTTTTCCTCCACAGGAAAAAAATTACTGCAAATGTCTGTGACACTTGAAAAATCAAAGTCTTTCAAAGTAATAAAGGCAATGCTCAGAAAATATTATGAACAGTAGCCCTACTACAGTATTTCCTTTAAAGAGACATCTGGGGTGAATTAGGGCGCTGCTCAGGCTGTGGCACTGCTACAGATGTCGAGGTGTAAACGTGTTTTGCAGGGACTGTAGATATGTGATCATGTATAATGCTTTTATTAGGAGCTCAAGCACTATATTTCCAGTAATATAAAGAATGACAGAGAAGAAAAGAAATACCTTCTGAGTTTGAATTACAGCTACATCTAATGAGCTCAGAGGTGTTTTTCACTTAACTTTGGTATTACTTTTCAACTCCTGCAGCTTAAATGAGCCTACTGATCATAACAGTAAATATGGGCTCAAAGAATATCCCAAGAGGTGTCATTAGTAACATATTACATCCTTTTCTAATTTGTACACTTACCAGGTTGCGGGATTTCACAGGACTGATGAAACCTCCAGAACTTCTTGTTTCCCTCAGCAGTCTACAATCACCCTTAGTCTGAATGACATGTATTATTTCCTTGTTGAACTTGTGATGTAGAGGTTTTAGTAAAAGATTTATTGTAAGGAAAACTACATGTTTTATTTCCAGCCTAATTGAATACATTATTGCTCTGAGTTTAGAAATGTTGCGGTGATATATTACACCTCAACACAACTGTACACATGAAATCTGCAGCAGGAAAGTTTATTGGACTACAAATCAGAATACAGCTGTTGATAGGAGAGCCATATACCTTAAGTTGCAATATGTTACAATAAAGTTTTACTGTGTAATTCACAGTGGGAAATAAAATAAAAGTCTGATAAAATAGTTAAGCAATACTTATTTTTACTGACTGGAATAAAGGCAGGTGCCAGAACTCAAATCCTCTCTGTTGTGTATGGATGATAAAAGGGCCATAGTGGAATCTCCCTGTCATGGCTACACAGGAGATAGTGATAAACCTCCTTATCTCTGTAAGGATTAACTGCAGAACAGCTTCCAAGTTTGCCCTGGAATGGCAAGTCTGCTCTAAGCCATGTTTGTTGCTTGCTCAAGTATTTGGACACAGTACAGACAAGGTGCAGAGCAGCCAGGGGATATGGAATTCTCTCTTGGTTCAGCCTGTGCCCAGCAGGCAGGACTGCCATGCAGCTCAAGCCAGCGCTGCTGCCTCAGCCTCCCCGCGCCCTCCCCACTGGCTGTTAGGGCCTCAAGAGCCATGGAAATGCATGGATCAGGGGCTTCTCTGCTTTGCATCCATTTGGCCTCTTGTAACTCTCTGCAGCTGGATACCTGCAAAAATTGGTGCCAGCTCCCTTCTGCTGCTTATAGTAGTGTCCTTTCATGCTAAATTCAACAACAGAGATGCTGCATTGCTCTTTTCTGGAACTTTGGGGATGGGAAATAAGATGTCAGTAATAGATGATTTCTAAAGCAGATCTTTCTTCTAAGGTTTAAGTGATGTCTACATCATTTTACTCTGGGTTGAATTTTTGAATAACATGAAATGTTAGCTTACACCCTTTCTCTCCCCTTATATCTCCTATCTAATTTCTTTTTTCCCAAGCATATATTTCTAAGTAACAGTTGTTCAAATTATAAACTGTCCTGCAGAGTATCAGAAGGTCTGGAACATCACACTGGCAAAGAGAAGCTGTAGCTGGCTCTGTGTGTTATGGCTTTTTGCCTGTTCATCACTCCTCCTGCTTTGTACCTGAGCTACCTCCTTAGTCTCAGTAGAGAGAAAGGAGGTGGGAAAAAAAGCACCAAATAAAAATTTTCCAGAGGTCTGCAAAACACCTGGGCCTGATATCTAATATTGTGACAAATACAGAACCGTAACAAATTTAAGAACACTAAAGGTAAATTAATCACCCTGTGGAATTTATTATGTAGATATATTAATTGTGCTGCAGTCCTACCTGATAGCACTGGGTCTAACTTAATTTGTGGTCATGAAATGTTTAATTCCATGTCATTAACGTTTGAGTTCAATGGGGGTCCTAAAAGGAAAGTGACACAGAAATTTTCCAGATAACAATATTTAAGACATTTTAATGAAAATAGCGCACCCTGTTAGCTTTAAGCATGTTGTCTCTACCAGGACAAGTTCTTTTCTTTTGCCAAAATCATAAGTCCAAGGATTATAACCCCACTAAATATCTACATGTCTACCTTTAGAAGTTTGATGAGCCTGAGAGGAACTATTCATCTTTCCAAGCTCTTTATCCATCAAGTCCTACAAGATGATCCAACTGCTCAGCCTGTCAAAAGTTTGTCAGTCTTCCAATTCTCTTTCCAGTGGCATAAGATTTCCATTAAAAATAAAGCCCTCGAGCGCTCATTGCACACTTGAAATACGCTTCCATGATGAAGCAGAAGCCAGGGGGTTGTGAATTGCCCCTATAATTCCCATCTGAGTAGTGCCATCCTACACTCCCTTCCAGCATTTTCACTGCAGGCATTACTAGATCCTGCTTTTACTCTGCCAAATCTACATATTGTTAGCTACTACTGTTCCTTTTTTGTTTAAGTTTCTTTTCGTTGTTTGTCCTCTTTAATTGGTTTTTAATATAAAGTAACTTTTCCCTGTGCAGAGCATCTTTGTGTGTTTCTCTTGATGCACCAATTTTCTGAACTAACCTCCACCTATTGTTTTAAACAATTGATCCATGGGCTAAAATGGGAAAACAGAATAATCCCTCATTTAAATGATCAATGGAAAGGAATGACTAGGGGAAAATGTTGATCACTGCTGCAGCCCTAATCATCCAAAGTGTTAGTGCAATTTAGAGACAGGAGGAGGGGAAGAGATTTACAACATTGGGAACTCCCAGGGAAGGAGGTCTGTAAGGAATGGCTCCCATATGGAACTGGAATGCTTTGTACACCCTGGCTTAGCAATTAAATTTACAAGGTGTTGCTAAGTAGCAGTACCCCTGTAAACTCAGCAAACGCTGGAAATGCTGTTACAAAACTAGAGACTTCTTTTATTGCTTCTCACATTTCAATAGGGAGAAAGTCATTAGCAGAAGGCTGTTCTTTGTACAGACTTCCCATTTGGAGAGTTGGGAGGTGTATTCTGATAAAAGATCTGTGAGATGATACAGCATGACCCTTTGGCAAATGCAGGTTTTTGTATAGGGAAGACAAAAATATGGAGCAAAACAAGTATATTGATCTAAATTAGGAAGTATGTGTCTAAAATGACTGGTCAGTCATTTACTTACACACCCACACGTATATACATATACATATGTACGTTTCCCCTTGGAACAAAAAGTGCCTTTTAAATTCTTCTCAGTCAACTTTCACTGACAAACTTGCTTGACAGGCATCAGGGACCTGAGGCAAGCTTCAAAGGAAAAAGTAGCCATCACTCATGCTTCATTGGATTTCTATGACAGAATGATCAAATCCTGTAGAACCTGGCATAAGCACATCATTATCAAACCCTGCTTTAGCATTTCTTAACTGATCACGGAGGCTGAGGTCCTTGGTGACTCCTGTTTTCTGACACTGTTTGTAGTTATTTGACCTTTTCTCAGTGAATAATCCACACAAAAAGCCCTAATTACTTCCCCAGCTTTGAGCGGTCCAGCACTGTGAATAATCAATGACACTGATTTAGGTATTGCACAATCAGATGCTTATGGTGTTTAAAGAACATTTTCCATTGACCTGCCACAGCCGTAGGACAATACCGAGCGCTGAAGTTGCTGTTGTAATCACAAGCTGGCCAAGTGACCTTGGGGGTCTGAAGTTGATTACTAGGGTCTTGAATTGAACAGATACAATACATTTTTAATGATTTCTTAATTTTTATTTTCTTAAAGCAGCACTTAGTCAAGACGCATCTAGCAAGATACTGACAGAATCTCAGAGCAAGATTTGTCTATAAACATAGCTGAGTATTTTTTTCTTTCTTAATATCACCTAATTTTTATTTTTACTGTTAGAAAGCACAGTGACAGGAGGTATTTTGTCTTTAAAAAACAAACAAACAAACAAACAGTTGGGCATTTGAGTATCTCCTGCTTCAAAAGTATTCAAGGATGAAACTAGAACAGGAGAAAAGGAGAACAGAAATTGCCTAGATATTGCTATAGACTACAATGTCTGTGAGAGGAATAGGGTGTGGATTCCTAGAAATTATTCATTTTCTCATTCACTGGGTTCTTCTGCCCTGTTCACATAATGTGAAAATGCAGTTCATTATCCTGGGTTGTAAGGCTTAAGTCTACCACCTGCTCAGTTATTTCAGCTTGAAAAACTAAAAAGAGAGAGCAGTCCTATTTTGTTTTGTTTAGAATGAAAGCTTTGCAGAGATTTTTTTCTAAGGAGCCATTTGCTCAGGTAAAATTTATGATGGAATACCAGATCATTTGGGGGTGGCCGTAAATCACATGAATCTTCCACTAATGAGAGAAAATATGAAGTGTTTGGTGGGGATAGGCATAAAAACAGAAAAAAAAAGGAATTCTCTTCAGAAATTTCAGTCAGGCAAGAGAAAATTTTCCTCAGATACATTTTGGGGTTTTTTTAACAAAACCTGTCTGTGTCATTGAAAGGAGTATATTTCAGCAAAAGGCTCAAAGGTTTACCGGTGAACTTTGCAATACTCAGTGAAGAAATAAATCCCAAGCAGTTAGAAGGAAGCAGGGATCAGGGGGAACATAGTTTGAGGGAAGTCTGTGGGTAGCTCCAGCACCTTTCCTCTCCCAAAGCAGTAAGCTGGTGGGGTCAGTCCGAATATGCAAACCCCTGAAGCAGAAATAGCAGGAAGAAACACTTGTATTGTGGAGTTTTTTGTTCTTCCAGGCTTCCTGTCAGGACACGAAGAGGAAGATAAACAGAAATATATAATAAGAGCAAGGATATCTTATCAAATAAGAACCATCTTTGTCTCTACAGTAGGAAAACCTGTCCTTTTCTCTCCTTTGAGGACACTGCTGCACTTCTGCCCCCCCTCAAATAAAATGTCTTCATAAGACACCTGCTTATGTTTTTGCATCCATCCTGATCAAGCCTAAGCAATGAAGTCTGAGGGAGTGGTTAAGAAAGTCCTTGTTGTAAAAAGTTCATATTGTGGAGGTATAAGATGGGCACAGCCTGCTTAGAGACCACTTTTGGAGATGCCAGACAAGCAGCATAAATAACATTAGCTGTCCTGAAAAGCTGGAACTCTCCACCTGTGTGGCTCTGCTGCAGATGACCAGGCAAGAGGAACTGCAGTACAAACTTCATCTTTTATCTGAGAGCTCTTTCCTCACTCAAAGGCAGAACAGGAGAGAAAATGCTTACCATAGAAGAGGAAAAACATAGTGCCATAGCTAGTACGGCTCCTGAAGTGAAAACAGGCATGGCAGTAAGCTCATAAAGAGGGTGAAACAGTTGTTGGGGCAGCTGTCTTCTGTCCTGCTAATTCACATCTTTCCAGGGTACATTGTAGTCTCCTTAAATATACAAATTACTGTCAGATGTACTTGTCTGATCAGAGACTGCACAATCCAGACAGACATTGCAGGATGACGGGAGCAGAACTGTGCAATTTATAGACTAAAATATCCTGAAAGGAGAGGTAGAAAGTTCTTGTAATAACTTGGCCTTGGAGGTTTATACTGCTCCTAGTGATTTCACTTTGCTTAACCTCTCAAGGAAAATAAACTAACTTTCCAGTGATCTTTGCCAGTTAAGTTTGGTAAAATTTTTAGCACAAGCTGGTTTTGAACACTGTCTCCAGTGAAATGGGTATGAACATGCATGGCTGTTTCATTAATATTTCCTACATGAAGAATGTTTAGACTCAAAAAATGTTTGTTTCTGGGGTGTCACAAACTGTACTAAAACTTTTTTTTTTCAATTGCCTTGTAAGTGGTCAACACACTAGTTACAAACTGATTCTGTCTGCAGTCAAAATTTTCCTTTTTTTTGGAAAGGATGTCTCTGAAACTAATTATTCTGAGCTGAAATAGTGTGCAGCAGTGCAATCTCTTTTTTCCATGATTGACCAAATCTGTGTGCTGTCAGCCTGCTAGCATATCAGTCGACTTCATTTCACCTCTCATTTGTCACGACATCCCTTTAGATGGTTGTACTGTAGGCAGAAACCAACTGAGCCTCAGATTCCCTGGAGAGGTACGGCTCTAGATGAAGATTAAGCTGCACTTGCTTTTCAGCAGTTTCTGACCAGGGAGAGTTTGAAAACAGGCTGTTCGTCTCTTTTCTCTGCAGTGACTCCATTTCTTTGTACCATATGGTTATATTTATGTGCTCTGTTGAGTGAGACCTTTAATGGCCTTTAAGTCAAGGATGGTGTCAGTGCCAGAGAAGGAGCAGTTTTCTAGACAAGCAGGAGGGCTGAGCTTGATTTTGGAGAAATGGCATTGTTTCTAAATGCCACTTCCTATCCTTAAAATCTTTTCATTCAAATACTGCTGAGCCTAATTTTACAAATAGGGGATGATCACAGTAGTTAGTGTTGACTAGGTGAACTTTTCTTAGTTGATATATGGACAAATGGTCTTTCCTCTGTGCAGGATTCACCAGTTTTAAACCAAGATGAGATAAAACTTAATTGAAATAAATATTCCAGCTCCCAGTCTCCTGATTGTTCTTTTCTAAATCAGATAAAAATGTGAATGAGGTACTTAGCCTTATTTTCCCCGAGATCAGAAATTCTCAAGTATTTTAATTTCTCAAGTCTTCAAATTGTGGGTAGCCTGCTACCTTCAGTAATTTCCTGAGACGAAAGAAGAATTAGCTTTTTCACAGGCTGCCATGGCGGGTGTTAACATCAGAACAGCTGAGGACCAGGTGGCTGTTCAGCAGACTTCCTTAGGAAGGTGTGGATCTTTAGAAAGTCTGAAAATCAAAGAAAACCTTGCTAGTAATAAAAAAATAAGAACCTCTTTCCAAGCTATGAGTAGTCTTCTCCATGTAACTTTGTTACTAAGGAAATGATATCTAAATAGCAGGCACTTCATTATCACATTCTCTGCTAGTGCTTAAGAGATAGTCACTGAATGTTTACACACACTGATATAAGATTGTTGATTCTGCTGAAAAATCGCATGTTAAGTAGTAATTCAGATGAATAACGTATTTTCAATTTATTGATTCCAGTCAAATAAAAGCTATGTGATTTCATAGTGGAAATACAAATACAGTGGCACATCTCAGGAATTCACAGGGAATCAGATCTGACCTCTTACACAGGTTGGTAGTTGCCTCCAGGCTAGATGATGACCCTTCATTCTGTAATAATCCTGGTAAACTCATTTACACAATAATTCTTAAAAGGTGCTGCTTGGATTTTTCAAAACTTTTGTGCAGTTGAACTATACATCAAGACCCTGGCCTGCTGCAGGAGGAGGGGAGTTTGTGCCTCTGCTCACTGATAAAAATCTGATGAGAGAACTGGCTTTCTTGTTTTATAGCAAGAGCGAAGACAAATCTTTCATATACCTCTTTCCCTTTACACCTCCTGTCCTATGCTTTGTTCTGGTTTGAGTCTTAATGGAGAACAGCACGTATCTACAACTGCTTCAAAAAGGCCTTAAAAAAAGCTTTTCACCATTTTATGCCTAATTTACATTTCTAAAAAATGCTTTTGAATCCTTTCAGAGAATAAATACTTTTTTTAAATGTATGCTTCCTAAATGTAACATTAGGAAGTATATGTTTCCTAAACATAATACCCTCATTTTTCTCCTACACATGAAATTTATTGTATCATCAGATCTGACTGAAATTTACAGTTACCCATATTGTTATTTTGATATATTTGATTTTTTTTTCATTGCATTGTGGAATAGAAAATGTGTTCATGGCTTTGTCCTATGAATATTTTCACAGGAATTTAATCAATAAAGGTTTTAACCAAGAAAGTTTGCAGTTCTTTTTTGACAGTCATCTCCCCAAATACTTAATCATTTTGGCAAAAATAATTTTTCCTCGAGATAAATTTCCCTTTCAAAGCTCATATAGCTTCTGCTTGCTCAGACAAACCAGTCCTGAGAATCATTTCATTTCATGAGCATGAGAATTCATATACATTTTCCCAACATGAATTTAAGTGCAGCCTTGCTGTGAAAGATTATTGTTTATACGCCTTTTTTAAAAAGCAAAGTGTACTTAGCAAGTGCCCTGGGCTTCATTTGTAGTTTAGTTGATGTTGAATTTTTTTAATTTTCTCAGCAAGTTAAAAAAATCCCTTTTATGTAGACATAGTTTCTGTTCTAAAGTTAGACGGCGGAATGTTTTAAATAGCATTTATGCTACAATCTAAAGGATAAAATCAAAGGAAAGAAAGCTGTATAGCCTGTCTCAAATCCAGAATATCGTAATAGCTGTTATTAAGGAAATGCATGTAGAAATGGTCCAAACCAGATTGCTTCCTGCCATCAGACAGGCATATCCTTTAGCAAGAACAGGATTATTCTGTGAAGATTTAAAATCAGGATAAGACCATGTATTACAGCTGTGATTAAAACAAAAAGACAAACTCTCATTACTTGAGAATTCCTATACATATTTAAAACACAAATTTTAAATATTATAATTTTGACTGTTATTTCTGTCTCCATTACTCACATGGGCAGACATTTATTCCACAGGACTCAAAATCAATAGGACCAGCTGTATAATATTTTTGAGTTGGGCTGTTGCCAGGATGCATATAAATATTTTATTCTGCTCAAAGCTTGGGGAAGGAGACGGAAGTAATAAGGCAATTTTGAGAGGGGTTATTCAGTTTATCAGTGACTCCAATCTCAGAAACTTCCTTTTCATAACCAAAGATGGGAAATTCCTAGCTTTTTATTGGCTGAACTTGCAAAAAATCATAGAGGAGCAGTCAGGTTGCAATGCCACTTCACAAGCTGGCTTTGAGGAAAGGGGAACAAAGAAAGAACTCTCTGTGGGGTGCTGTATACCTTCAAACATGTGCTCTGAGTTTTATTCATTTTCTAATTGTGGCTTTTCATTTGAAAATTTCTTTAAACTGTATCAAGAAAAATATGTCTCAAGAAAAATGGTGCAGGCTTAATCTAAGACTGTGCTGTTCCTTGCAATGTCTGCTTTACCTTCAGCCAGGTTTGCTCTGCTGTTTTTATTTTTATTTGCTATGGTCAATATTTACATAATACTCCAGGACATGCCATTTTTTTCAAAGATGTAGAGATTTAAAATAGCAAATTTGCTCTGAAGCTTAAACTAGATTTGGGGTTAGGTTATGGGTATTCTTCAGTAAACCAACACATGACCAAAAAGAGAAGCTGAGGAAGATGGACATGACCTACTGGCAAGGGGAGAACAGTGCATGGCTTTTAGGATAAGTGGTGGGATCACTCTATGTGGCTGGTTGTCACCTGTGGTGGACTGATCCCAGGTGGTTGCTAGCCTGTCCATGAAGAGCAGCTAAAAGAAGCAGATCATGTTTTCTGTCTGTTTTCTTACTAGTCAGGCCCCCATCTGCCTGTCCTTCCTTCTTCTCTGAGCTTCCCAGCTAATTCATCCTAGTCTGAAAGGTGGATAAAGGTGTCAGATATATTAAGTTCTTGAGGTAATCCTCGAAATTATCAGTCACGTAAAGGAGGAAAATACTATAAGTGCATCTGCATGAGGAAGGGCCATGCTGAGCCCTTGCTGGAACAGTCAGACACCAGCCTGTACAACAGGAGGCCTCATCTGTCCTGCAAGGAATTTCCATTATCCACATGATGGGGTCTCATGGCTTGTCCTCATAAAAAACATTCATGGGCCCTTGCCAAGGACATGCTTATCTTCTGCCCTGATGCTCCCAAATCACTGCCTCCTGCTGTATTTGGCTTGCAGCTTACTTCTGCCCAGCCATATTTCATGGATTCCCGTTAGTTTGTGTGGACAATATGCACTTTACCAAAGACAGATGCAAAACTAGCCAGGGAACTGACACTATCTCTCTTTCACCTGTTAAATTATGCAGCTAAATCAGCAGTGCCAGTGCCTCCTGCATTGCTCTTCCATCATCTCATACCTAATATTCAGTCTTTGCTTGCTCAACAGTATGTGCTAAACACCATTTTTCTGTATTCTTGCATGTATCAGAATTGTTAATTTCTTTCAAGATCTTTTTTATCATGTTGTATTAGTAGAAGAGCAGGTATTCACATTAGTAGAGCTGAGAAAACTGATTTTACAGTCTGCAAGCTGAATGGAAATATTGCTTCACACAAAAGTACTCTCAGTTTTCACGGTGAAGTTACATCCTTCACCCTTAAAAAACAAGAATCAACTTTGTATAATGAAGACTTTTCATTCAGATACCAGGGTCCAGGGGAGAGAGGTTTCCAGGGAAGAGACCTTCTCTTTTCTGGAAAAATTAAAACATTCTTGAACAGCAGTTAAAGTGTTTTAACTGTTAGGGGAAAAGACAAAGTCATTAAACTTGGCATGAATTTGTCCATTTTTTCAGCTGAACCAAAGCTGCTTTTTGTAGTGAACAAACATTTTCTTTGCAAATTTGAACCGGTTGTATCCAGAGCTTCATACTGTACGAGCATAGGGCCTTGACAGCGTGGTATAGCTAGCCAAACCACTTGCTGTCATTATTGGGAATGATAGCACATGGGAGCTCAACCCTGGTGGTAAGTTTGCAAAGGAAGGAGTGGTGCCTCAATGCACCAGACCCCGGATATCTCTCCTAGCCAGCCATGGGGAGGTCTCAGATAAGCCTGTCATTCTGACAGAGCAAATCAGTGCTGAAAAGGCTTTGCACTCCGTGGGGCTCAGTCTGCTTGATAGGACTGAGCCACCTCCTGATAAGCAGAAGTGCTCTGCTCCCTTTGACTCCCCCAGGCTATTTTGTGTCTCATGGCCTTGGGGTGGGCTACCAGCAGGCCTGAACACACAGTCGTGCCTGTTCTGGCAATATTTTATATTGAAGTGGCTAGGCTGACGTGCTCCTTGCTACTGATGCAGGAGGAGTGTTGTAGTACATCCACTTTATTGATGTCAGTTATTCATATCAAAATGAAGCACTTTTGTCATAATGAAACTACACCTCTGTTGGCATGGGAAGGAGAGGGGGACTGTACCATATTTTCAGTAGCAATTTGGTTCAAGTGACACGTTTTATGTATGGCCAAAACACTCTGTTCAATGCCAATACGCTACTCCTACTCAGTTCACACTCAAGGTTATGCCTGTCTAACTGGAAAGGCAGATGTTAAAACTGCGTCTTAATGTCTGCAACCTGTTAAGCATCTCAGGAAGCAGTAGTAATTAAACCACAAGTTTGAAAGGTTTGATTGCATGATTTCAATAGAGAACATGGATTTGTAATCCTGTCTGTAAACACAAGAGTAGTGAAAGATGCAGACTTCTGCTCATCATCTGCTTAATGTTTGCCTATAATAAGAATACTTTACATGTCTTGAAGTGGAGTACATTTAACTTCAAAAGGGCCTGATTAAGGTGATCGCTTTGACTTTTTTCTCAAACCGTTATCATGATTGTGAATTATTTTCTAGCGTTTTGAACAGAAGTATTCCCAAAGGAAAGACAAATTAGTTGATGATGCTGCAAGAGAGGCTCTGCAGTCCTCCTCTTTTGAAGTTCCTAATGATGTGAGTTTCTCAGTGTTTCAGTCCTGGCTGCTCTTCACCCCATTCATTTAAAAGTAATGTGAATTGAAAATTATCCATAGGCTTTTCTTCCTTTGTGCTCGCTCCCAAGAACTGTGACCAGATGCAAACACGATGATGTGCCTGTGCATGCCACTGTTGCTAAACTGTAAGAAAAGGCTGATTTAGAAAATAAACCCAAGGTGCTTGATGAGTGAAATGTCAAGTAGATTCATGTCTGGCAAAGGACTCTTCCTTGTCCATCATCATCCAATCAATGACACTTGAACCTGGGTTGACCAGGTCACCACACCACCTCTGCTCAAAGCAGGGGGAAATTTATAGGTCACCTTTTTGAATGACAATTAGTACAAGAAGATATGGTAATCCTGCTGCCTTTCAAAGCATTTTTGTTTTACCATGCAAAAGTCTCAGTGTACTATGCACAGCAGTACCTGCTCTCTGTGTTCTTTACATGAGGAGAAACAAAAGACCTTTAGGAAACTGTCTCCCTAGTGGCTCTTGTCTGATTAGAAAGTCCTCAGGGGATTAGCAGTATGAATTTCACAGCTTGTCCCCCCCACTCCCTCCCACCCCTCTGCATTAAGGTTAGAAGGATGTGCTTAGATCAAATCAGAAGGAGATTAAAGGAAAAGAAACCCCAGAGCAATTCCCCTTTGCATTTGAATGAATATTTGTAGTCAATAGTCATTTACCATTGCTTTTAAAATATCCTTGAGTTTCAGTGAAACAAAGTTCAAATACTGCCATAAGACAGTAATGTCTTATACTTCCATTTTAGATTGGTTATATCATTTACAGTTAATTTGTTATACTTGTACATATTTGCTGTTGAATGTAATCCTTCAATTTGCTCAAGAGATTTCATCAAGTCCCCAAGAAGATCAAAAGCTTTAAAGGTTTTGTTTGCATTTCCATGTAAGACCTACTACTTTCTTGCTGCAGAATGGCCTAGAGAGCATTCTTTAAACCCATGTTAACTGCCAACAGACAGAGCCTGCAGGGGACATCTTTGAGGTGAGCACGATCAAACAGAAATAAATTTTAACCTTTTGTACAACAAAGTGAGGAAAAAAATCCAATTTCATATGAAACCCTCACTACATTGCCCGTGAAACCCATTTTACTAAAGATGGTCTTTAAAGGGGCAAATGATGCAGATGGGTTTCCTTAGCAAGGACGTGTAAAGGATCTTTTAAATAGCACAATGTGGTACTAAAAGGAGAAAGCTAGGAAAATGCTGTTCTAAGGTATACTTGTTTATATCTGAATCTGTTACCAAATTGGTGTAATATCAGCTGGTCTACTATCTCTGCTCTACTATAATCACGCTAAGTAATACCATAAGTCAAACCACTGCTTCTTCACAAAGGGAAAAATAAATCCCACCTAATGCAAGCAGGGAGAGTCATGGCTGCAGGACTGATATTCAAGTGAAACTAGTCTAGATTTGTTTTTGCTCTCTTCTAGAGATGAATAATGTTATTTCTTCGGCTGGGTACAAATGAAAACCAACCTTAACCCAGCACACTTTAGAACTTAAATAACCAGATGGTGTAAAGGTAAAATTGAAGTGTTGATAATGGGGCACAAGGTGCTCTGAGAGTGGATTTGGGTTTTGAGAGTGCTTGGCTTTCCATGTAGGCACCTGGTAAATCTGACATTTTTCACTGGGAGCTGCTCAGTTGGAAGCACTGTGGCAGATCCAGGCTTCCTCCCTCTCTTTGTGTATTTTGTTATGGGAGAAACCCATGATTAAAGGAAACCTGTGGCAACAATGTATGCAAATAGAAAGCCATTGTTCACTTCAGCCTTCCTAACTTGGATGTGTGAAGTCAGTGGGTTAAGTGCTTCACCCTACCCCGGGGCTGAGCATGTAGCCCAATGCTAAAAGCAAAACTAAAGCAATGATGTGGGGAGTGTTTGAAACAGAAGCTCACATGTGGCACTGTGTCTGTGACTGACCACAGTAACCTTCAGACATCTGAGGGACTTGGGAAATTGAAAGGTCTCTTTTTCTCCCACAGCTACCATGGAGACTGGCATGGCTCCCTAACTTGGTCTGTAGTTGCACCAACATTTTCCCTGGCAGGACAGCCAACTGAAAAGCTTTCTGCAGCATCTCTTTCTCCCTCCTCTCCCTCCCAGAGGTCACTGGTCTCTCAGTGATGCTGGTTTAGCTGGTTTTTGATACTGTGGCCTAAAGTGGGTCATTGCAATGACTGAAGGAGCTTGCTGTTCTCTCTGATTTTCTTTGTTAATAGTGCTTTTGGAGGTATTTAATCTAAAACAACTCACCGATTGACCATATAGCAAAATCGCACTGATGGCTGCCCTTAAGCAACCGCTGCAGTGATGGACAGAGAGACAAAGGAGAAAATCATCAACAAGACTGGAACCCTTCAAACCACCTTTACTGCCACAGAAAAATGCTCCCCTTTCACATTCCTAAACCTAGCGCTTGCCTTTAACACCGGCTCTGCCGCAAACAGACATCTGCCTACAAATAACACCAGCAATATGGCTTCCAGCGGGTGTTCAGGTCAGATAGGAAGCACGGCCCAGCAAACAAGTGCAATCAATGCAGATTAATGATGCCTGCTTTCATTCATGTCTAGGTATTTCATTGATGTAGCTGATAGCCAATCTTTCTTGCTTTTATTTATGCAAGCCACATTTATTTGGTTAGCTTTTGCTTGATTGATTTTGTACTTCTGCTTGTTTGGGTTTTGTTAGGTTTATTTCATTTCATGACAATATAGCTGATTTATTTCTGACAACAGTAGCGATTTAATGCAAAACACTATTGAAAGCTTCATATAACTTATGTTTTTAATTTCTGCAAATACCACCTAGATGCTGTAGGGAAAGACACTATATAAATCTTAAAGTTAAATAAATATTTACTGTACAAGTGACTTGTGTTAATGAATATTGCAGAAGAAGCAGAGCACATAGATTCACCAGGAAACAACTGCACAGAATAAAACATCTTCCTTGGGTGAGGGCAGATTTGGCACACTTTCAGACTCCCCATGGTTTTATTTGCTCTATTAGGGCCAGCTGCATGGTGGTACTCACTGGCATTGTGTATGGGTGATGGCAGGACAGCCTTCACCAAAGGGTGATCAGCATGAAGGGTCAAGTTCACACCTTAGAAGGACACATACGGAAAACAACATGGAAGGAAACAGTGGGTAAAGTTCTCTCAGCAAAAACAGTACAAAGACAAGCAGTAAAAAAAAAAAAGGTTGAAATAAAAGACCAAAGGTGCAGATCTTCTTTCCTCCATGAACATTCCAGTTCACCTGTCTGTTGTCTGCAGTTTTGTACCTCTTTCTGCAGTGCAGTGTCTTAAAACATTCCAGAATTCAAGAAGAAATCTGATTGATGTATGTCTTCTTTTATCTTCATCACAAGAAGGAAAAAAAAAAGTGTCCAAGCTGCTGGGCCTTGTTTTCATTGGTCTTGTTTCATAACTTATAGCCTGTGTGGCCAGTACCATGAAAAAACCCATTGTCCCACTCTCTTTATTTTAATCCTTTGTGCGCCTTTTGTTGCATGGTTTTATTTTCTCTTTCATTCAATTTCTTGATCTACTAACAGTAATACACCTGACTTTATGCAAATTTTCACTATTTTGAATTTTATTGCTCCACTTTATATCACTTCAATTTATCTGAATTTCTTCACTTCCTTGGTACATCTTTCCCCCTAATTTAAGAGATTAATAAAATGTGAACTCTATGGTTCCTTGCTGGGCCCTTTCATGTGCTTTGAACTTTGAACAACAAGCAACAAAAACTGAGGCAGTTTTGTTACCTGTACCATTCTTATACATGTCCCCCTGCTGGTTTTTTTTGTATGCTTGCAGATGAGGCAGGGTAGCTAAATTATTTTAAATTAATCATTATAGTTTGGAGTCATCTCATGGTCAGTAGTATTTAGTCTGGCAACACTCAGAAATGAGATTTCTTTTTTTTTAATTGTACATGAAAGATCATTCAATAACAATGCAGGTTGTAAGGTGCAAGGATTTTCATCTTTGAGAGCATTTCATGAGGTCTGTATTCCAAGATCTTGCATTTCTATTGTTAATTTAGTGGAACAAACAATGATAAAGTATTTGTGAAGTCAGAGGAAGTCTAATCAGCAGGAGTAGTTCAAAGTATTCCCTGCCACTGTCTCAGACTGGAAGCTGGCCGTTGGGTAGGTGGTGAAATATCCCTTGGATAAAATTCAGCCTGTATCTGTATCTTTGATGTAGAACTTTTATGACTCCTGTGATGCTGAGTAACAAGCTCGATTTGCATTCCAAGGCACTCAGTCCTGCTGCTGCTATCTCGAGTAGGAGTTCAAGCCCCATTGAAGGAATCTCACTTAACATCGGTGTGAGCTTTAACATGCATTCCTTTTTCCTGTTGACCTCCTCTTGGGGGTTAAAGTTGAGTAGCTGAACTTTAGCTGCTGCCTAGATATGTGCTGAGTGTTTGATACATATTGTCATCGTAAGTCCATAAGGAACAGTTGTGTGCATTGTCTCTGAGTATTTTTACACATGTTTTCTGATAAGTTTTTGAGGATGCAAACACTTTTCAAAGCTCCTTTACCAGATACTAGCTGTAAAGGGTAAGTAATACTTCAAGCAAAGCTGAAGAACCATTTCCTGAAACTTTAGGAAGCACAAGTACCCCTTACATCTTTACCTTTAAAAGTCAGGCTTCACTATTATGATTTATAATTTTAAACTATGTAACACATTTTTAAATTTATCTTTTGCACTGTTTTGATTACAATGGCTAGATCAAAGGAATTTTCCACTCCTTCGGATGTGTCAGTCCTGAGAATGACTCAGTATTAGTACAAAACCCAATTTGCTACTAAAGAGTCAAGCTAGTCAATTAACTACAGCAGTATCACCCTGCAGTCCTGACCAGCACAGGTTATGTTGTTCTACAAACACATAGTGACATCCAGGCTTGAAGCATTTTCAGCTATATTGACAAAATGTACAAAAGGACTGGGACACACACAGAGCATCACAAATAATACTAGGTATAAAATTCATATCAGGTGAAAGCTCCTTATTAAGTGTGGTGAGAAAGAATATTTTGTTGGTGACAGAGGCAGAAAGAAAGGAAATAAGAAGATATTTTGGTTTGCTACAACTATGTCCCACTTAGGACCAGGCATTAAGGGGATGAATCATTACTGTCTACTATATCCCAGGCAGTCAGCCTCCCTGGTAAATCATAAGAGAAGCAATAACACCTTGTATTAGAACTGGTACATGAATTTAAATACTTGATTAAATAATAACAGAAATCTTGGGAAAGCCAGGCCCAGTTTCCTGAAAAGCAGTAAGAACTCAGTGAAGGTCCCAGAATGGGAAACCGGCACAGCAACCTGTTAAATTAGGAACTTTGGTAGCTGACCTCTTAACATTTATCACCTACAGTTATGCCCACAGTTACTGAAGTTACTAGTTACTACTGCTGTCTTCTTCTTCCAGGCCGGCTGAATCTTGGATGTTGGGAAGGGCCAGTTGCTGATGCTGCTTCTCCAAACTCTTGCCCTGGGAGCAAAAGAGGAGAGCAGAGAGAGGAATTGTCTGCATCATAGCAACTGAGAAAGTAGAAATATCATGCACAATAGATGGAAAGGAAGATGCAGGAAATCTCAGTGTATTTTGAAAGCAGATAAAATCCAAAAAAGGGGCAAACTGGGGAGGGAGAGAGAGAACAAGCAGCCATGCTCTCAAGTGTGGCCACACCCATCAGTAAAGCTCTCTGCAGACAGATGAAATACCACAGAGAGGGCCTGTCCATCTGAGCGCTACTAAGAGATCCAGGCTCTGTCTTGGAGAAATTTATGCCTGTAGTGATATAAGGCTACCCTGCCACTCAGCGTCTCCCAGCACTGAATTAATGTAATTGGGTTTTTCCAGGTGTGCAGCAATTGTGCTTGTACTACTGAGTTTGATTTGAACCATTGCTGCTTATAGACAGGGAAAAAAACACATTGTGTTAAGTGGGAGAGTGCATATAAACCTGAAAGGAACTTCCCTTAATGTTATTCTCCCTTCTGCCAAGAAGCTATGCTGTAGGAGATACAGCATTTTCTTGAGTTGCTGAGCTTCCTGCCTCCTTCCTGAGACAGATCCATTCTCATTTAGCCTAGTTTTCCACTGGTCTGACTTAAATGGCTTCAGCAGTTATGCTGTAGTGGCACTGTGTAAGAGCAGAGAATTTAGCTCACTGACCTCAGTATCTGGTGAAATCATTTAGCTCTTTTCATGCAGTGTCCATTATAAGGAAGAGCTGGAGTATCAGGGCAGGGTGAGTTGTGGTTTTTTTCCCACCAAGATCCTTCCTCTGTCCATGCCTTGGATGTAATAAATTTATTCATGGCAATGAAATGTTAAGTATGAAATCTAGTGAGCCTGTCTTTTGCTTCTGATTGGTTAGATAAAACATGCAGCTAAGGAGAGACTAGAAATGGGGTTGGAGTATCAGCTCTTTATTTTCCAGACTTAAGCCTGAATTCATTATGATTTGTGCAATTATATTTCTTACTCTTGTGCCCATACTAGGGGAAAAAATTCTGACCCCATACAGCCTATCGCAAGACAGTCATTAATTTCACTGCTAATGGTTTCTTCTTTTGTTTCTAATTACTAGTCAAATATCTGATGGAAATAATTTTTGTAATTCTTTTTTCTTATCCCTTTAGATACACACATATTGTCTCAACCCTCATCACTTAACATAGCACGGTAGAAAAAGTTATGCAGATATGAAAATGTCTTTTTGAGCTTACAGACAAAACAATATTGGTAAGCAGAAATGGAAGTGTTAGTTCAGTTTTCCTTCCTGGTATTTACAGAGAGCTATGACTTCATTCAGCTTAAAAACACAGGCAGAAAAAGAAATCTAGGACATATACTATGAATATGTTACCGTCGAATAACAATGGTGGAAGTGGGTCTTCTCCTTTGAATTTCAGGTGGATGATGGATGACGCTCTTACTGTATCTCCAAGTTAATTTTAAAAGACCTTCTGGTCTTTGAAATGAGAAACTACATATATTGCTTGTAGTTTTGATCATTAAAGGCTTGTATTGTAGAGTCTTATTCTTTCCTCTTGCCTGTAAAAGAGCTTTTCCAAGCTAGACATTGAAGACCTCAATGTATCTAGAAAGATATGGCAGCTTTTATGCTAAAAGAGGTATAAATCTTTCAACTCTGAGCATGTTTGTTTATTCATGTCCAGCTGTAGCCATTTTGCTTCAAATTTATCGATACAACCCAGCTAAGTTACTCATTTATTAGCTTTGGCAATCAAAAACACAGTAAAATCAATTTGTAAGGTCATCCATCTGTGATTCTCACTGTTGCAAAGCTTTTGTGAGATTGTTGCCATTCTTATACTGTCCACTTCTGTTGTGATGGTAACTATAAACCAAAATTATGTTATGCCTGGACAAAGAATATAGAACAATAGGACTTCAGATCATCAAAGAGCTTATACACCACAATATTCTAAATAATATTTTCAGATTCGTGTTTTTACTGACAAATGAGACTTTACAGCTACTTATGCCAGAATTTTGAAAGGTCTTTTTAAAATCTAAGCACATCTATCTTTCTTGAAACTCAACCTGAATTTGCTTACTGTTAATCTAATTGCTACACCTCATTGTCTTCTATTTAACCTCTTCAATTTTTTCAACAAATACCTATATGTAATGAAAACAGGTCTGGTTTTAGTAACCTTGTGTAGACACTTTAGAAGTAGCCCAAAACTTCCATAGGCCAGTGGACAAGAGAATAACATCCACTTGCCTAATACAGCCTTTTCCAAACAGTGTAAGAGTCACATACTTCTAGACTGTGAGTATGCTAGTTTAGTCTTAGGTATAGATAATCATGAAATTGTTGACTTTCATAGAGCTACATGTAATTTTATTTGTGGCCAATATGATTTCACGCCTTTGACTGAAATTGTGCATGCAAATGCAACTGCAATATCTTTTTAATAAGGTGGCAGGTGTATCAATCAGATTGGCTTTGGCACAAAGGCTCTTAGAGTGCAACAAATATACCCATAATCCAAGAGAAAACTCATCTAAAATCTCATACAAAATACAACCCTGAGTAGTAATAGCTTGAGAAAGGATTAGAAGAGTATAATGGAGTGACTATGGTTTGTCATCTCAGTGCAGTCACAAGGACACCTGCAAATTCTGCACATGCTTTCTGGTAGCTTCAGGCAGCCATTACAAAAACATCTGTACCAATCGGTGTTCTTGAGACAACAGTCAGGGAACAAGACCATAGCAGGGACTGTGTAACAATTTATCAGTAACACAAACAGATATCCAGGGCTGGGAACATACCCAGCAGTGCTTACACAGCTAGCAATACATCATCTTTAAAAGCTCACCCAGACCTAAAGCAAGACAATTCCAATAGGAATTCAGTATTGTCCAGTGAGGTGCTACATTACTCTAGTTTGAGGTTCATTGGAGCAGCAAAAGAGAGTTTTCCTTGCTTGCTGTCCACTTTAAGATGTTATTAAATTTACCTATGTTACTTAGTCTACATATTCAACCCATACAAGCACAATTTCTATCCATAATAAAAATGTATCATCTAAAATAATTTCAAACTGAGAGGCTTTAACCTTCACAGCATTTCTTTGAAAGCATTTTATAGACTGGGATTATTTTAGTATCTAATTTTTCTTAACATCTATTTTATCATTTTATAGGGCTGCTTGCCTCAATTAATACCATTTTTTTATTATTGATTAAGGTAGCTGTGAATCCATCAACAGAGGACAGACTGTACAGTTATGCCCTAAAGGAAAGCTTTAAAATAGTGGGATTATATTATGCAAATAATTCAAAAATATTTTTAAGCAAGCATTACTTCAGCATTTAGATATTGGCTAAAGCAGCTTTAATATGCAAGACAGGATGTTAGGTGCTTAGCTGATCCAAATGCCAGTCTATAGATTTGAAAGACTAAAGATCACATCACTGGGAGGTTGACAGAAGTGACACTTTGCAAAGTGCCAATGATTTATGCCAATGTCTTGCTTGATTATACTGTTATAGACAGCACTGTCATTACAAAGTCCCTAACGACTTCAGTCTACATTTATGGTGCACAAATTATAGGTGAGCCCAAAGATCGAAACCTTCCTGACTTTTAGATTTCAATGACCAAGTAATTCTCACTAGGTTCGCTTCTTGTATGTCACCTGATACTTTACACTCCCTTTTTGGTTTCTGCATCATAATTAGGTTGCAGTAACAAGGGCAAAATATATGTTCATTCCATGTTACCAAGCCTTTTTTAGCCGTATCTCACAAACACCATACAAAATACACTAAAAACTTGATACTCCAACAGAGAGTCATAATACAGCTCTGGCTTTTTCATCAACAGAAATGCTGCAGCCAGTTCTGCAAGGTATTACATGCCTCATGCAAGTTGCTTGGGGTCTCTTCCCAGTTATGTCCCTAGTGCTGGGGAAAAGGCGTGCTCCAGATCATGAAAACTACACTTCCTTCTAAAGAGTATCTCTTGGTTTGGATGCTAGAGTAAGCTTTCCATGCTGTTATAACCTGACCACCTACGATCCTGTAGGATGTGTTAGATGTGTATGATGTTCTGAGTTTGTACATTTAAAATGCTATTCCCGTGCAACATTATTCCCCCTTTAGTCAGGACTGAAATGACTGCTGATACTGAAGCAAATTACAATGTTTGGGTGGTTTATTCTCTTCTGTAATTCAGTTACCTTAACAAGAAGGAAATCACTGACTTAACTTCATGAGGCATTAAGGTAGGTAACACTGACAGTATCAAAGGATATCATTTTAAACCAAGAGAAAAAGTAGTTTCTCATAGCTATTTAAAATGAAGTAGTAAACCTTCCTGGGCCAGGGTTTCTTCTCTAACACACTGACAAAGCCTGCTACAAAGGAGAGAAGGAACATTTAGGACTTTTGATAGGTCTAAACATGGTGGTATGGTAGGACATGGAGGGAAGCTGCAGAAGCCAAAAGTTACAGCTGGGTAAACCATAACATTTCACGCCTCCCAACGTTCTCTGGGTTACTGCAAATCAAAGATATAATCTTCCTGAGGGAATAAACATTTTGAAACATTGAATGAAATTCTGCAGGTTATTTTAAAGTTAGCCAAGGAACCTACTTCATTTTCTAAGAGCTGCCTAAGTGCTGAACCAGAACATGTCCTACTGTAGAAGCCATTTAGTCTGGACATGCTAGAAAGCCTCTTATTTCTTTGGTCTTGTGGTTTGCTTTGTAACCACAAATCCTTCAGAAAAATAACAGCTTCATATTACACAATAGGATATATTCATTCTGAGCTAGAACTTCCTTCAGTTTCTGTCCCACCGTAATTCCTTTCTGGCTCTGAGGACAGAAATGTAACACACAAAACCAGACAAGCAAACATGCAAATGATGAATGTCTAGAGAGAAACAATGTCCTTCTCAGAGAATTTTTGTGGTGCAGCTGGCAATATTCTGCAAATTGTTCACTCCAACAACATGTCATTCCTAAGTCAGATTAGAGCTTAACCAGAAAGTTATCTGTCCAAAACTATATTTTCTTGACTGGCCTGAATAAAGCTTCTATGCATCAAGCTTATTACTATCCATAGTAATGTTAAATAGGGAATGATATGCCTGTTTCATCTGCAGGAGAAATGGGTTCCATAGAAGAAACAGTATAAAATCAAGCACACTGGTGTCTTTAGATGCTCTTCAGGAAAGATAGATAAAAAATTGTCTTTTGGTCAGGGAAATATGATCATCAATATATTAAGACTGATCTGGCAGGCTCTGTGAAACAGTTAACTTCAAAAATGCTTTGATTCAGCAACCATCCTTTATACAGAACTCTTCACTTTTGTCAGGAGTCTCAAACAGTGTGTTTCAAGAATGCTGTGTTAATATAGCTAATCACACCATTTCTATGAAAATAAATACAAAAAATGTTAAGGAGCTATTCTTGTTAGTAAATATGTATCAGTTTAACGCTGCTATTTAGTAAGAGGAATGAGTAGTCACAGCATCATCAGTTTGTATTTTTTAAAATTTTTGGAAAATATAAAGTCACCATTTTAAGTTCTTCGTTCTCATATTCTGGTAACTTCATAAAAGGAAGTTCTAGGCAGTTAGGTTAATCTTTGCAAGACTAAAAGCTTAAAAGAAGGCTGAAAAGACCATTGAAGGTCAGAATTTACATATTGATCAAACTGTAAGTTTATACTCTTGTAAACATGTAATTAACTTTGCTGTTATTGAATTTTTGTTCACAACCAATTTTATTAGTCATAGTTTCACCAGTAATTCCACTGGACTGAAGCATGAGTGGCAGACATCCATAATAAGGTAAAGTGCATACTAAGACATTGTGTTTAAAAATAGATATAAATCACCTGAACCACTGGTTATTTTGAAGAAAATACCCTTCATAATTACACAGCTCTTGGCAATAAAAATGAAGCCATCTTCTGAGAATTATTGATCAGAAATTGAAATAAACACTTGCATAAAAGTTATATTTCAGAGTTCCAAACCACTGAACCTTTCACTATGTAATTTAATTTTGTAAGTTAACAATCATAAATTCATCAATAAAACATCTGAACCCTATTTTTAACCCTTGTTTTGCTGACCACCAAATAGCTAGAAGCTGGTAAAACAAGTATCTGGGACATTCAGCCTCAAGTGTATTGAAGGGATGATTCCTGTCCAGGCAGCAAGCAAGAGCACGTGGGTGAATACATGTTGCTACATGTAAGAATTGCTCTAGAACAATTGATGAACAACCTGGGATCTGTTCTAATTTATGCATCAGCAGCAGAAATGATCATTTATATTCCTGCTAATGCAAGATTTGCTCCCTGAGATGTGAAGAGGATACACAGGAACCAACAGTGTCCTCACAAAGGACTATTACTTTGCATCCGGTCCCCAAAACTGCACCACAGCCAGGAACGTTATAATATATAAATGAAGATCTCACATTCTTGACGATAAGGGATAGTAACAATATTCAATCATAAGCCACTGATCTCAGTGGTCCTTTCACCTTTGGATGAAGGAAAAACAGAGGCTCTTTCCAGTTTCTCTCTGTACTCACAGCCTTCTGCACAACTGAGGTTTCTGTTTTGTGTTCCTGCTGGCAAACATAATGAAACCACATCCTCAGTGAACCTGCATCCTTCTTATGATATCTTATCCGTCCTTTTTAGCTGTCTACCTGGGCAGCCAGAAGCAGTAGGTTCTTCCTTCTTGGAGGCTAATGAAGCCTTTTAAATACCAGGAAAGCTGAGCTTGGGCTTTGCTGCAGACTTGCATGCCAGGAACTCACATGCGAGTGTACTGGCACTGCTAAGAACAGAAATCCCACACAGCCTACAGTCACATCTGACTCTGATGCCTTTTTCACTTACTTCACCAAGTAAAAAAACCTGGATACAAGGAAAAAATTCAGGAGTCTGCACATCTGCTCCTATATAAAACAAAGCTAGATTCAGACCTGAACTCTTTAAAATATGATACCTTCCAATAAAGCATGTCTTAACATGAAAAAATGTTGAAAAATTTAGGATTATTTTTAACATTTCAGGAATGACTATTACCAGTCTCAACAGACTGATGTGCCTTCAATACATATTACCCTCAGCCATCATCTCCATGTCAATACAGCCATCAGCAATGAAGGCTTCACTCTGAGAAGGGAATTCCTGACTTCAGTTGTTATAGCGGGACCCAGAAGCACAATATCATACAACACTCTGGAAAAAAATGACAGGATCATTGACAGTACAAGCAGAGAAATGTTATGTTTAATGCCAAAATGTAGCTGGTTGAAATGTGTTTTATTTCTGCTGAAGTTTACACTCCGAGAGAGTGTGCCATTGGATACATGTCTACTGAAAAAAAGAATAAAAACATTGTGGCTATCGTTAGGCAAAGCTAACCAGAAATGGCAATATTGCTCAGCATTCTTCTGGCTACATGCTCTCTAGATGCAGAGAGGCAGTGTGTTTAGTTAGACTTCAGTCCCAAGATAAGAGCTGTTTGCTTGTGGCTTCAGTGGTGGCAGCGCCAGAAGGCTTCTTGTTGTTTTAGCATCTGGTTTGAACAAATTGCTCTGTCCATAAGCCACTGTCAATAAATCTCTTACTTA
Organism: Corvus kubaryi; assembly: GCF_017639235.1. NCBI lineage: Eukaryota > Metazoa > Chordata > Aves > Passeriformes > Corvidae > Corvus > Corvus kubaryi. Next base: position 25,484,462 of record NW_024581137.1, on the reverse strand, counting down.
TTTTCTTTACTACAGAGAAAATGTGGTATCAGGTTACATCAAATACCATGTTTACCAACCACCACATCTAAAATCTCTGTATTTTGTTACAGTCTCAGGCTAAAACCTTTTATTTGAACTTCCCCATACCCAAACACAGTAAGTAAGCCAACAAAATGAGAAGGTATGGTAGAGAGGACAGTCAAGAATGCCTCTTTTCTACATGTCTGAGCTCCGTCTCATCATCTTTCAAAGATTAATCAGTATGATAGCTGTGAAAATTAAGTGACTGCCCTAGCTATTACTCTGAACAAACCCCTGGTAAAAAACAGACTCCTGATGCAGCATATATTTACTCTCCCAAAGTGACCTACCAGCCTAGAGCTGTGTCAACCAGTTTTCTTAATTGCATGCTAGCTGTAAACATTGTATTAGTTATAACTAAAAGGTGTTTAAAATTATTTAGTAGCTATTGTACATTTTGTAACTCATCCTGTAACTCTGAAGTACCAAGAAATTGAAATTCAGAGCACAGTGTAAGATGACCTTTTGTATGCAAGCTAAATCAATTTTATACTCCTTAGAATTTGACCCATTGAATATAAAAGAGTCCAAGCTGTCAAAAAGAGAAAGCTATATTAAAAAAAAAAAAAAAGGTGAGGGGCATCTCAGCTATGCTTGCAAATAGATAAACAGGTAGTTCATGAAGTGTCTGTAAGGCTCTAGCGTAGAACTTCCTCCCTTCCAGAAGCTCTCAGGCAGTACTTGGTGCCAGCTCATGATGTGGGAGCACTTCACAGGTGAAGAGTGGGGCCCAGTCTAACAAGCTCTTCTGACCCCTCTGCAGGAGAGGAGGGAAGGCAGTGGAGGCAGCTGTTGGAGGCAGCTGGAAGGAGCTAGACCTAGCCCAGCAAAAACCTTAAGTTTTCTTGAGTGAGGCTTGGGTGTGTAAATTAATTAACTGCTGCTGTAATTAATTCCCTGCTTCATGTTATTTAGTTCAGGATCTCCTCAGTGGTACACACTGCACTCTAGGGATGCTGGAAAGGATCAGGCCTTTCACCTGCCTGGTGGACTCTGCAACACTGTTAAAAATGCCCTGCAAGGAACTTACCCTGTATTTATGCCTCCCGCACAAAAGTCACATCCACAGGGTTGTGCTGTGTCTTCTAAGCTTCCTTTTCTCTTTTTCTAGTAGTCTTTTCTACTTTTCTAGTTGAATCAACAATAGATGTCACTAGCCAAAGGAGATGATTTTATTTGAAAGTTCTATGAAGTTGGAAGAGGTGGGAAATTTATCACTTAATTTTTTCAAAATTCAGAACTAAATTCTATGTTTGGTAACAATCAGATGACTTCAGAGAAATCCGTAGGCATATCAGAGGGCTAAACCTGGTTCTTAATCATTAAAATATTATGTAAAGGAACATGAATAGAAACAAAGGCAGGAGAGTCTTCACTTCCATATCAATGTTCCAGATACTTTGCATTCATACAGAGCAGAGTTCATGAACTCTCTCTAACCATGTTAACAATCCTCTGGGTTTCTAAAGGAGCAGCAGGGGGTGGAGTGAGAAGTCTCCCCATATACATCAATAACATCAGCCTTGACACACTGATGGGATTTCCAGGGGGTTCTTTTCTAACTGTGCCTGCTAAATCCCCTGCACCACTCAGCAGTGGTAGCTCAGTATGCCTAGCAGGGAGGAAAAAAGTCTGAAATTTGTAGTTGAAAACAAAATGTGCATCTGTGGCATGTGATTTTTTGTGCAAAAGCAAGTCAGAGCATAGATATTTTAAATGCATTTTTCTCAGTGACTGAAGTCAGTTGGGGTATCTTAAATGGATATTTTACAGAAATAAAGCACAGCAATATTTTGCACCACACATTTTATATTTCACACAATATATGTAGATAAAGTTAAACATGTCTTCATTTGAAAATCTGAGAAGTACAGTAGTCTCTACTATATGAAGGAGAACTGTGTGATTGACAACAGCTAGCATGTTGTTAGTTTTGAAGGAGTAAAATAATATCCGAGTGACAGAACTGTGCCGGTTTTGAAGGGGTAAAATAATATCTGAATGACAGAACTGTGCCAGACCAAGGATCCACATAGCTCAGTCCATGCTTGCTCGGTGGCTGGCACTTAATGATTACAGAATATTATCAGAACAGGACAAGCATATTTTTCTTCAGTAAAACCTCTTAGTACCCAGATATCCATGCTATAAGGACACCCTAAGAACTTACATCTTTTTTATGGAATTGTTCATGATGGTGTTTCATGCATGATTTTTTTTTCTAATTGTTTTTTGAATGCATTTATACTTTTTCAAGTTAGGAGACTGCATTCAGAATGAGATTGACAGCTGCAGTTGATGGCATGTTGGCATGCCAGTTTCTATCAAATAAGAATTCACCCCTTAGAAAACTCAACATTAATATAACAACTGCTTCAGCTTCATAAACTTTTTAACTGACTCATCTTCTAGTGTAAGCAGTTTTTTATAATGTTAAAATAACAGTGTGCTGAAATCTGTCATTTTGATAGAGTTTTTCCATAGTGATTCAAAATAAATCTTGAAAATAACTTGAAGCTTTTGTATCCTGATTTTTTTAAGGTAGTTTTTGTAGACCTATAAATTGCAAACCCAACTAATATAAAAGAAAATGTTACAGAATAGCAGTAGTACTCTATCTGGTTTCAGTGCTTTGATACTACATGTATGTACTTCCTAACTCTGTATAAAATCTAGTATTTCTAAAACCCAAAAGTTAGTAACAAATAAAATCTGCTTTAAAATTTTGTGACATTTTCACAAAGCTGAAAGTGAGAAAGAACTTCCCTGTGCCTGTGATTAGGCACAAAATAAAACCCAGTGCAGGTGGTATTATTATTTCTGATGCTTTTCTGTCTTCATCCCAGATACATGAGGTTCCATGCTGGATCACCTAATACAAGAGAGACATTGATAAGCTGTTGGCAGCTCCATCTTGAGCCTGCAAGAAGCACCTTATTTGCTCAATTCCTGCAATCATAGGGTTAGCTAAGGACATTGGGGAGAGCCTAGATAACCCTAAGAGCTCACCTGCTTTAAAGTCCTTGGGCAGTAGTTTCTTCTGTCACCTTCATTTTAACCGTCCTCATTTCTCCAAGCATGACAGTGATGGGGTAGAAATGCGCCTCTGCAGTCTCCTCCTTGGTTTGCCACACAGCTCCCTGAGCTACTTGCCAGAACCTGATCAAACGCTGGAATTTCCATTTTGCTTTGGCTCAAATGCTTATTTAAACAAACAGAAACAAACCTTAAGCAAAGAGTGAAGTCCTCAGGCTCTGGCTGACTACAGTGAATTGATTGTACATATGCAAAATGTTGTCATAACAAAACAAGTGTTCTATGGTAATTGTGCTAAGTATCCTAACAAACAAGGTTCATCTGGCACAACTCACCCAAAGCCTTCAGGGGACTTGCAAAATTTATTTACGAGTGAGAGAGAAAAAATACTCTCCTTAATAAAATAACAGAAGCCAGCCATATGCATCCTTTCTGTGATGGCAAGAAGGCCTGTTTAAACAGAGCATGATCCTCCTAGGCACTTCTGCAAAAAGAAGTGGCCTCCGTTCCCTACTAGGTCTCTTGCCCCCACAGCTTGGTTGGAAACCAGTTCTCCTAATCTTAGGCAACAGGGGAGGAATAACTGGGGAAAAAAAAATCTATGTTCTTTCTGGTGAGTTAGGCACATTTTCTTTCATGTAGATTTGGGGTAACTCAGTAATGGGGTGTATGAAAGAGGTGATCAAAAGAAATATTATGGAAGAAGAAACTTTGTTAGGAGATATGGAATAAAATATTTGCAAGCAAAATATGTCACAGGCAAAAGAAGGAATAAATAAATTTGCTAGCTCAGGGGCAAAGGTCAGTGATGCAGACAGATACATTCATGTTTGTATGTTTAATGTTTAATTCATGTATGTATGTTAAACCCCAAAATGTGGTCAGCAGCATGTAATCATAAATCCTGACTGGATCAGAGAGGCGTTTTTCATTGTTCAATCACCCTTCCACCAAAGAGAGCGCTGACAGCTTTTGTAACAGGTGGCACTTGCTCTATTATGTGCTATTAAAGAGTGAAATGGTATGGGTTGTCATCCTATTCCCAAGTATCATGTCTTAAATGTAAAAGAGCTTTCAGCATCTGACTCAACCTAAACTGGCAGTGTGGTCTTCCATCTTCTATCATAAACCTGAATATAAAAACATTTTGTACTAAGCTTAAATAGGTGGATTTTTATAGTTGATTTGTGGGTCTATATAAAATTCTGGCTCTGCTGAAATCAATGATAAAGTTCATACTAACAGTCACAGAGCCAAGTTTTACTGAACTGTTTTAAAGCCAGGCATTTTTAAATGTCAGAAATAATGCATTCAGGAAACATTAGTGCCTTTGCTCAGCTGAAAGTGGGAACTTCTCTCACAAAAGATTTGGCTGTTCTTCCTGCTTAGCTGGTTTATGGACATGCTTTGCTGCCTCCTACACATCACGCAGTAGTGTTGAAACTGGCAGAAAACAGGATCTTTCTTTCCCTCCTGAAAGCTTTGCATGCCAGTCGTCCTAATGAGCCCAGGGTAACAGCTGGGATCTCAAAAAACACATTGCTGATGGTAGATTTGATCAGCAGTGCTCAGGTTGTTGGATGCTGGAGCATGGCTAGAGCAGTGTTGGATCTGTTCCTAGTTATGGGTTTGGATTTGCTTTCCTGGGGTAATGGACCCTTACCCTGTCATGCAAGAGATGCTGATGCAGCCAACAGTGTCTGTGGGTAAAATACCAGCTGAATTAGAGTCATTAAACCCAGATATATCTTTTTAGGGTCAAGGAGGCAAGGAAATGCAATTCACACTTATGAGTGAGTAAGCACATAAATTACAGTATTTAACTAATTGCTTACCTTACAAAGATAAATTGGACAAGGCTTTCCCAGAAAACAGCAACATTTTGGACATGTTTGTATATGGGGACACTTCCCCAGTCCTCACTCAAAACACTGCCAGAAGGTCACTTCTCATTACTTAAACTTTCGGAACCATTTCAAATCATTTAATGGACCTAGTATATCCAATGTCTCTACAGTAAGGATAGAACAATTCCCTTAGCATCCCTCAGAGATGCAGTAGGCTCTCAACAGCATGGATAACAGCCTTGTGGTCTGGCACAGGAACAGTTAAGAAGCAATGAACTCTGGTTTGACCTCTAGTAAGAGAAACTGGGTGTTCCCCATCCAGTCCAGCCCTGGGGACAAACTGTGAGACAGTAAGCCAGCTATTTGTTGCTGTATTTCCCTAAAATGTTTATATTTTTCCAAAAATAGTGAATTGCCATAAAAACAGGACCTGTGCCAGATGACAGGAGTCAGGAGCTTGTATTTTATTTTCACAGGAGGAGTTATTTATTCTGGAAGGTGATGTGCAGTAACGGGTATGAACCAGCACTACTTAGCCCCAGGAAGAAAGTATGAAGTCATAAGTTCTGCATTTAAAAGAAGAAAAAAAGCTACAGGAATCAAAGACTTCATCAGGGAACAGAGGGCGCCTGCCAGAACCAGAAATAGTTCTGTTGCCTGATGCTTTCTTTCCTCAGGCTCACAGACCCCAGAGGTGTGTTGGGGAGTGGGTGGAGTTGCAATGTTTTAATAAAGTACTCTGGAATTTTGTTAATGTGAAGAGTTGCAAATGCCTGCAGTTCTGGTCATGTGAGCATCTGCATTCAGCTGTCCTGGATTTTAATGAGGTTCTGAAGAACATTAGCTATGTAATTCCCATGGCTTTTCTTTTGGCCTGTAACAGGTCATAACAGGGTTAACGTTATGTTCACGTTTAGATTTTAGTGTTTGGCTTACTGGAAAGTAAAAATAAGTAAAAGGAATTCTATGCATTGAAGGGGATCAGAAGGACACTTGGAAATGAAAGGAGTGATTTGCAAATGTGGAACTCATGGAGTGATGAGTAAGGCTAGCCAGGAAAGACAAGGAACCCGGTGTTAGAGTTTCATACCCAGAGACTTCACTGCAGGTCTCAGACTCACAGAAAGCACTGAGTGTCCTATTACATTCCCACTTAGGAAGAGCGGAAAGCTGAAGTGAATTTTTAAGATCTTTTTCCCTTCAAGAGAAAACCAGGTCAATCATACTTGTTAGAAAGAACAAATGCTTACTGTCTGGGGACTTCTTTTTTAGGGAATATAGTTTGCTCTTGGTCCCAGTTCAGTTCTGACTGGAGCTCAGTCCCTGCAAGAGGGCTGTCTGTGCATTGATGCCTCCCCCAGAGAAGCAGGGGTCAGCCCAGGAGCAGAGCACTGCTACAGAGACACCACTTGGAGCCCAAAGACAGCAGCTCCTTCCCAGGAAGCAAATTGAATTCCTCTGTGTGCCACTGTTCAGATTTCTGGCCATAAATATCAGGAAGCTTTCTGAGCATGGACTAGCAGTTTGTCCATATCCTGAACATATATCTAATGCTCCTTCAGCATGCTTAGAAGCAGGAAGATAGCAATTCCATATGTGAATCCTATTCTGAACTTCATCTTCCTTTAGAGCTGCGGTCAAGTTACATGTCTTTTCCACCCCCAAAATCCACCCCCATTGTTGGATCTGGTGTAGTGCTCCTTTCCTACTCCCAGGGGACAACTTGGCCTTCAAAAGGAAGTACGCTGTGAAATCAATCAGCACACAAGCAGTCATTTGCTGTGTACAGCCCTTTCTCTGGTCAGTTACCTGTTCTGTGCTTCAGGGTGGAGGATGGTCCTACCCCCTGCTCAGCCACTGGTTCTGAAAAGTCATCACCTCCCTTGGCTGACTGCTTCCCTTCTCCTGATGGCAGTCTGAACAACTTAGCAGCCAACATGTGGCACTCGAGCAGACATGCCAAGGACTCCCTCTCTGATGACTATTAGAAGGGTCTGGTCAGACCTGCAACATCAGGCAGCTGTTTTTGTTGAATCCTCCTCAGAAACTGTCTTCCAGCTCCTCCTGAGCTCCTCAGGAATGGGGTGTCACAGCTGGGGAGAGACACTAGGCATGCTGGGCCAGACCTGTTGTGCAGTCCCCCTCCTGTAAATGCAAAGGCAGGCTTGTGTGTGAAGATATTTGAATAACATTTTTCCCCTGTGCCAGATTGTGAGCTGTATGTCATGCTGTCAAGGCTAGCAATCAGCCTGATTGTTGCAGACTTGACAAACATGATTATTTTTAGAACTGCTGGATATTACACATTACACTAGATCTCCCTTTCATGTTAAAGACTTTAATCTTCTGCTGGAGTTTCTTATTGGACATCTGCCCAGAATATAAAGACTGATCTTTCTTTTTTTTTCCCTTTCTTTGATAAAGTGTCAGAGCCTCACTGAAAGGTGTAGATGGCAGTCAAAGAATCTCAGCTGAAGTCATGCCTCTCCCACCTCTCATCCAAATTATAAGTAGGGGTTATTGGCAGTATGTTGAAATAACTTTACCTTGGGATAATAGCCTTTTGCTTATCTCCCATCTATCTGTCACACTGTCTAACTTCTGTATTAACAGAGTCTACCTTTGGGCAGCTCACACAGTACAGTAGCTGTCATTCTGTCCTCACTCCTGGGTATTTAATGTAAACTGAACTAAAGTATGTTAAAGGTGTACCAGGAAAGACAGTCATTTTTCCATCTCACTCCCCAGCAAAGTGAGAGGTAGCCAAAATAGTGGCCCTGCAGCACTCCAGATGTGAAGTAGTGCAGTATGTATCATTACAGAAGAAACATTTTCTGCCTCAGGGGTCTATTAGTAATTTTGACAGCAGAGGCACTCTAATCCCACGCAGAAGAAAACAAGGATAAAATAAGGTGGGACCTAGTGAGGTCCTGAAACTTAAAATTAAGGCCCAACTGAGATACCCTGGCCCTGCTGTCAAACAGAGATTGCTGAAGGCTGCATTCTGGACTGTAGAACTCAGTATTGCCTGACTGTGATGACTGGGAACAAAGCGAGAGTAGAAAAGATGGGAAAGTTCACTTGAAAGGCTCATTTCTTTTATCCCAAATGTAAGGCTAGGTGACAAATGGCCCACAAGGACAATGTACTCTGAGGAATTGAGGCTACATGAGGCGTGTGACCACCTCCTGGACTAGCATGCTTCCCCCTCTCTGCAGGAGGTGCTATCCAAACACAACAAGAGGAGGCAGAAAGGAGCTGACACAACATCAAAACCTTACTGGAGCCCCAAGATTGGCCATTTATGAGAAGCAAAAATCCCAGCAGCTCAGCATCCTCCTCCCCTAGCTCACCTCTCCTTTGCACTGTGCCACAAAGTAAAACTTTGTCTTCCCTGAAATTTAAAAAAAAGGATCTAAAAAGATAAAGTGGATCACATAAGTCAAGATGCTTATGACTGTGTTTCATAAATTATTTTTTCTCCATACTTTCATATGTTATTTCTGCTCTCATTTTTTTCTAAATGGAACTTACTGTTCTGATTTTAGTCCATGGCCTCATTCAGTAAGACTGGGGATGTAGACTTTTGATCCCTCTTTATTGATTTGAATTTTAAAAGGGGGTTATGTACAAGAAATCTGTGGCATTTGAGTGAAAATATAAACCTATCACATTCAAGACAGTCTAAAAATCGAAGCAAAAACTATTAAAACATGGTATAGCACTTCCACATGATAGAATATATCCAGTTTTTCAAAGAGGAAATATGTGGAGAATTCCTTAAGAAGGAATTATCATACCTTTACAAGTTATGTGATCTTTAAAACTGCAAAGCTAAAATCTCCTAAGCCTTTGTGCATTAAATAGCATTCAAAGAGCACCACAACCATATCTCCCCATTCTAGCCTGCTGGCTGGCTGATCCAGCTGGTGGCATGAGCTGATGAGGACATGCTTGGCAGCCAAGCTCCACACAGAACAAATATCAGTGCATTGCCTCATGAGCAAGTGTGAGAAAAGATAGGAGTGCCACAAACAACAGGGAACTGGCCTGAGGCAGTTCAGCTTGTTAGCAGAGAGAGCGGAGCAGCCCTGGAACAGATGTAACCAACACCCTTCATCTGTAATCACTGCACAGTTCTCATGTCAGGAGAGCTTGGGCAATAGGAGGGTCTAAACTGCTGTCAGTGTCCCATTCATGAGAAAACAGAAGATGTGACAAACCTCCAAGCATAGCTTGGTTTGATGGTCCACCAAGCCAGCAAGTTAGTATAGCATGGGAGAGACAGCTGCTTTCCAGCTACTGATCTCAGTTACTTTTTTTTTTCTTTTTTTTTTTTCTTTTTTTTTCCATGACAGATGGGGATTAGTGTAGCTAACCAATATGCCTAATCTCTGGAGAGTGGAAACATTTTATGCCACTCAACAGGAGGCTTTATAGATGCTAGAGGTCAAATTCACAATGATATCTGAAAACCTAAAACCTCCAGGGGTACTTCCCTCTGGTCTTAGTGGGAATTCAGTCTCTGGAGGGTTAAACCTTAAACACCTTTGTGAAACCGAGCCTGGACACTTAACATTTAAACTGTCTCCTGAGGAGCTCTTTCTCAAGCTGTTCCCAAGTTTCAAGAATCCCTACATCTGTTAAAAAGCTCGAACTGTCTGGGGAACAGATTATAACTGTTTCCACAGTGAGTCAGTAATCCTGCAAGCAGCAAGGCAGCTACCTGCTGTACAAAAAGTATTGACAGGTTTATACTTTTAAGCGTAACATTGGCCTTTCCCCCTTAACTGCATAGCTGGGAAACTGTTTAGTGAGTGATACACCTGCAGTCACAGACCCTGGTACTCTAATATCCCATTAATTCTGTTTAGATGGAATGGTGTTGAAGAAACTGAATTTTATGTCAGACCTGTCAATGATTCTACAACACTGGCATTCTCCACATCTATTAGTACAGTGCCTCTCTCATATACCACTAGCATTACTTGAAAACATTTGCTATGTCTTCTTGTCCGCAGGAAAAAACGAGCCCTGGATTTCACTTTGAAATGAGGATGCCCAATATGTGTCAAAACATGCTGCCTCTTTTATTAATTCCTTCCCATCAGCATTTCAATGACCATGGTTTAAATTAAAAGGCAAGAGCATAACAGCTTGGAATAAAGTATCACCAGTACCTGCTAGAACACTGTCCCTTTAAGGCCTTGCATTCTGCCCCAATTAACATTCCACTTTTATTGCATGTACCTGGCCTGAAGAGAGTCAGTAGCCACTGGGCATAGCATAAATTGTTGGCCTTCAGCAAAATGAACAGCTGAAACACATGCAGTACCTGACCATGCTTGTTAGGCTATTTGCTCCTTTAATCACTGCTGCACTCGTGAATGCCTGCTATTCAATTATTTTCCAAACCTTCATCATGTCACTAGACAATAAAACGTGACAAGACAGGTATTACTGTGGTAAGGTCATCTGATATCTAGAAGTGCCTCATTATTCCCTTCAGTGATTAGCTACAATTACTGCTTTAACCCAAGTATTTAAGGCCATAACTAAGTGTTTCAAATATTCATCACAGGATACCTTATGAGTGGGAGAAGTGTTCATGGAGTGTCTCCAGAGCAGCAGCAATCCCAGAGACAGCGCTCCAAAAAGTGTTGGGACCCCAAGTGTGTTCCTAAGACACAACCAAACGCTCACAAGACAAAGGGTAGGCAGACTGTATCTTGCCTGTGCTGGTTGCAAGTGCTATCAGAGATAAGAAGGATCCATGTGCAAGACCACCCTTGACTCACCTTTCTTGCCCTAATCACTCCAGGCAGGGCTGATAGGATAGTTGGAGCCCAGAGACTGACCCAAAGCACTCAAAACGTCTCCCAGAGGGGATGCCCCAGAAGCACCTGTATATGCAGGCTGGGTTGGCCCCAAGGACATCATGTTGCCCCTCTCTGGTAACACAGGTACACCTGGCTTCAAAGTTACTGCAGTTTCTGTATTTCAGTTAGGAATTTATAATTAGATTTAATATTAGGTCATCTTGTTTGTTAAGCCAATGTAGTCTTATCCTAATAAAGCCTCCTCAACCAGTTCAGGACCAAGAAAAGTTTTTGTTCCTGATGCCTGAAAACAGCAAGTTGCAGGAATTACAACCAATAAAAGATTACATGATCCTTTGTTCCTCAAGTTGGGGTAAATTAGGTAACTCACTGAATTCCAATTCTTTGCATCCTTGAGGTGACACCATTTATGATGCGCAATGGACAACGGGGAGTTCCCTCCAAGAAAGAATCCTTACCAAGAAGGTAAGCAGAGATGAAGGATGCAGGGCTGGCACTGGTGCAGTAGGAATGCTGATTGTTGAGGTGAAGGCAGGACAGACCCAGGGTTTAACATTTCTCAGTAAATACAAATTACATCCAGGATCAAATTAATGTTGCCTCCCTCCCTTTCACCCTGCCCAACCAAAGTCAAACGCTGGTGAAGGGGAGAATACATCCTGATCTTTGAGTTCAAAGGCAGGACACACATTTCATTGCAGTTCTGTGGGAGATGGAAGTAATACCTGCAAAAAGTAGTAAACAAGAACAGCCAGACTTTCACTGGGGGAAAGGCAGTTTTACAGGCGCATTGCCAATCAAAACCTCTCTCCCACTGTGGCTCAGTGGCCCCAGTATTTGCTCTGCCTTCCACAGAGCATTCAACATGACAAGCTAATAACCACAGCTGGCACTGCCGCTGGCAAAGTCAGCAGTTACCTCGAGCAGATGACTGATAGAAATGGGCAAGATAGCTTTTGCATTACCTACCAGCAGAGCCCTGGAAAGTCAAGTAAGGGGATGTGGCAGATGTCCCACCCCAGTGGCACAGGAGTAGCAAGCCTTGCTCTCCAGGACTCGCCTCCATTCCAGCCCTTCTTTTGTCCTTCCCCATCCAGCAGCAGGATGAGCCCAGTCCTCCAACTTTGGGACTGCAAAATTCAATTCTGCTAGCACTGCTGAAAGCTTTGAGTTGGCCCTGCAGACAACACAGCTCACTGCAAGACAATGAGTTGACAATTTTGTTTCTTGTGGTACAATGAAACTTATTTAAATAAAATTCTGATTAAGACAGAAAGGCATGGACTCGATTCACAGCAGGGAAAGCTGAAAACTGCTTGCTGCACGCCGTTAAATTACCAATTTCTACCATATTATTTTTAAAGCAGTGTGCTGTTTCTTTGAACTGGGAACAACACGGCATGCACATCATTTGGGGTAATGTCTATGCTAGGTCAATTTGTTCATTTGATGCTATTGAGCCCAAAGTAAGAAACATGGGGGATTTTTTTCCTCTCCAGTTGAGGAGTGTCTATTGCTATGTGGAAGTCAATGACCCTATGGTAGCAAAAGATCTGTCTTGACATGCAAATGGTAAATCAAAGTGGTCCACCCCACCATAAGGATCATGCAGCTTTTACCAGTCATTGTCCTATGCCAGGAGTGCATCAATGAGGTAAAAGAAATTTTGTAGCTCTCTCATCTGTTCTGCACATTTAAGTCATAACTGCTATAGGGCACAGTTAGAATTTGCAGATCATTGCTTTCTGTCTTAGTTACAGAGGACCTGTTACACATACCAGGCACAGCTGGCTACAGTTCAATTAGCCAAACATTAAAATACCCTATAACAATGCACCAAAACTTTAATTCAATGCTGAGTGTCAATAATTTGATTCATTTTAACCATATTTCCTTCTAAATCTTAATCACCTAATCACTGATCGACTTTTCCATTGCCTGGCTGTGACTATTCTCATATTAGGCCATGCAGCTATGCTGTAGCTGATCATTTCAGATGGTTTCCATTTCCTCCTGGTATAAGCATGTGAGCAATCCTGAAGCAAATACTCAAATGTACTTCACGTGGATAGTTGTATCTAGAAACAGGAACACAAGAACTTCCACAGAAAATGGCTATAAATAGACCCAGATAAAGAAAATGCAGTTACAAGAATTCACATTTGTTTATCCTTTGAGCTTTTTTCCTAGATATTCTTGAAAGAAATGTTTGATCTCCCATCAGCTAGCCTAGCTGTGAGTTTGGGGCATCATATCAGCTTGTACCACTTGAGAATATGGTTCTTTTTGTACCGTCTATATTTAGCTATGGCAGGACATCACAGAAACATGTCCAATACAAATCAGAGGAATATGTCATATGTATTATCCACCATAACTGTTGTGTTTGTTTTCACTACCCAGACAGAGAATTAATTGCATTGATTTTTAGGGATCTGCATTTTAGATGAGGGTGAACTGCACAACACAGATGAGTTTGCATGATTGTGAGAATAAGCACTCAACCATTTTAGAGCATCTCTGAAAATAATCTCTGGCCTCCTGTAAAGACAAAAGCTTATAGATGTAGCTCTTTTCTGCAAGAATTTTCAGTGAAACCAACTTCCTTCAGCAGTGCCCTGTTTTAAGGGATCCAGCTATGTTAGCAACGTTCCCTTCCTCTGCAGAGGGGGCAGTGATAGCCCACTTTCACTGTTCAGCTGCAATTCCATATTAGGCTGTGATGGAGAGCAGTCAGCCCTGTCAGCTGCAGCCAGGATAAGCTTTCATGTTTAAATCCTGTTAGATCATTCAGCAGTTATACTCAGGGCTGCCTAAATAGCACAGATAACATGCCTGACAAGTCTAAGGCAGGTAAATTAAGAAGTGCTGTGCCGAAACTGTTCCCACTTATTGGGGTTTTTTTCACTGGATTTCCGGGAATATCTGTACCTCCTTTCCCTTGTGCATGGCATTGTTAAGCGTCTGTGCTCCCACCCACCCCCCCCCCCCAACCCTTTTCTCAAACAATATTACACAGCTGTGAGTGCAAAATACCATTTATTCCACACCATCGGTGCTCAGGTAGCATGCAGATGAGTGTCCATCACTACCTGGGGAGTCCTCTTTTCGTCATTAAAATGTCCCTCCTCTTACGTAAGAGAGCAGACAGATGGAGGGATGAGAACAAAAAGTTGATCCAGGAAAGCAGAGAGGATGAGGTAAAGAAGGCAGGTGAGCTTGCCAATTCATTAGTCTATTAGCCCAGAGGCCAGTAGGGCATTGCAAAGCCTCCAGGCCCTACTAGACACCTGGATGCAGGCCAGTACTTAATGAGAAAAATTTCTTTCAGCTGACTGTGCTGTGGCTTTTTCTCTTCACCACGTGCATCAGTATAGTAGCAGCAGTAGATACGAGCAGATTATTTCAACTTCAGTTATCTAGTTTCTGTGGCCAAGTATTTGGCCATGTGCTTGCTGTACCTGGACTTTCTTTACGGTCATCTGAGACCCCTGGACTGGCTGAAGGGTGCTTAGTTTCCAAAGCATGGCATAATCAAATTCATTCAACTCAGTATGTGTAAGGCTTACTGAATTCTTTATTATAGCAGTCCTTCTGTGGGGCCCTGAAGTTTTAAGTGACTCAGCTATGTACTAAGCTGATATGTCACTCCTGAGACTTGTATTAGTATAATAAGCCATTGGAGAGATTATTCATTGTATGTAATTAAGATGTTGGTTAACCGTGACATCCAGAATGAGCATTAGAGCAAAGACACTTTGCTAAATCTGTTGCAGTATTCCAAGTCATCAAGATATCAGTTTGATTGACAGATCAGATAATCTCTTTAGTAATCCTCTGAATTCTAAACACAGAAACCCGTAACTCATTATCAGATAAGAATATGTTGTGTTTATACTCTAAAGGATGGAGGACAGCATTTCATTTGTCTGGGTTTATCCAGTCAGTGAATAAGGTTCTTAGAGCACCTCTGTTTCAAAATAAAGTTTAACTTTAGTAAGATCAGGCAGAACAATGACTTGTTCTTGCAGAGGTTCTGCTTGTTGATTTTTTTTACAAGGCACTAACGATGTAATAAAGATTAATTAGTGTAAGTTATAGTGTCTGAAATGTATACATTCAAGCTGTTAAATGTGTCAACGGAGATCCATTATGACAACAACAGGCATTTTATTCTCAATAGGGATTGCTCTATTTGCCAGTATGAGACTGTTTTCTTTATTAAGACAAAACAAGTGAGAAGAGTCCAGATTTGAATACAGCTGAAATAAGACCCTTGCTTTACACAGCATGATAAGCCTTGATTTTATAAACATTATTACTTTGCTTTCATTACATATTCCTGCTGGTGTTATTTTACGGCATCAGCTCTTTTACCAGCTTTTATTTGGCACCATATTAAATCAAGCCATCAGAATATGCTTAGCACCTCATAGCTTAAAAAACCCCAAAATCAACGTGGTGATTCATGAAGGACAAGTACTTGAAATTCAAATAGAATCTGTGTATCCATATAAATATCTGCCCAGATCTAGATGACCCATCAGACAAAAAAGATTAAAGCTCACTGAATTTCTGCCACCAGTAACACACAGGGAGGGAAATGTTGTGGCTAACAGCACCTTTGTATGCTTGGACATCCCAAAGCCCTGTTAAGCAGGCATCCACACTCACTATTGGATCAGAGAGAAGTGGTTATCAGTGTAAAGCCCAAATCCAGCCATGTCTGTGGATCCCTATTGGCAATTGAGATACACTCCTGCCATCTCCTCATTCAACCATCACTTTAAAGTGTTAGAAGATTTAAACTGATTTTAAGGCCATTATCAAGATATTTTAAAATAAATATGAAATGCAACAGTAAGATATTTGCTGCAAACTTACTGCTTAAATGCAGCAAACACTAGTAGCAAATGCATTGCTTGGATCATTTTGAGTGCATAAGGCAGTTATTAAAATTCAGGGCTTGATCTGATTTCCAAAAAGACCATCAGTTATATGGGATGGGCAAGTCCTCACTAGGCTGAGATGAGTCCATCTGAAGGCATTTCCAAGTCCCCCACAGCACTCTGGTCCCAGTGTGGCATTCAGCCAAATGGAAAAGACAGTGCTTCTCCAGTTCCCAGGCTGTCACTAGAGGGTTTGCCTCTGTTTGTGTTTCTCAAAGGAGTACTTTTCCCATGTACACTTAGAAATTGTTTCTCACCACTGTTTTACAAACTTGAGATTTTACATAGGATTCTTCTGTGCACGGCATTTCTTGAATTTTGTGCATCTGGGGTAGGACATTAGCCTTTACAAAAGAACATTCAGATGTCAAAACTAGATATCATTTTCTCTGAGGCATCTCTGCTTGCTTGCTTGCTTGCTTGTTTTTAAGTTGTAGTCTGTAAGAAGGTTCACTGTCTCACTCTTCTGTGATTCAAAGTTTGATCAAAGAATTTTCCTCCAGATTTCAGCAGAAGAAAAACATCTTTTATGAGCTGAGATCAAGCATCAAAGTTTTCAGCCCTAAAGGAGCTTGGGAGAAATTTGTAAGTATTTGAAATTGAGGGGTAAAAAAGAATTCATGCCACGAGTGACTTCCCTGGCACCTGGAGAAATGCTGCTTCTGCCTTTGCCCTTGCCATGGCCTCCAGTTAAAACAAATTTCAACTTTTTCAGAGCAGCATGAGCAGGGCTCAAGGCTAAGTCTTCCACTCACTTTTTGCTGGCTTTCTGCTAGCAGTCTCATTCAGGTTCACCTTAATACAGCAAAAGGAAAGTGAGGAGGGAGAAGTGGAAATGGGAAAGATCTTTCCTTCCTCTCCTAAATTTAAATGAATGACTGTGCTGAATCTCCAACACAAAAAATGCTCACCTCATCCACTCTGATGGACAACTCGTAGTCCTAGCAGATTTTTCAGGCAACTTGAGGGTTGCATACCTTGTGCAGAGTGTGTCAGAAGTCTTTTTCTCTTGCAGTTGTACTGGCACAGAGCTGGGCTCAGCTGCCACCTAAGATTCAGCTGTGCCTGAAGAAGCAGGATACCTGTTCTTAGCTTTTCTTTAATCCAGAAATCCAGATAAATGCCTGTGCTTGGCTTCATACCTCTGGGACAGAATCACAAGTGCATGCGACATCAGAGCCTAAGCAAATCAGTAATATCAAGTAGCACACACACCAAAAACTACCAGTGCTGTCAGGGATTGAAATATTAGCGGACTATGCCTCAAGAGAGCCATGAAAACATGAAACATTGTCCATGTATCACTGACTCTGATCTGCTTGTTTGATTAAGATCTCAAGATTAAAGTTGAATAAGGAGGAAACCCTTTCTACAAAACCTTCGCCTTCTCAGAAACAAAGGTATCATTGAGCCCAGTGTGTAATAAAATCATAATTTCCTGAAATAACACAAAGTGTCAGGGCAACCCAGCCCTCAGGAGCACAGACAGCTACACTGACAGAGCAGGCAACTTTTGTAGATGAGGTGAAGGTTCACATGATCTTGGCCAGTTCTGAGCCTTCAGTCACAGCTCCTGCTGATGAGCCCACAGACCCAGAGTGCTGCCCAAGTGCCAGTGTCTGGGTTTGCTTTCTGTAAATGAAAACCAGTAGCAATTACTACTCTGCTGTTGATCAGTATCCCATTTGTGGAAGGTGTTGAAAAATGAACTAAAGACCCTTTGCTTTATAGGTTTGACTTTGGAATTAAGACTAAGCTATCATAAGGTTTCCTACATTGGAGTCTGATGTCTGTGATTTAACAGATCTAAACTACAGCTTCATGTTACTTTCCATACGTTAATCATTTCTAGAGTTCAAAATATGTTCATTTTCTTAATATGAATCCCTTAATGTGCTGTATGAACATGTATTTACTGAAGATCCCATCTGTGCTTTGGCATATTTATAATTAGATGCACAGTTTATCAGTCAGTTACAGAAGATTTTTTTTTGTAAACTAATCACTGCCACAATTTGAAACTATATATTAAAATGCTTCAATTATATGTCCTTTGCTATGAATGAACCTTTTCCTAGTAACAGCATTGCACCTGAAGTGATTAAATAGATGTGGAGCTTATAATCACAGCAGAAATTGAATTCTCAGTTAACAATTTCAAAGTCCTATTGATGAAAATTCCCACTGATTACAATTCCTATTGATTGAAAGTGATTTTAATCAGTTCAGTTGTTTTTTTAGAGGATTGACCACAAAATAAATACTCTTTTCCCATATGAGAATATTTGCATTACTGGGAGCCATTCAGGGATGAAGCTTAAAATTCAGTGTTGGTTTACTTTGTCTAGCTGTCTCCTCTGAAGGGAAAAACAACTCTTCTCTTGAAGACTTTCAGCACCATAATTTTAAGTGCATGAGGATATCCATCTCCAATGGATAAGACATCAGAAAATTTTTAAAAGTCCATTTCTGAGACTACCAAACAGCTCAGCCAGAGCAAACATCTGCCTGCTTGGATTCTTAAACACTGAGCAAGCACAAGAATCAGCTATAAAAGAAAAAAGCTTCTGGTTTATCAAATGTAAAACCCAAATCCTTAATATCACTACATAACAAGTAAGCTTTCTAAAAGACTAGATATTATGCACCTGTAGCATTTCTCATTGTTCTTTTTTTCTGAGATATATAAACCTTATATCTATGACAAAAATAACCATTGGTGTGGGATAACCAACATGGGCCATTCAGATTACTTCAGCCTTCAGAGGGATTGCGGTCTAGGATTTCTCAAATCTCGTACCAGTGGCAGCCTTAGCCAGACCAGCTCTCTATTTGTGGTTCCACCCCACAGTGGTTATTGGTATTTCACCACAAATTTTACTGACCTAAAGGTGTATTTCAGTGTGGAGAGTATAAGCTAGTGACTCTGAAAGCATCATTGCGACGTTGCACAAACCAAACAGCTGCCTGGGTGAGGACTGTGAGAAAACCCAGTGACTGGCTCCATTTTGGAGATAAAAATTTCACCCCAGGAGTGGAGTTACTGCCACCAGCCTGCTTATTCAGGGATGCATGGCAATGAGCTTTACAAAAACTCTTAGAGAGCCAGCACGGAAGTCTCCATCTGAGCAAAAATTCAGTTGCAAGTCCATCAGATCTGGCCTCTGGAGTATAATACCATAATA
Source organism: Corvus kubaryi (assembly GCF_017639235.1). NCBI lineage: Eukaryota > Metazoa > Chordata > Aves > Passeriformes > Corvidae > Corvus > Corvus kubaryi. The sequence goes on along the minus strand of NW_024581137.1, from coordinate 25,465,542 downwards.
CATGGTAACATATCTGAGTCAATACTGTTCTAAACCACACCACCTTTCTAATTTTCACATGATACATAAGAGCATAATCAAGTCAGAAATTCTGTTGCAGTAGGGAGTACTCATTTTCTCTCACTGTCATGTGTAGTGTGGACAGGCTTACAAAAAATGCCTGTAATTGGAGCCGTGAACACCTGAACTTCAACAGAGGGCAATTGTCAAAATACTGTGAGTTCATCTTCAGATCAAATATCCTCAATGGTTCCTTTGCACAGTAAAATACCTTTGTTTAGGCATTAGAGTGCACAAGTCTTCCTAGAAGGATCTTGGTTAAGATAAGCTGATGTCCTGTCTTTTAATCTTTTAGGACCCTGACTTTGTACATTGTTATTTACTGTCAACTCCAGAATTCTGCAGTATTGCAACCTCATCCTAGTGTCTAACATTAGGTGGGAGATGTGCTTTGCCTCCCTTGGCACTGTAATGCTCTTCCTGAGGACAAAAGGTGTTCTCTGTCAGTGGAGGACATTGCCAAGTTTTCTGATAAATCAGATTGACTAAAGATTTTTTTTCTTTTTTTAAATTAAAATAATAATAATAATAATAAAGATAATTAAAACCATTTGAATAGTGTGATAGATAAATTATCTGAGAAACCACAACATACAGAAAAGATTCAGGACCCAGAGTCTGGCAATTTCTTTAAAATTTCACGCAAGTCGACATGACAAACAGATGGCATGGTTAGGAAAATCTAGAAGGCAAAATATAGCCCCCATGTCACTTTAATGATGCCTCTGCTTATCACAGCCTATATTTTAAATCAACTCACAAAGTATTTTTCTAAATCATAAAACTCTCTTGAGCTCTATTTTCTAAAGACAAACTGGTCTGTAAAGATGCATCAGTCAAGCAGAAGATTAATTCCTGTTGTACCAAGTTGTTGTTTTTGGCACAGAAGTCAATATTTATAAGACAGAAAGCAGCTGCAGCTCGCAAGTTAGCATAGTGCATAAATCTTTGCAGCAGGTTATAGCAAGATGATGATACTATCCACAGGTAACACGATGGAAGCACTGCCACAACAGAGCCTTCCTAATGGTGGTCATCCATTTAGCAGTGTGAGCCACGCTAATGAGGTCACACTGATTCACTTCATGTCATTTCCCCTTTGGAAGCAATCAGCACAAATATAAACCAGTAATACATTAGAAGAGGTCACCCAGCGCAGTAGCTCTGTAAAGAGTGAGCTGTTTGTATAGGACTCTGAGCCAGATCCAAGCCTGCCTGGAGCAATAGGACGTGTGGCTACTGACAACAGAGCCTGGGAAGCAGATTAACCCCCCGTCCCCATGAAAGCTGGCTGAGGTAAAGCGCTGCTCTCAGCTTTGCCTGTGGTGCAGCTCTTCATCCCCCCTCTCTCATCACCCCTCCACATCGGTGGTGGGGGTCGCGCGAAGGGCAGGGGGTTAACTCTCAATTTTCCTTCTGCTGATTGAAGCTTTTGCCTCCTGCCTGGTGATGCTGGATGGCAGCTTTGGGGCAGCAGAGGGACAGGGGCACAGCACTGCCAGGAGTTGTGGCAGATGTGGTCCTACCTCCCTCGCAGGGGGACAAGAGTCTTGTCATTTGACAGACGTACTGACCTCTTTCCCCATCACTCCGCCTCTCTTGCTTGACACACTAGCAATGAGATACCACTCTCCCTTTCCTCCACAACAGAGATCTGGTGTGGTCGGCAACAGGGTCAGGGCACATTGGATAATGCCTGATCAACCAACCAGGCAAGCCCCAGCAATCCCCAGCCTTGCCTTCCATATCTTCAGCCCAACAATCATTCCCTTCCACGGCACATGATGAGCTCTGCAGTGGAGAGGCTAGTAGAGCTGATCTAATTCTTTATGTGCAAGGTTATACGGGTTCTCCATATCTCTGTCAGCCCTTTTCCCAGTGCTGAAATTGAGGATATCAGATCCCTTGCCACAGTATTATCTCTGAAACTAGAAGTGAAGGAAGTTCAGCCTATCAGTCTGCTTGGTTATTTTTCCCCCTTCTTGAGAAGGCTGCCATGCCAAAATTTTGGGTTCCTGGCACTTTTCACAGGAGTGCAGCTACTCCCTTACAAGGCCACATGCAGTTTCAAGCCCACGGCTCTCTCTCTAGCTACTGCTGCACTAGGTCAGACATTTCCAATCTCACTTGACCAAATTATATGTGGTTGTAGGCAAAGACGTTTGAAGTTTAATGTTGAATAGATGCAGATTGAGCCCACATGGGAGGGAAATACAGTAGATATGTGGAACCCCATTATAACAATTTATCAGTGTACATTCTGCATGCTTTATAAATTTCACTAGCGTGATCATCTATTTCATTCCTAGAAGAGAAAAAGCTGTATTAATTTCTTGAAATAGGCAGCAGAAAGAGATTGACTTGAAATAAACAAAATAGTTGAAATTAAATTTTCTTGGCAAGATTTGCTTGTGTTGTTCGTCAAATAAATGTACGTTATGTCTTGCACTGTTACTCAGCTGTGATCCTGTAATGTGTTCTCTGCATCCTGTCAGACATATGATCCTTTGTCCCATAATAGACCCAACTATCTCACAACCAGCTGAGCTCAGGGTCATCCCAGGGTCAGGCTGGTTAAAGATGGCTGTCAGTTCTCTGCCTGACTCACAGACGAACTTTAAATCACCTTTATCTTACTTGTGCTGATGCTTTCCAGCCATCACTGTAGCAGGAGCTGTATCATCTATGTACAATGTAGGGAAATGTCTTACAGCATCCCTGAAAATTTCTCTGTGGATCTGCAATGTGCAGTGCACTCAATATAAAGAAAGTGCAGCTCTATGCATAATGTGAAATGGGAGCTACTTCAAATACCTTTATGCAAGGTAGTTAACAATATGGTTCTCATCCATCTTGCAAATGAAAACAATAATTCAGGGGGTGAAATATCACCCTTCAGATCAGAAATATAATTATTACTTAGCCTGAAATTTCCAGCAAAAAGAGTATTTGCATAGGAAGGACAGATAATCTGGGAAATGCATCACCTAAAGTTTTTATTGTGATAAATACCTCTCTTCAGCTTCTGCAGCTATACAACTTCTTAATGTTTGACACTAGTCTCCAAGGTATAGAAGAAAGACAGGCCTTAATTGTAAATTTACACATGCTTTATTACCAGTGCAATGGCATAAACACATTTAACAGGATTGTCATTCCAGTTAATTATTCTGATTCTGACATGTACCTATCTCATCTAAAATTGATAGTGTCTTTTGACCACTTAGTAGCATCACAATGTGTTTTGTCTTTCTAAGGCTAAGCATGTTAGGGGCCAGAGAATGGCAGGAGAAAAGAGTCCCTGCATATTAAGTAAACACCAACACATCAACAGCCAAACCTCCCTTTAAGAAAACTGTAAATAGCTGAACCCCAGCACATGTTCTGCATTTCTATGTCTGTTCCAGCCACAGCACACCTGCCCCAGGCAAAGACAATAATCTCCATTATGCCTAATAGTAAACAACACTGTTCCAGCCCCTCAGAAACTCTTGGCCTTGCTCACAATGTGTAGTACCCAGCACCCAAGCAGATGGTAACACTTATTAAAGATATTAAAGCAGAAGAAAAGACAGCAGAAAAGGAGGCAACTATTACAGAACACATTGTGACAAGGGAAAAAACAATTTCCATGTTTTCCCTGCAGCAGAAGTCTGAGTCTGTGAATTCCAGACTGAAGAAATTGGGGCAAGACATGAAATCAGCAAACAACAAACAAGCATCCAATGACAATAAAACACCACCTTTACCCTCAGCAGAGTTATCAATGCTCAGATCAAAGCCTCACTTTCAAACCTCACACTGAGAAGGAAACTGTACAGACTCTTTTCCTTCCCACACACCCCAGTATAAACCTGGCAGGGCATTCCAGAAAGGAGATGGAAGTACATATATCTTATAGTCACACTTGGGTGACAAGGGAAATATTAGGAAGGAAGGAAGGAAGGAAGGAAGGAAGGAAGGAAGGAAGGAAGGAAGGAAGGAAGGAAGGAAGGAAGGAAGGAAGGAAGGAAGGAAGGAAGGAATCTTCTGTGAAAAATGTCTTAAAAAAATCTTTAAGTCATTCATTTTCTATCATGATATCCACACGCCTTTTAAAGAAAAGCAAGCTTTTATGCTCCTTCAAAAGCATAAAACCATGGGTGATGGTAGCTGAGCTAAAGAGTGCAAAAACCTGGAAGAAAAAACCTTGAGGAATTAAAAATGCATTAAAGAATAGCAATCCTGTTGATGGTCATGTAAAGTGTAACTTGAAATGCCTCTCTATGTAATATAGAATTTCACACTGCTTGGGAAAGGATGAGGTATCACCACTGAGGACTCTCCTCTCCATGTTCTGCACCTACTCCTGCCCCTACTCCTGGGCAACAGTCTCTCCTTTCAGCTACTCCACTGCTCTATAGCCAATATTCTTGGGGACAGTGGCAGCCGTGTCCAGCAGAGCCCCTCCACAGTTGTCCATCTTCCTTCCTCACACACGCTTTACCCTTTTGACCACCTTCATCCTAACCTAGACTGTAGAAATGGAAGAACTGTGCCAAAGGCTGGAGAACGTAAGCTCATGAAGTCTGGAAAACTGGAAAGGCTTGGATCACCAGTGAAGAGATGCTGAAGAGCTTGTCTCATAGCTGTGGATAAGTACCTAGGAAACATCTAGATAAAGCTTTATTCTTAATATTCTTTTAAGTAGGAGAGTACAATGGATGCAAGGAGGAATTCATTTCCTCCATTTTCCTAAAAAGAAATTTTGCAGCTCCTCAGCTTATGAGTGCATCTAGAATTCATTTTGCTGGACAAGAAAAAGCAGTATTTTTCAGTAGTGGCATTCTGGATAACCACACATACTCCTGCTCACAATTAAAGGGATGTTCTCACATGACAGCTCAAGGAATGTCCTTCAGATCCAGCTGACAGGATCTCTGGAGCAGAGCACAGTGCCTGCCTTTGGACAAACTCACATTAAGCAGGTATGTCCCAAGACAGTGCTGCTGATGGACTTCGTTCCTTTCTCCCTCTTCTTTTGAGTTCAGATAGTGTTCACCTCATGAGTAGTGTGACTTCTGGGGCTACTTCCACAGCCCTTTTTCTGAGAAACTCCCCATTGAAACTACTAGGCGTTTTTATATAGCACAAATACAGCAGGAGTTAAGCTTTTGTGATTAAAGGAAATCTTCTATTTGATGCCTGCTGGCATTTTTTTACTCTAAATATTTTACAACAATAAAAAAAAAAGTGTCCTACCCTCTGAGATGTGAACAATGCATCTTAGATTATTTAATCTTCACTTAAATGTAGATTGTTTTTTCCAAAGGCTGATATATATTCCTTGCCCTGGAGAATATTTACAGACAAACAAACCTAATTTTAAGGCTCAGGCTGGACTCCATCACTTTTAGTGCTGCTGCTCCAAACTAATATGGAATTGCACTAAACAAAATACCTGCTCTAAGGATTAAAAACGTGAAATAACGTGCCTCATTCTCATGAATCCTAAAGGACACACCTGTGCACCCTCAGATCGGTCTTCTCCTTCAACATGGACACTTCAGACATGTCAGCAGACGGGGCAGCTCTCAAAGGTGCTTCACCAAGGAAAATGGCTATTGGAATTTCCTACAGTAGTAAGAGCACCCTTCCCACCCTGAGGTTACATGCTGAGTGCAGACACCAGGGGTGCAGGTGACCCTCTACAGCTGCCTGGGGATTGCTGTCCCACGTGGCTGAACATGCGTCCTGCCCTCAAGGAAGAGGGCCAGGTTCATCTCAGCCAACACACACCTGAATGCAGTTAATATTGCTCAGCTCCTCCATTCATCTCCTGGCCAGTTTTTCGGTCTCTAAGAGGAAAGGAATTTTATGAAATGAAGATCTAAGGGCTGAAAATGTGCGTGCAAAGGAGGGGGGGTGGGGAGCATGACAAACCTTCTAGCCCATATGAAAGGTTTGTTTCTAGACCAAAGGGGAGGAGGCCTGATCCTGCTCCCGTGCGAGATAAGCAGATATCCTGCAGGCAAGCAAAGCTGGCAACAGGCTGAAATCGTGGTGAGAGTTGAAAAGCTTGTTTTTCTATATGCACAACAAACCAGAAACGTTGACAGAAAAGTAAAAGAACATCTGCTCATGCTGATCTATGAATGCTTTTCCTGGAACCATTAACCTCCCTTCTTTGTCTGTCTCTCTTTTTTTCCTAAACTGAAAATTATCATTTTAAATATTCAAGGATTTAATTTTTCTATTAATCAAATTAAATCTCCTTAGCTACTGTTAAAATACCCTGTGAGGTCCTTCGACCAAAGATTATCTGCCTCACAATTAGAACTCATTTTTAATACAACAGGCGGGAAATAGAGAACCACAGCTTTAGAATCAATATAACTATAAATTACATGGGAAAGGAAACGGTAGCATCCTAGCTTGAAACAACAGATTTATTGTCAAAGAGGATGGTATTTTATCGACAGAGTACATAAGTTTTATAAAGAAAGAGAGAGGAGACACAGAGAGAAAAATCAATGTTAACATGGGCTCACCGTTGCTTTAAATGCTGCATTTGTGGTAACTAATTTTCATTTCTTATTTTAATTTGTAAAATGTCACATTGCAAAATGTTTAGTGGCTAAAAAGTCCTGTCTGGAGTATTTTCTAAGGCAAAACTCCACTGATTTTAATGAAAAAAATCTGTAGAAGAAGGTCCCACTATGTATTCTCTATTTTATCCTGGTTAAGACTGGTTACTAAAGGACCTCCTCCATTCCCATGTTTTGAACAATATCATAGTTCAGGTTGCAGCTAAGATTTGTATTTAAACTTCAAAGATTTGCATTTATTTTGATTCCTCCCTGCAGGACAGGGTGGCAAATTTTTTTCTTTCTGATAGAAGCAAATATTTTAAATGCATCGCCTTCCCCTTCTGCAATCTGAATTCATCTGTGGTTGCTTACATACAGGATACAAAAAAAAACCTGATCTGTGATCAGATTTCTTGCTAGATTTTCACTGCTTTCAGTGCACAGTCTGCCCTGTTGTCTTCTTAGTGAAAAGCAAAGGGGAAATTTTTGCCCATTGTTGAATGTGGAGTTTGCAGTTAGGGCCTGATCTAAAGCCCAAGGTAATAGCTATGTCTTCTTTTCTTTCAGCTCCAATAAAAGTGGGAGTCACCCTGTATGGTTGACAAGGCTCAAAATACATCATGATGTTCAAAAAAGGGATTACATAGAGATTTTCTGGATTTCTAGAGTCTCTCATCTGATTTGCAATAAAACTGTCTTGTTAGAGGGTCCTCAGCAGAATTTTCAGTGGGTTTGGCTGTGCTCCTTATATACTTCACAGTATAAATGCCATTCAAACCCTGGGGTGAGAAAGATGTGATCTGAAGAGAGAAAACTTATCTTTACTGGTGGATTACCAGGCTCAATGAGGCTAATTTTTGGATTTGCAGACTTGTGGGTCTCAGGTGAGCTGAGTCTCCCTGAGCAATGAGCCACAGTAGGTTCCACTCAAAGCCAAGATATGTATCAGGTACAAGCCTCTGCTAACATTTGAATCTTTCCATTTGTGAGCCGACTTGAAAGAAGCTTGGGTAATGCCTTTTTATGTAAATCTAAGTTCTTGGGGACATACATGTTCCTATGGATATAGAAAAACACTGCATGTTTCCTGTGCAGTGGGATCTGAGCTGTGTCATTGAAGACAGGTCTTCTCAGACCCTTTTTGCCTCACCTTCTATTTCCATGATCACTGCCTTGCCTCATAGCACTCATGTCAGAAATACAGAAAATAAAATATACAGGGAGATGTAATGAACTGCAAAGCCCCATGGGGTCCTGCCTGTCTGCAATACCCACTTCTATGTCTAAACATATTGTTCATGTTAATACTGTTTGCTGGTAGGAGTGTTCCTCCAAGATAACATTTTTGTGCAGTGAAATATGCATGGCTCTCAGATGGCTCAGCTCAGATGGGATCACCTTTCAGTTTCTAGACAGTGTTATTTTTTTTACCCTTTTTTTTTTCCCATCACAGCATGAAGAACACAACACTACCCCACCAATGCCTTTTGTTTTATGACCCATCTGTCCACAGAACTATGCAGGGATGTTAAATCCACTGATAGTGCAGAGCAGTGTTGCAGTGATTTTATTTCTTCCAAAATAGACTAATCTGGTCCAAGTGTCTACTTTGCTAGGTGCTAGTGGGAATATTTTACTACTATGCTAAGAAAATAAATTGGGGTTTGGATGATATTTCCACTGCAACTGATGCTTTGTACTAGGGTTATTTGAGATAATAGACCAGTTGCAAAAGTAAAGAAAAATCTTGATTTTATTGGAACAGAAGAGTTTCAATTAAAACTGTGTAGAAATTCCCATTCTGTGACATAGCCCCTTTCATGACCTTCACCTTCCTATGAAGGCAGTAGGACGTTTGGACAAGCAGTTTTTCTCCAAGACTTCTCCAGTATGCCCCCACTGCTCCCAGAAGGGGTCTGTGATTTATACAGGTGTGCTTTGCACCTGAGGGCTCACTGGTGTGCAGAGGAGGAGGCCCCCTATTTCCACCACCAGCCTCATCCTCACCCCCATCTCTTTTCATTACTTAACAAAGCTGGTCTCCTGTGTTTTCTCTGCTCTTTATTGCTTGTCACCGAGGCTGAGTGACTGCTGAAGATGAGAAGGGATGAGGAGTGTGAAGCGGGAAGCTTCTGCTTTTGGTCTGAGCCTGACGGGGAATGATGAAAAACACATGGGCTATGAAAAAGTCCAGTCCAACTTTCTGTTTACCGAGCTCCCTAGAAACGTCAACATCTGTCACCAAGTTACCCCTAAGAGGGGCACCCCCTTGCTACAGGACCCCGATGGCAGGTCCCATCCCTCTTCCCCCAGCACGGGCTGAAGCGGAGGGGTGTTGACAGAGGGAAAGGAAGGTTATCCGGGATTTGGTGATGGCTGTATTAATAGACAAAGGACATCAGAAGCGATATCCCCGGCTCAGCGCTGCGGTGCCACCTCAGGCTCGGCCAGCCGGCCCGCAGCCTCCCTCCCGCAGAGATGGGGTGGGCGCCGGGGCATCTCTCGGGTTAGCCTGACTTTTGCCGTTCCCGCAGGCGAGTCCCGAGGGAGAGACCGGCTGAGCTGGGTGCGGAGGAGCGCGGCAGCCGGGTACCGCTCCCCCGCCGCCCCCGGGCCGGGCGCCGAGCAGAGCGGCCCGGCGGTCGTAGCCCGCTCTGTTGTTATTACAATTCACACAACGAATTTTCCTCGTATCAGTAATTTCTCGAAGATCAAATACGAGTACAGCTGCGAATGAAATCGATCCCTACAAAATACCTTAGCGAAGTGTTCAGTCAAAATAGGTATTTCCTTGGGGGTTTTTTGTTTGGGTTTGTTTTTTTTTTTTTTTAATTTATAATAGTCGATAGCATATTGCTATTTTTTGATTTTCCTTTTCTTTTCTTTTTTTCTTTTTCCCTGGCGAAGAGTTACAACCCCGCATGGGGTAGAATTAGAAACTGCATAAGTACCTTGGCAAAGCCGAGCTTATCGGATGCAAACAAGAACCGCTGCGCAGCGCCGAGACGCCAGGCGGGCATCGAGACAGGCACCGGGGCAAACACCGGGGCAGGGCGCGCACGTACCCTGGCCCTCGACCTCTCGGACACTACCTACAACTCTGGTGAGCAAAACGCTCCATGAGTCCCCACATATTCCTAATCCCTCCGCCTCCCGCTGGCTGCACCACATCTGAGACCGATGTGAACACAGGCACGAGAGTTTGTGACTGAGATTGGCTTCGTACCTCCCGCTGTCTCTCTTGTATCTGGGGTTACTTGGTTTTTTTTCTTTTTGCTACTTTTACTTACTTGAGCGGGAGAAATTTTGCAATACGCTGAGTTTGCACTTGGAAAAGTCATCAACTGGCTATCGGTTTCGTCATACTCGAGGCTGATCATTATTCGACCACATTTTTATCAGAATCAGTAGTCCCGATTTAATTTTGTGAGATATATACTTTCAAGGAAAATAGATTGGAAAGCCAAAATAACTGTAAAAGTAATAGTTGAACCATTCTCCATGTGGAATAAAGGTTTAAAATGTGTAACTGCCCTATAAAAAGTAGCAAAGAAGCATTCTCCGGACCCATTCCTGCTCGTAATAGTGAAATGCATAATCCATTTGAAGTTATATGGCAAAGAGAACTCCTTGCACGACCAAAATCAACACAGTTTGCTCCCAAATGCCTAGGCACAAGAGAAGACTTCTCTTCCCCAGAGCGCCCATTGATTTCATTGGTCTTTTCCGAGCTTGAAACAGAAGTAACTGTGACCTGTAATATTTTATGACACATAAACCATAAAAGAATAATGTTAACAATGAAAGTCGGCCAAGTAGTGTGCCTGGGGGAGAAGAGGAATGTTTGTCTTGGAAAAGGAGAAAGGGAAAAGGGAAAGAGAAAGAGGGAGAGAAAGAGAGAAAAAGTTAGCAAGGCAGACCGAAAGAAAAAAGATGGAAAGAGGGAAAAGAGGGAGGGAGGGAGGGAGGGAGGGAGGGAGAGAGGGAGGGAGAGAGGAGGGGAGAGTGGGAAGGAAGGAAGGAAGGAAGGAAGGAAGGAAGGAAGGAAGGAAGGAAGGCAGGAAGAAAGGAAGGGAGGAAGGGAGGAAGGGAGGAAGGAAGGTTGCTCAAAATACGTTACATATCTGTTTATTCCCATATTATTAATCTCATTATTTATGTAATCCTTTTTTGTGGTTACAAATTTTCTGTGATCACACAGAGCTAATTACTAAAAAAAAAAAAACGAATAGGAGATCTTGCTCCTAAGCTTATGCGGAAAACATTCCTAAACTACCCTTTCCCCCCCTCATAAAGAATGACAGCCCCGTGTTCCCGCCGGGCGCAGGGCCCGCCCGGGCCGCGGGCGGGAGCGGCCTCCCCCGGGGCCATCCCTGCGTGGCGCTGCCGCCCGGGCTCTCCCGCGGGCGGCCCCGAGCTCTGGCCCCGTTCGGACCATCCCCGGGGCCTGGCCGGGGGGTCATCGCCTTCCGTGCCCAGGGTCCCCCGGCAATTCCTGGGTAGGAGGGGGCATCGCTCCTGAAAGGCAGTTTGCCGGTAAAAAGCCGCTGAAGTCTATAGCCCAAACGTGAGCTGCCATTAGAGAGTTACTAATAAATCCCTATTAAGCATGCATTTATGCAATGATTATGTGAACTTTGTCCTTTGAAGAGTCCCAGCAATTAAAGGCGACGTCTATCGCGTTTTGCCCAGATTTCTACTCTTTTCCCATACAGGATGGAGAGGGGAGCACGGCTCCACCAGCGCCTCCAGCTGCCGGGTGCCTCTCCAGCCGTCCCTTTCCACCCACCATCACTGCTGAGGAGAAAGCCCCAAGCACCCCTCCCTTTGCCTCCGGACCCCCGCTTGAAAATGCCCGGTCCTTTGCGGGATGTTTTTTTTTTCCCCGCACTCCGGTACCTCTCGCCGGGGATACCCGCCTGAGTGTCAGATGCGGCGCGGGGGAGATGCCGAGTTTTTGCTGTCTCCACAAAACAGCGGAAAGCGGTTAAAATTTAGTAAAAATGTGCTGGGCAAAAATGAGAGGAAAGTTGCTGCTGTCGGGGAGACAGCGAGAGAGAGAGGGAGAGGGATGACTCTGTAATTGTTGCCTTTATCAAGGCTGTGAGATTAACTACTGGGATTTATTCTAAAGTGACCCATCACGGAATTCATTTCTGCTTGAACTTTCGGTGAACCTGAGATTAAAGAGGGGAGAGCAGCTAAGCAGTTTGTTGTTAGCTGCCTTTTCAACAGCCCTTTCAGACTGAGTAAATATTGATCGGTTTCAATCTGATTGCCCCAGAGGAAAACACCAAAGCATCTCAATAGCCTCCAAAAGTAAACTTTAAAGGTGAACAGCAGAAATGGCCTTAAGTATGATAGGAAGATACTAAACTCCGTTTGACATTTGAATGCTATTTGTGTTGACGGGTTTTGATGAGACGGGTTTTTTTTTTTCCCTCATTCTTCCCCCTGAGACGCTAGAGAATTTTTTTTTTTTAAATTTTAAAAGGTGTAAAAAAAAAAAATCCTTACAAGCTGCAGGGTAAATTAGTGTCTTCATTGAACGCACTCTGTGGCGGGGTTTTAGCGATATTTCTGTGGTAGAAACTATAAGATAGAGATTTTCATTTCTCTTCCCCGCACCCCTGACCCCAAAGGCTGATAGTATCGAAATAGTATTAACGCTAGCAAAATGAGACAGGATCGGGAGGTTTGGAGCGTCTTTGCTTGAAATACATTATGATTGAGGAGGAAAATATATATATATATATATATACGTATTACATATACATATGTGTGTGTGTGTGTATATGTATATATATATATATATATGTATGTGTGTATATATATATAAGCGGGGTTTGGGCTTGGAAGGAGATGGGATTCTTTGCCCGCGAATCGCTCATTGACGCACTGACAAGAGTCTCGTCTCTCGTATTTAGGCTGTAATTTATGGCCGCTCTTTCTAACACATTGAGTCAACACCGGTGGAAGCGAGTTGTAGATCCGGATTTCAGCAATGTTTAGATCCAGATTTCGATATTGAAATGCCCTCATTGGCATGTAAATGCCACTTTAACACATCCAAGACTCTGGAAGAAGGCCATCTGTTTTGCTTTGTGGCTTTACACTAATAAACAAAAGGTAAAGTATATGGCAGGCGGGGAAATGAAAGAAATAGAGGCATCGGCGGGAGCCTTTGGAGACAGCCCTGCTCCCTTGCAGATAGCTCGGCTCTTGATATGGCCGCCGCGCCTTGCAAATCAGGGTTTGTGTCTTTTGACACTAAAGTGAAGAAAATTTCGTTGACTCTCTGCCGATCCCGCAAAGCAAAGCCTGCGTGGGCAGCCCAGCCCCAGGAGAAGCCCGGTAGCACTTCCCGCAGCTGGGCCGGCTGAAGGAGATGTTAGGCGTGTTTGCGTTGTAATTCAAGTGGCATCAGTGCCTTGAGACACCCCCTGTCCAGCTGAGCATGCCTCTGCTCTGTCCTGCCACCCAGGTTCTCCCCACAGAGGCTCCTCTCCCTTCCCGACCTGCTGTTCACTTGACATTTTTTGGAATACTTACTATATTTACCTGCGAGAGCTTGCTCTTGTACACGGGGGAAAAAATAAGTAAATTAATAAAAAGAGAGGGAGGGACGGGGGAACGGGCTGGGATTAACGCCAAAAACACAGTGGGACAAAATCTCCCACCTTGGCACCCCATCAAGCGCTGGGGATAGCAGCCTGGGATGGGAGAGAGAAGACAGACAAGCTTAGTGCCCAGGCTAACTAAATGTTGAGTCCTTGGAGAGGGGCCTGCAGTGTGAGGAAAGACTGGCTGAAGAGAGCTTCTGCTTTTGAAGGGTGTTCTATTTATTTAAGTGTCAGCATCCATCCCGAGGTGAAAAGGTTAGCACTTGACCCAGGAAGTTCTCCTGTTTGTGCTTCAGAAATAGATTGGGATCATAAATTCCTCCCAGTTACAGAGAATGGAGAGAAGGGCCTTATATTTTCTAAAAATAATATTATTTTAGCATAGGAGAGGAAGAAGTTTTGTGTAAGAACTCAGATTGGGCAGCCAGAGCTCTTACCCTGACAAAACAACACAGGAGGAGTAAGGCTGTGAGACTCTCACTCCCTTTCCCCCTTGGAAAAAACCCAGTAGAAGAAAGTAAGGGAAACAAAACTGCTGAGCCCAGCCTGTGACTCAGCGCTGACGTCACGCAGAGGTAGGCAGACGAGAGCTACCTGAAAGTGGAATATATTTATTACAGACATTATAAGGACCCGTAAATCCTGCCCTGGACTCCACCACTAGTGGAATCACAGTGCCTTTCATGATTGTACAGAAAAATCAGGAGGACATTTTGCTCACACACGACAACTGATAGAACTCAGTGTACCCGCAGTACAGCAAAGCACGGTGCATCATGCAAAGGTCTGGACACCAACCACAGAAATTATACATTCATTTGGCCATTTGTCACATTCACGAGTAGTTTGAAAAGACATCGAGTCTAAAGGAAGGTTAATATGAAAATAGGAAGAGGCAAGGTCTTTTGGATGGTTGCACCCTTTAGCTGAGCATAATCCAACACAGCTTTCGGGGCAGGGGGAAAAGGAGAGGGAGCAAACACACCGGGTAAGGTTTAAAAAACCTAGTGCAATTGAAGCCTTGTTTGTCACATTTAAAGAAATAGCGCTACTTTTTTTGAGGTATCTGCTTGAGCTTAAGACATTTACTTGATACGGTCGTCTGCTTTACCAATATAAAAATGGATCCAGTTTGGCGAATGCACTCACCCTGCTTAACCTGATAATCGAAACATCATTCTAGAAAAATCTGTAAAAAGATAAATCTCTCGGACAAAGTATTTACAAGCAATGAACTCATTGACACGAACAAAGAATACATTAAATTAAGGGGATGAAAGTCCTATAAGTCGTGTAAACACTTGCAATAGTGCATCTCTTTGTGAGGTTATGTACCCTAAATAACCTGTCTTTCATTCAGGGAAGCTCGATAGAACGTCCTTACAGTGGAGGAGGGAGACGCGTGTGCCAACACAGCTCCTCCAGCAGAAAAGGAAGAGGGGGCCCGGGAAGAAAATCCCCTGGCACCAAGGCGCCGGGACCCGGCGGAGCCGGAACCTCCGGGGCCGGGCGGCGGCGGGGGGCGGCGGAGGTAGCAGGGGAGCGAGCGGCAGCTCGCCGGAACCTCTCGGCGATACCGACCGACCGAGGGACCGACACAGCGGCGGTGACGGACGCGTGCCGCGCTGGCGGGGGCGTCTCGCCGGGCGGCCGTCGGGGCGCGGCCGGTCTCAGTTGGAGGCAGCGAGAGTGTCCGAGGCGGAGGAGGCGGGCGAGGCGCTGCAGGGCGAGGAGCAGGACTTCTCCGATGACTCCTCCGCCTTCTCCTCGCAGCCCGTGGGGGTGGGGGGGGAGATGGGCAGCAGCCCCTCTTTCTCCCGTTTCTTTTGCTTCATCCGCCGGTTCTGGAACCAGATCTTCACCTGCGTCTCGTTGAGCTGGAGGGAGGCCGCGATCTCCACCCGCCTGGCCCTGGTCAGGTATTTGTTGAAATGAAACTCCTTCTCCAGCTCGGTGAGCTGCTTGGTGGTGAAGTTAGTTCTGACGGTATTGGGCTGCCCCACGAAGCCGTACTCGCCAGCCTTGCCTGCAAGGGGACATGCAGCGGTAAGTAAGTGAGCGCAAATGATTTATAGGCGATGTAATCAATATGTCCACACCGGCTAAGCGATAGGGAGAAAGAACTTCTTGGGATAAGAGGGAAACCCCGGCAGGGTGAGGGATGGAGTGCGAGGTGCTAAACCGGAGTCAGCCTCTAGTGTCAGAGGAAACTTGATAAGTGGTTTATGAATTACGAGAAATATGACCACGGAGAGGAGGAGAAGGGGGAGTCAGGAATAAGTGAGGAATAAGCGGCGCTGGCTTTCAGCTCCGCGGGCAGAGAGCCGGGAGTGCTCCCAGAGGTGCAGGCCGCCCTACCTGCTCAGCGCCCCGCGGGACACCGCGCCTCTTTCCCCGCACCCGCGGCGGAGAGAGAGAGGAGCGGCCCCCACCCCGGCCCTCCCGCCGGCCACTGACCTGTTTTGGGTGGGTTTCTTTTCACTTTCATCCAGTCGAAGGTTTGCGCCGGCGGCGAGGTCTCGGTGGAGGGGGAACGGGAGTTTTCCCGGTGGCCAGCGTGGAGGGGAGACAGGGCATGGTTGTAGGTGCCCAGGGGCAGGCTCTGCTGCTCCTGCCCGTAAGGGGGAGGCACGTACTGAGCGGGGGCTCCCGCGTAGCCCTGGTGCGGGAGCGGGTGCTGCGCAGCGGCGGAGGAGGAGATGCTCCCCGAGTACACGGCGGGGGCACAGGGAGGGAAGCCGCCGCCCAGCTCCGCGTCCTGCCCCAGGGGGTAGGGGCCGTACGCCGGTCCGAAGCCCTGCGCGCTGTAGGTCGGGCCGCAGCCGGGGTGCGCGTAGGACACCCCAAGCCCGCTGTGATGCTGGTAGGTGGCGGGCTGGGCCGGGGTGTGGTGGTGGTGGCGGTGGGGGCTGATAGGCACCCCGCGGCCCGCCAGGAAGCGGTCCTCTCCGCTGCAGCTGCCGGCGCTGACGGCGCAGGGCTGGAAAGTTGTAATCCCGTGGTCGGGGTGGTAGGCGCGGGCGGCGCAGCCCCCCGCCTCGCCGCCAAGGACGGGGTACTCGAGGAAGGAGCTCATCCTCGCCGCGTCCCTCTGTCACGCCGCCACCGGGTCTTCAGCGTCCGGCGGGGCCGCGCCAACTTTCCCACTTCCTCCATGGGGCCGGCAGGAAAATGACACGAAGGCGCCGGCAGCGGGCAGGCACGTGGGGGGCGGCAGCCAATGGCTGCGGCGCCCGCGGGGCTTCCCCGGCTCCTGTCGCTGATACAGCGCCGCGTCGGGGGCATTTAAACGCCGAGCGCTCCGACGGCGCGGCACCGCGGGGCAGGGAGGCGGTGGCAGTGGCCCCCGGGGGTGGAGGGGCGGTCCGGGCCGGGCCGGGCTGTACACACACACACACACACACGCCCGCCGCCGCAGCCCCTTGGGTCTCGTCCGCCAGCTGAGAGAGGAAGGCAGGAGAGACCCGGAGGCTGCGCCCGGCCCTCGGAGCCCACCGCCGTCCCCTCCAGGGTGAGTGCTGCTGCCAGGGTGCCCCAGCATCACCCCTGCTGTCGGCGCTGTCAGGCTTGCACGGGGCACGTCTGCCGCCCACCAACCCCCGGCCGGGGCAGCAGCGGGGGGGTGGGCATGGGGGTGGGGGGGCGTGTGGAGTGGGGAGGCGACTGGATCCACAGCACGGGGCGAGGGATGCGGCGGAGAGAGGCAGGGACAGTGCTAAGAGCATCAGCCCTTGGAACGGGAACGAGAATGGGACCGTGGATGCGGCTGGGGACTTCTGTGGGGATGGGAATGGAGATAGGGACAGGAATGAAGGTAAGGGTAAGGTGGAGAATAGGCATGGGACCGAGGATATGGATGTGGACGGGATGCGGGTAGAGATGGAGACGGTAACAGTGCCAGTGCCGAGGGATCTCGCCGGTCCTGCCTCGCCGCAGTGCCAGTGCGACGCCACGCCAAGAGTTAAAGGGGCTTGTCCAGCCGCATCACCAGGCGGCCGCGGACATTAGCATGGAAATGAGGCGCTTTTGGGACTGACGGCCATTGTGCTCTCCCAGGCTCACCGGCCACCCTCTGGCCCTCATCCCTGCTCCCCCCGCACCTCCGCTGGGCTCACCCTCGCCAGCCCAGGGTTGGGGTAGGGAAGGAGGAGCCGGGGGCAGGAGGACGAATGATTGGACGGGGGCCCGGGGGCTCCGCAGCCCATCTGCTGTGGTCCCGCGGCGCCGCTGCCGCCCGCCCGCCCTGGGACAGGGTGGGGGGACGGCTGTCCGGGGTGCCGCGGGTCGCAGCCCGAGGAGACGACCCGGGACAGGGGCAGAGGAGCAGCAGGACTCGCAGGGCCCGCCGCCCCGGCCCCTTTGTCCCTGCGCTCCGCCACCCGGGTCGGCGGTGGGGAGGGGTGGCAGATGGCCAGTGGCAGAGGCGGCCCCAGGACCCTTGGGAACCGCGCTGAGCATCGACTCCAACACACCCCTCCCCAACCCCGTGGGGAGCTGGGTCAAAAAAGTGGGTCCGTGGCCAGAGAAGGAGGGATGGCGGTGAGATATGGGTTACGACCTCATATTCGGTTTACGTATGCGGAAAAGGAAAGGGGAGGTAAAGGCCGGGCATCCGTCTGTCCCGGCGCGCCCAGCCGTCTGCCGGCAGAAAGGACGGCACCAAAAGTCTTCGAAAGAAGTTCTGCAAAACGTCAGCCTCCGAGAAAGATGGATGGAAAGTCATGTCCCCTGACACCAGCCCCAGGAGGGGCTGCCCCTTCTATTTCTGCAGGTGCCGACTCTTATGTCCCTGTGTTCTCACGCTCGGTTCTCGCTTGTTTTGAAATCCAAAAGGCTCTTCTACCCCGCCACCACTCCCTGCTCACGAATACACACACACACCCTCAAGCTCCTCCCTCCCACATGAACTACAACACTCTCCCCTAGGTGCAAAGTTCTCCTATTGCTGTTAGGTCAGCCCTTATCCCATGGCATCTGCACGGCCTCTCTACTGTCAGCCAAAACCGAAGGGCGCCTCTCTCCCCCACACTCCTATCTCGGTGCCCTCAGTATGTCTATTTGTTCTGATTTACTACAGAGGCAGGGATGGTTAAGGGCCCTCTGGAAAGGTTCCGTTTCTTAAACTGCAGGGGGGCGGAGTGGAGGACAAGAGCAACAACACCCCAGAGGCATTTATGGTATTATACTGCGCCAATTTTGGCTATGGTTACAGCTGTAAACACATTTATTTCATTCTTGTAAACCAGATAAGTACTGCATAAAGCAGAGAGAAAAGACAGGCGATTAGGACTCTTTACTAATAAAAGGGCTGACATCTTCTCAGTGCTTTTTCAGTCAGCCAAGAAAAAAAAAAATTAATACAAGAAGATCCCTTTTACCCGTAAATTCCGATGAATCACTTTTCTTATAGCCTCCAGCATTCTGAAATCCTTTTTTCTCTGCCTTTTTGGTGCCATTGTCTCTTGTTGCATTGTCTCTCTGGCGGGGCTTTCGGTTTTTGCTGCCCGTTCTAAGCATGGGGGCAACATCATGAGAAGGGTCGGAGCAGAGGGGGAACACACACCAAACCCTCCCTCCCCCGCGGCCAGGCGAGGGGGAGCTACTGCCGCTTCCCCCCGCCCTCAGGCCATCTCGACCCCTCCGCGCCCCTCCGCGGCTTCGCTCCGCGTTTCCTGCCACGGGACTGAGGCTAAGGAGGCGATCCCGGCTGTTTAGGCTTTTCCGTGGGAGTGTGCCCCCGCTGTGGCCCCAGGGTTCAGTCGGAGCCTCGGAGGCGGCTCCTACTTACTGAATTCCCCCATTTATTTAAATGGAGTTTGCGAGAATTTTAAACCTTGTAACACATTTCCTTTTTATTTTTCTTTTTTTTTTTTCTTTTTGTTTGATGTTTCTGGTTTCTGATTGGGGTTTGGGGGGGTTGTTTTATTGTCTGGGGTTTCTTTTAGTTCGTTTTGCTTTGGTTTTCTTTAAGCGTTGTCAGCATCCGGAAATCTGGGCACAAAAGAAACCCCAACCCTTACATGCACATTGCGGTCCAATTTAACGCAGTGGCAGAGGAGTGAAAATGCCGGTGAGGCTGCTCGCTTTCCGCAGGGACATGGCTGGAGCAGAGGGAAGGAGAACCGAGGCCGAGGTTTCACCGCGCCCGCAACTCAGCCAAGCTGTTGTTTTAAAAGAGCAATAAAAGTGAATTATGACTAAACGCCTTCTCACTTAATGGTTTTAGACGGGGATCCCCAGCCCCGGCAAATACGTAAGAGGATTTTTATTTGTGCATGTGTTCCTGCAATTGATCTCTTTGATGACATTCTCATTCATAGAAAGAGTTTGATTTATGACTTTCGGAAGAATTGCGTTCAGCCCTTCCAGCTATAACCCACGCATCCCAGCTCCACAACGTGTTACAGGGCTGGGAGACAACACTCCTCGCATGGACGGACAGCAGAGCCCCGCTCACAAACCTCCACCCAAGCCCCACTCGCCTGTGTAATGTAACCACACACACTCACTCGGACCCACACGCACGCAAGGAGCCGCGAACGTACCCGCCCGGGATCCCCCGGCCCCGGAGCAGCAGAGCCCCGCTGGCATCTGTTGCTCGCTTTTAGCCCGAAGGACGGGGCTCACCCTCTGCTTTGGGGTTCGGCAACGCCGGGTGGCAGGCAATTTGGTGGAGATTTCTGAAAGCCCGTCTTTGCTGCCTCCAGCAGAAGAGGGGGGGGCGAGGATAATGTAACTTTAAAGTCAGAGTTTCCCCTTTTCGTTATCAGTCTCGTCTCGCAAGAAGGTTTACACAGGAAAATATCTTCGGGTCTGCCCCCGCACCGCCCCCGAAAAGTATGGAGTGGAGGGGCTGGTTCCTCCCTAGATACTTTTTCTTCCCCCTGCGTTTCTCCCACCCTTTTGATTTCACAGGCACTAACTTCTCCATTTCCTCTCCTCCTAGGGCTGATTTCTTGGATTGCTCAGCACGTGAGAGGTAACCAACCACATTCTTTGTGAGCTATGATATTTTTTAAGACACGTTTTCTGAAAAATCTTGCTGGCTGCTAAGCACTACTTTTTAGAAAAACAGGATTTTTTTTTTTTTTAAAAAGGAACAAAAAACAACAAAACAACGCCTTTTCTTTCGTTCATGTAGCAAGCTGGTTTCTGCAGGAGACGCTTATCCTACTGAGTCTCTCTTACGTTCTGCCTGTAACAGAGAAAGTCCTCGTTCATGCTTTTGTTACAGCTCACCACTTCCAAGCTTTGTATCCTCACGGAGATAAGATGCCACATTTATATATTAAAAGGAACAAATCTCCATCAAACCCGTGAACGATTTTAATTTCTTTAGTCTGTTTTTCTTTCCCTTGTGAGTACCCTTACAATAAAGAAAACGAACGAGTTTTCCTCTCTAATGAATGTCCTAAATTGCCAAAAGGGCAATTGCTCGTTGTTAGAACACTGAATTTTGTTTATTGGCAAATTAGTAGTGGAAGAGATGGGGAGAGATGCCCGTCATGTTATCCATCTTGAAAGCAGAGAGAAAGAGAGGAGAAAGAGAAAGAAAAAAGAGAAAGCTCCTTGTAGCAAACAAGAATTTATTCTACCAAAAATACTTATGACAACGCATCCTAATGTAATACAAAAATAAAAAGAAAGTGAAGATACATTCCTATACGATCACTTTCTTACAGACCTCATATATTGCTTTCATAGAAGGACCTAGAATGTGGCTAGGTTAAAATTGAACACAACTAAAACTTCAAAAGAAACGGCAAAATGGCATATCAGAGGGAAGTAACAAACAGAAAATACTGAAGAGGGAAGGGAGGGGGAAAATAAAATTAATTCACTGGGGGGAAAAAAATAAAGAAGAATAAGGAGGAGAAAGCAGGACCCTTGGAGAGGATGTCTTTAATTTCTTAGTAATTCAGATGCTGCAAGTCAATTGTGGTGAGTGTGTCTGTAAAAAAGTCAAAACTGTCAGCAGAGATATCTACAGGACTGTCCAGAGATCCTGGCAAACTGGGGGAAACTGCATCTGAAAGCTGTAGGCAGGAATCTGTGGAGAAAACGTTAAAGTCCTGTAAAGAAGGGACATCTAGGGCCTCAGGACTGTCATTGTTCAGGCCAGCTGCACAGTTCTGGGCCATTGTTGAGAGGCAGTTTTGAACAGTGGGTGACTGATGTTGAAAATGTTTCAGATTTTTCTCATTGCTCGTTAAAGGCGAAACGGGGAAAGTTTGGGATTCGCCATTGTGCGCATTCTGCGCCTGCTGCTGGGAGAGGGCATTCTGCTGGAAAGCGTAGCCTTCCCGCTCCAGGAGAGCGCCGGAGACGTTGCTGAGGGCTTGCTCGAAGAGGGATTTCTCCTCCTCCTCCTCTTCCTCTTCCTCCACCGCTTTTTCAGGGTCCTCGAGGTTCTTAAATTTCCCCTCGCTGTTTTGATTCTCCTTGCACTGGGTCTGTCTCTTGTGCTTCATCCTCCTGTTCTGGAACCAGACTTTGACTTGTCTCTCAGTCAGATCCAGCAAGGCTGCAATCTCAACCCTCCTTGGTCTACAGAGATACTTGTTGAAATGAAATTCTTTCTCTAGCTCCAAAAGCTGGGTGTTGGTGTAAGCCGTCCTCAGGCGCCTAGATCCACCGCTACCGCTATCGGGGATTTCAAGGGGGTCTGTTAAAAAAGAAAGAAAAAAAAAAAAGAAAAACACCACCACCACACGCACCCCAAAGCATCACAGCCAGAGCAGTGAAAGCAAAGACACACGGACACACACACAAAACAAAATGCACGGATTGAATTTCAGCACCCCAGCACATCGCATCCCGGGGGGGTGGAGGGAGTGCTCTCTCTGCATGTATATGTCTATATCTATATGTCCATATACCATAAAATAGCAACTGCAACAAAATGGCCGCCTTTGGATGCAGTAAACCCATTGTGTTGCACTGCTGAGCGCCCGGTGCTGCGTGCCCCTCGGCCACCTCTGCCAAATCGCTGCCTCCAGCTCCCCAACCTCCCCACACCAGAGCAAACTTTATATTAACCATACCGCAATTTATAATTAATGCATCAGCTGCTTAGCTGAGCGGGAGCAATCTATCACTCTTCATTACTGTCAAATATCCTAACTCTAGGACGGCGAGACAAGAGAGGTCAGCTCCAACTCAAATAAATCATCCCGCATTAGGCAAGTTTGGGGAAAGTTTGGGTTTCCATCGAGCCCCGCCAGCTCCGTCCTTCCCGCCCGCCCGCCCTCCGCCTCGTCCCCCCGCGAAGCCGGGGGGATGCGGGGAGCCAAAATAGCGGCCCGGCGGGGCTGGCGGCACGTCTTTGGACTGACCTTTGTGGCTGAGGCAGGCAGGTCCAGCGGCTGAGGCGGAGGCCGAGGCGGGCGGCAGCGCGGATCGCTTGGACGCCTTTTTCTCTTTCATCCAGGGGTACTCCGGGGGCGGCGGGGCGCCGGCGGGGCCCGGGCTGCTGCTGCGGCCGCGGGGGCTCGCCTTGGGGCGACCGCCGCCGCTGTGGCGAGGGTGGCTGCCGGGGTTCAGGCTGGGGATGGTCTGCTCGAAAGGAGGAGGAATCAGTGTCGAGTGTGAAAGCGTCGAGTTCTTGATTGATGAACTTTGAAATGTATCACCGACAGGGGGAAAAGATGTCAGGCACTCAGCAAGCGATGGCTGGCTATTGATAAAACCGATCTCTCGCTCAAATGCGAAATTCATGGCCTTCAACTGGCAGCCCCCGCGGAGAAAAAGTTCCCTCGGATTCAGGGGGCTCGGGGGGAGGGGAAGGCCCAGGAAAAAGGAGAGAGAGGAGAAAAAAATATAGCATAGAAGATCGCTGGTGGGGTGTTTTTTTTCTAATTCACTGATTACAGCCGTATGGGGACCGTGCTACTATTAAACTATTGAATTCATGGAGACAAGGTTGAAATTGGACCGAATTGGCTGTCACATGATTGCCTCTGCCCAATGACAATTTGGGCTTTAATCAAAAGAAGCCACTGTCTGTTTGATTGATCCAAAAAAGTCGGGAAGGAACGCCTCATTGGGGGCCAGAAAGGCTTTATTTACACTTTTTTTAAAAGGGGAAATGATATCTCGAGTATCTATCCCCTTGGCGTCCTAATCCGAAATGATCGGGGGTGGGGAGGAGGGTGCGTGTGCGTGGATATGTTTGTGTGAGAGGCTGCGAATGTGTGTGTGTGTGTGTGTGTGGCTGCTTGTCCTGCAGCCTGCTGCCTTCCTTGCATCCACCCGCACACTCTTCTCTCATTGTTTGGGACTGTCAGGAAAACGCTTTGCACCTCACAAATCATTTAAGCACCTCAATCTGACGCCTTGAGTCATTAACAAAGTAATCCATTAATCTTCAAAGTTTTGACACCGTCAGGCCCCCGCATAAGAAGTTGCACCCAGGCAGGAGTCTGAAGCACTGGGTCTTGATTTTTTCTTAGGAATAGCACTTCCTCCAAAACTAGTTTCTCCTTCCCGACTCAGCCTCAATGAGCTCCTTTGTATTTTTTGTTTGTTTATTTGTTTGGCTTTGTGTTCTTGTTCGATTTTTTTCTTTCTTTTTTCCTTTTTTCCTCTTTTCCTCCTTTTATTTTTCTTTTCTTTTTTTTTTTTTTTTTTTTTTTTTTTGGTGGCTATCGGGTGTACAGTACGGAGAACAATTGGTCGCCGGTGCTGAGCCATTGTTTATCAGGATCTTCCTCAGCAACCTTACTTCGAGGGGAAGAGTCACATAGGCAGCAGCCCTGGAGCTTCATGACTTCCCTCTCCAGTTGGCTTCCCGGGATTGGACCGTAAAACATAACCCTAGGAGAACATCTCTGGGCGAGCCAAATCGCGAGGCTGCAAACGAGTCTGGCTGTTGGCTCTTAAAAAAAAGTATATATCCCGTGCATTAGCTTGCAAACGATACTCCCGTCTGCTGGCATAATTTGCTTAGTAACCGTAGTAGGCTGGGTCTGGTGAGTATTTTCGATTACCAGGAAATATATGGGCTGGTAGCGGTTTTGTTTTCTAGGGGCCAGACAGAGCGAAAATGCTGCGAGGTTATGACTTGAGAGACGGCACTCGCCTCCGATGCTTGGCTCTTGCCGCCGCTGCCTCCAGTCACCCCCGCCAGGTCGAGGCAAGTCCCGAATTTGGATGCTTTTGGCATAATTTTCCAACTATACTGAGGCGACAGGGAGAGCGATGACAATGATGGCCACAATCACCAACCGGATGAATCCTATGGTCACAGCCGCCCTAGACAGCCCGGTTGGGGCTTGTTTGCCCGCAGAGACCGGGGTGCACGGCGGGGTGGGGTGCTCCGGGGGCCGGGGGGAAGGCGCTTCCCAGCCGCTCTCTGCATCGTCCAGGAGCCAGGAGCCATCGCCAGCGCGATGAGGTGCCGTCTCGCTTTATTTTCGGAGTTGCCAAAGAGGGGTCGGCAACCGTCTTCGTAATTATATTTAAAAAAAAAAAAAAAAAGACGGGGAAAAAAAATAGAGAACAAGACCCCAAGCGCTCAGTGGATCAGTCTTCGTCCAGTCTGCAGGAAGTGCATTTTAAAAATCGGTTTTAAGTTAATGCACCCACAAGATGTAGCATATCTGCGAAGGCATTGGAGAGAGGGGGAGGGGAGGGGCCGGGAGGCTTTAAATGGGCTTTTTGGTGGTTGCTTGTTTAAATAAAATATAGAACGAGACTTGTCATTTAATCCCTCGAAAGGGATGCCTTACAAATATCGATGCTGTTGGAAAATGCAAGGGGTTTAATTTTCTTGCTTTTAGTCCAAACAAAGCTCTGGTGGTGTCTGCCCGCGATCAATCTTGGCCGCCAAAAGGTTTGACAGCTACTGGCCCTTAAGAACACATTTAAAGCTTCTTGCTCTTTCCAAGATCAAATGTGGCCGTGAAAAGAGGCAGAGCAAGAAACGCAAGTAAACAAGGAAAAAAGCTGCTTTTAAAATATTCTGGCAGAGGACTGGGCTGCTTGTGGGAAAAGTCCGGTTTTATTTTGCTTCTTGGTGCCTACGTTGGGGTCGGGCTTTTCTTTTTCTTTTCTCTGATTTCTTTTTTTCCCCTCTGGAAAATATTGGGATTAACAGCAGGATGACAAATAATAAAGAGAGAGGTCTGGATTTTAACCAGGCTTTGTGAGTAAAACCTGTGTGGGTGTCTCTATTCTGCACATTTGTTTCTTGTGGTCAGTCTAATACAAAAACCACCTGGAACAAAACCTTTGCAGAGAGGACGCGAAATTCTTGGGAAAATCAATTACTGCTGCCTCCAGGGGGATCTTTTAATCGGACGAATCTTAAATGCAAAATTACAAATTCTTATTTGCAACCTACAGGCTCTGAAGAGAGGATTGAATACGGTTTATGGAAAGAAGAGGGGAAAATCCCCTGTATTTTTCTTTCTTCAGGGTGGGAGGGGAGTAAAACGCCAACTTCCTTCCATTTGAACATTTTTCTAAATGTAATTCGTGGTGCTAAAGGAACCACACAGTAAGTATCGTGACTATACCGTTACCTTTTGTTGTATCTAACCTAACTGATCCGAGAGGTGGGGGGGCGGCTTGAATTTTATACGGGCGCTCCTTTGAAACGAGCATTGTCTTGCAATGTTGCAAAAATGGTTCCTTCGCCTACAAAAATAATAATCAGTCGTCGGTCTGTATTGGGTAATAATCAGGTTTCAGTGAAAAATATTAGCCTACATAGCCTTTCCTTCCACGGTTACATGTCTATATATACAATAAACAGCACGGCATAAATCTATTTGCTATCCTTTTCTTTGACTGGGCATGCTTTATCTATTTATGCAGAAAAGCTCTGTATAGATTCACGGGTGCATGACAACGTTTCAGCATCAGGCAAGGATGGTTCTGGGAACAAAGTAAAGCCCAAAGATTAATAATATTTCAGCATGAGACCAAAATGGCGACAATTTTTTTTCTGGGCTCTAAAAGATACAGATGGTGAACAGCGTGCGTTATTATCTACACAGCATAGGAATATGTCTTTATAAACGTGCAGGGGTATATTTTACCTAGTCTATTAAGGTCCGTTTTGATTTATCTTTCAAGTTTCAATCTAAAACTTACAGACATTTTGCCTGAAAGGAATAAAAACCGGATTTTAGCGCAAGCTTGTGGGTTTCTACGTTCTACCTCGAGCCAATTCGGACCGGAGACCCCTACGGGTGCCCGTTTGGGGCCGGGACCGTCGCCCTTCTACAGTACCGTGTCCCCCCCTCCGACACAAGCACCCACACACACATCCACACCACCCCCGCGGGAAGAAACGGAGCACAAGGCTCCCCTCCCCCACACCTTCAGGCTGCCGTGGGAGGAAAGGCGGCTCAGCAAGAATGAAACAAGCCCCAGTAAAATATAAAAAAATATTAATTCGGGGGGGAAACATAGGGAAAGGAAAAGGTAAAATCCACTTCTTAAAGGAAAAGGGGAAAACGGCGCGGGTAGCGGGTGGAAGGAGCAGCGGTGCGCGCATCCACCCCCCCCACCAGCGCATTCGCGGCTCGGCCAGACCCTGCTCTGCCACCCTGCTCCCCAGTGCTGAGGGGCTCCGCAGCCCCCGCCGCCCGGCTCAGGGCGCCAGCCCAGCGCCCGGGAGGCCCCTCCGCACCCACGCGGGCCTTTATCCTGCGCTCCGGTGCCGTGTGCTTCACACACACGCTGGGACGCCCACACCCTCGGCTGTCCTCCCGGCGCTGCTCCGCGGGGAGGGGGCGATCCGCGCCCGCCGGGCACCGCGCAGCGGGTGCGGGAGGAGGCGGCCGCCGCGGGCCCTGAAACCTCCCCTGCTGGAAGAAAGGAAAAAAAAACAGAGCGAGAGAGAGAGAGGAAAAGAAAAATCTCTCTCCCTGCCTATGAAATGCTGAAAAGGCATCGCGGGGCCCTTCGGGTGGGCGAGCAGATCCTAGTGTAAGTTTATAGACGGGTTTCCTAGCTCCCCACGTCATGAAGGGCTCTTCATTCCCCTCCGCTGCGAAGAACATGTTCTTAACTCTTTATTATTCAGAATAAAAACTTTATTTTTTTTTTCCAGAACGTGAGCAGCAAGGAATGTATAACTTTCAAAACAAATCTAGCCTTTTCAGCTTCACACACTTTTTGCCTAGCTGGATGTCACAAGCATAAAATATTCAAACCGTGATCTTTTTTCCCAGATTTTATTGCATCGTCATCATCATTATTATCACTATTTTTAATAAAAGGAGTTAATAGTTTCCTTTCAAATGATATTTCTAACGCGTGCCGATATGCCATCTAATATATGGCCTCCTGAATATTCAGGGTACAGATTTTTTAATATATATATAAATATGAACAAATGGGGATAAATAAAATTTTAAACACTTAGATTATTCAATGTTTGCGAAAAAAAAATATAAATAAATCTGAATGTTCACCAGCATACACACATTGAAAGACTTACACGTATCAATAATTGTCCAGGGAGTCCCTGTCCAAGCGCTTTTGATGTCTTTCTTGCTATTTAAAAGAAGTGCAATAAAAAAAATTGCTTCCCCGTGGGATCAATCATGTACGAACAAATTCACATTTAAGAATTCCTTTTATAGAAAATTTGTTCATATACCCTGTTTTGATAAAAGTGTAGAAGGTAAAGTATAAAGCCTCTGCATACTCCCAAAGTGAGACACAAGGCTACAGTTCAAGAAGATAAATATCCACTAGTGAAACTATAGAGCAATTCAAGCAACAAATATTGCTACGTCACATAAACTAGAAAACGCTTTTACGAAAGGAAACAAAACAAACCAAAACGAACAAAAGAAACGAGAAGGGAAGGGGAGGGCACATGTTGGGGAGAGGAGAGAGAAGGGAAGGGATGAGTACTTTCCAAAACTTGGGGGCTTGGTGTGTTCCTCTTAGTGACTCCTGTCTCTTACAGATGAGTGAGTTTGGGCGCTTCCTGAATTCTTCCCTGAGAAGGATGGTGAGCAGTAAGGTCTGTGTATGTTGGATGTGGATCACAAGGTCCATGGTGGTGATTGTTGGCCATTGGCCCAGCCCCGCTGTAGTCCATGTTGGCAGAGGGAGGATGAGGGAGATGAGTTAGACCAAAGATGGAAGGCCCAGAATTGGTCATGGTCTCCACGTAGTTGCCCCCTACATAGACGGGGCTTCCCTGTATATGTGGATTCCCATAACCGTTGCCTTGAAGAGGATGAGTATCATATTCAGGTGTCACAGCTGCTGTCCCCGTGTATCTCTTTTGAGGAGGTGGGCAGTTATTAAGAGGAGCAGTATACGATGCAGGGATGCCATAGGTGTTTTGATGAGGCTTGTTAAATGGTGGAGGCGACTGGGGCTCGTAGGGGACACTGTTTACTAAAGAATGCATAGAGTTTAGATATCCCCCAGCAGCTGGAGGGACAGGGCTTCTGCTTGGGGACTGTCCTCCTGAAGAGGTCATCATACCCTTGCCCTTCTGATCCTTTTTGTATTTCATTCTGCGGTTTTGAAACCAGATTTTGATCTGTCTTTCTGTGAGATTGAGCAAATTAGCCATTTCTACCCTTCGTGGCCTGCAAAGGTACCTATTGAAGTGGAACTCCTTTTCCAGTTCTACCAGCTGGGCACTTGTGTAAGCTGTACGGGCTCGCTTAGAGGAGGCTTGCCCTGGAGGGCTTTTATCACCAGCACAACTCTCACCTATGTAAATCACACAAAGAACACAATCAGCATGGCGAACCTACACATGGCAACACGAGAAAATGGCCAACAACACCAGCGCCTGGAGAGTTTGGCTCCCAAAGGCAAGATGGATGCCCATGCGTGCAGCGAGTCCTCCCCCATGGCGCGAGCTCAGTCGCGCCAAACTACAAGACTCAGAAGACTTCCTTCACCTCGTTAATGTCACTATATGACTACACGTGCTTCCCTTAAGAGTGACAGCATGCAACACGTCTTGAGCTTGGTGTAGAGGAGCAAGGAGGGTTCAGGGAAACACAGTGAGGTTTACAAACTCTGAAGGTGAACTTGTGGCTCTGCTGACATAGTGGGACCAGGGTCTTCAAAAACTAGCTGTTCTCTATTGCTGTAAAGACCTAAAACCCTCTTTTCTGAAAACCCATGTATGTATATATATACATCAGCTACAAATACCTGAAAGTTAGGTATCCACAATATAAAATTTTAACAAATAAATATAGAACTGTCAGTATAATGGTTTTTATCATATCAAATATATAGCGTAATATAAGCAGATGGTAGTGATTGGGAAGAATAATATATATAAAGAAGAACATACAGTACCTAGGCTTGCATATAGGCATGGAGATATATTTAAATGTTGCTGCTTTTTAATAAAATAAATACATCATATGGAAGACTGTAAACAGCAGTGTTACCACAGCTTTAAAAAGCAGACTGGCAGAACACATGCTAAAGTTTTGAACTCTATTTCCAAGGCACATTTAAGTGAAAAAGAAGTCAGAATAAGCCCAACTTCTGGGCATTGGAGCTAGCACTGGTGTTATCAGTTTGGGTTTCCTTGAGTAATAAAAGCATTGATATACACTTCCATCCCTCAAATAATGTTTTATGGCCTGAAGTTTATAGCACTCCAGAATCACTTTTGTTTACCAGGCTTGTAACTTTGCCAATCAGCTTATTAAAATAGGAAGAGGTTCTGACTGCATGCAGGGCATTGATCCTGCCTGCACATGATTATGAGCTATTTTATTCCCGTTACACTTCAGCAGAGATAGGTCACTGTCTTATTAATCTAACAGCACCATGCCAACAAAGTACTCGGGACAAGCCTCTGGCTTGAGGCCTGGGCTGCTCCGCACTGACATGATTTACTGAAGGGGGGATTACCTAGGAAATATGATAGATGCTGGAGGGCACAAGTGGTTCTGCCACTAGGAAGCAAAGTCAATTCAGACCCATTCTGCAAGGCTGGGAAAGTTTTGCATGGGGTGTTTTTTACACTGAGCTCCTCTCAGTGAATAAGCTGAGTGATGGCAAGCCCGTTCCAAAAGTTTCATGGGGTCAACTCAGAGGGTAAAAAAACCCCCATCCTCCCCTCCCTAAAGTGAAGGTGGGTACGACAGCCCTCCTCCCCACAGGATGCATAGTCAGCCCAGAAATACCCAGGGAGAAGGGGAACACATTTCATACCTGAACTGGAACTGCTGTTTTTCTGCTTTGTGTTTTGCCGAGACTCTTTCATCCACGGGAATATCTGTTTGGACACGGTGGGTGAGTTAAGAGCTGGGCTCTTGGTGGGGTTGGCCGGGGCAGGGTTGCTGCTGGCATTTTGAGATGGTGAGGTGGAGGACGGAGGTGGAGGTTGTGACTGCTGGGCTGGAGGTGGCTGCGGTGGAGCCTGTGGGTCAGCGAGGCTGGGGGGCTGGAGAGTCTGGCTGGGGAGGGTCCTCATGCAACTCTCACTGATGTCATTGGCCTTGTGGTGGGACACAGAGCTGCCGGGGGACTGGAGGGAGCACGCGGGGCGGTGGTACTCAGTTTCCACAAGTGATGAAGATGGAGGATATTGTTGCTGACTCACATTATAAGTGAAACCATTTGCTCCTTGGTAGGGGTAGGCACCATAGATTGCAGAGCTGTCGTAGTAGGTCGCTTTTTGCATTTCGTTGTTTCCCAATATTTATTTCGCAAACTGACAGGGTCTTGACACCCTTGGAGAATAACATTGGCACCCCTCTGTCACGTGGCGCTCTTCCTCCAATGGCCTCTCCGGGCAGACCTGGGGTGTGGGGAGAGCAGAGCAGGGTGAAGAAATGGTACAAATCCATCTTACTTTCAATAGCTAAGTGACATGAAAGCCATAAAAGAAAAAGTGGTCAGCAATATTTAGCAGCATGACTTGGCCTCAGGCGTGGAGCATTTCGATATAAAAGCTGCCTGGACTTACTGGCATCTACAAATATGTGCTTTGCTGCACTGGGATAGGGGCTTTCTAGGTTTGGTTTTTTTTTTATTATTTCTTTCTTCTTAAGGAACAGAGCAAGAGGGTTGATCATTTGTCACCAAGAGGCTGTTTTAATACCGGTTTCAGAGATAAGGGTGATCGAGGAATCAGTAATGCGAAGGGGCTGGGCTGTTACTTTAGTCCAACTCTAAGATCAAACCCTCTCCTTTAACCAGCGTTGTTTTATTTTTAGCCGTTCTCCCCTGGTTAAGGCTCTTCATACAACTTCAAAGAAATATATGAGATGGTTCCCGTCTACGTGTGGCAGGGGGCAGGAGCGGGGTAGAAAGGTTTCCTAGGAAGGGATATTTAAACACCCCGAACCCAAGTGATGGATTTTGGCTTGTCTGTGAAACGCTCGATAGGAAAATAAACAAAGCCGGCACCTTCTCCCCTCCGTGCCCGCACACCACCCCGAGCCGCCCAGGTCACGCACCCTGGCAGCAGCGGTTTCTGCCCGGGCGAGCCCCGCCCGCCGCCCGCAGCGGCTACCTCTCGGTCCCGGAACTCGGCTTGGGCCACCCCACGGAGCCCCCGAGCCTGCCTCCCACTCGTGAGTGGGTCTGGAGCCTCAACTGAACCCGGTGCCGCGCAAAGCCCCTTCAGCGGGACCAGCAGGGGCGGTCGTCGGTTTGGTTTTTTCAGCAGTTGTTTTCAAGACACTAACTTTTCGTGGAATCAGCCAGATCCTACCTGTTAAAACATGATGGATTGGGGGAAAAAAACACACCAGAAACCTGAAAAACCAGCGTTCATCTCCATGACCACGGCTTGAACTTTCCTTCCAACTTAGCGATAATAGGTTCTGTCTTGGAAACTGCTATGTAATTTGATGTATGAGGGTCACTTGGCTGGGGAGAGGGTGGACACAAACTCAGAGAATGCTTCTCCTGCCCGGGCGAATCCCTTCCCCCGCCCCTCCCCTTTTTTTTTTTTGTCACCCATCCTCCTTTCTTTCTGGGATTCCCACTCACCCATTTAAAGTCTACTTCGTCACCTGCCTGAAAATAACCAATTAAAGAATTGCCCATATTAATGAGAGAGGAGACCTGTGCGTAACCTCCGATCCAGGAGGTATTTCCACACGCACTCACATTGTTCTCCGAAATTGAAGTGTGTTACTCACCGTCCCCCTACCCCCTCGCTGGCAAATAACCACGTCTTTTCAGATCAGAAGAGCCTCTTTTCTTTTACCACTTTCCTTGTACTTAAGCAGCTGGATATTTCCCCCCCAAAACATCTAACGAGGACAAATGCTTAGGGGCGAAAAGCCTTACACAACACATGCACCAAACGAGCTCATTCTACGCCTTTCAAGTTATACAAGTTCTTAGAAAACTGTATTCCCTTTGTTAGATCGTAACAAAATGAAGGTAACACACCTACAGCAGGGCGGTTACCCTGTTATTGCACTAATCAAGCTCTTGGGATGCTATTAAGCTAATAAGCCGATGGAGATCTGAGGCGCACAAACAATTTCCAGCTCCTCGCCTCTCCTTCCCTGTGCTATCGAGGCCTGGTGTGATTTTTCTCAATTCCTTTGAAAGAGAGACGATAGACACCACTACCAGAGGAGAAGGAGGAAACAATCAGCCAGGGGTGATTTCACAAAGGCACCCGCCTTTCATGACCGCGACACCAAACATTTCACCTTCCTTCGGCTGCTGCGAAGTTTTGTAGCGCTGGCAGGACGGGCAGCGTGGAGCGAGGATTCGGGGTGGCTGCTCCCGTAGCTGCCGGCCTGCAGACAATAGGCAACTTTACTTGGAAGGCAAAATATTATTGGAGCCTCGGCCGTCTGCCAGCAAGTAAAAAAAAAAAAAATCAGATCCCGAGTTCGGGTTCGCCGAGTTAATCACTTCCTACAAAGTTATA
Organism: Corvus kubaryi; assembly: GCF_017639235.1. Lineage (NCBI taxonomy): Eukaryota > Metazoa > Chordata > Aves > Passeriformes > Corvidae > Corvus > Corvus kubaryi. Next base: position 25,432,435 of record NW_024581137.1, on the reverse strand, counting down.
GAGGAGCGAGGGTAACCTGAGGAACGCCCGGTCATTCCAGGAGAAAGTGGGAATAGCGGGATTAAGAGCGATAACGATCACGATAGCGTCCTAACGGGAGAGGGGAGAGGAGGTGGGTTTACCACCCCAGCCGGTGCCTGGGATGGGAAGAGCTCTCCTCTCCCCTTCGAAGACAAAAAGACAGGTCTTACAAACACACATGGGCCCCCAATCTTTCCAATGCCTGTTTTATCGGCTCCATCTCGTTTTGTGCAGTACACAGCTCTGCACTTTACCAACTTCTCTCCCCCCAACCCAGACAGCCCAGAGACAGCAGATGAAAGTTGCTTGGGGAGGCAAGTCCGCTTGGTTTCCCCCACTCACCACTTCAGCTCTCTCCCACCCTCTGCTTCCCTGTGCTTCCCCCCTTCCCAAGCACACCAGGTATTTGTCCTGTAACTCCCAACCGAGCCCCAAACTCTGACTCTAGGACGAAAAACCAGGCAGCCCCCCTGAAAGATTTCCTGAAAGATAAAGACAAAGTTGAGAGAAGGTGGGGGGTGGGGGGAAGAGAGGAGAGAGAGCTGCCTGAACACGAAGTGTAAGGGTATCAGTCACTGCCTGGAAGGAAGCCCCAGCTTGTGAACTCTTCTTGAACCGACATTTAAGTCTACGGTCATAAATCACTGGGACATAAACTCCGCCATTCACGACTGATAGCAGCGTATTTGTGGCCTGCTTACCTTAACTTCTGACGACTGAGGCGGAAGCCAGCATGCTCGCTCTCTCTCTCTCTCTTTTTTTTTTTTTTTTTGCAGGCGACACAACCCAGAGAGCAGGGGCTGTCTGCCCCAGCTCGATCCCTGTGGCCGCGGGGTGGGCACCGGCTCAGCTCATCCGCACCCGGCACCCCCCGGCCGGGAGGGGCGAGTCCTGCTCCGCACAGGATGGGGTCGGTGGCTCCGGACACCCGCCTACCCCGCTCCCCTGGCACTTCAGGCTGCGCACCCTACCCCGAGCCGGTCCCCGGCGTACCGGGCTCCCCCTGTGCGGGGCACGGAGAACGGGGTTGTTTCCCAGGGCTGCTCTGGGAAGGGAAGAAGAGAGAGGAAAGGAGGAGGGGGGGGGGAGTGGAGGGGGGGAAAAAAGGAAAAAACCAAAAAAACTCTACCACTACTCGTGCCTCCCCCCCTGGGGAAGCATGGGGCAGGGTGGGGGCTGGGGAGGGAGCGCAGGAGCACGGCAGTGAAGGAGTGCGGCCCCCCCGCACCCGGGCGTCACCGAAGCCCAGGAAAATTATGCTAATGAAGACAAACGGCGCTCACAAAGGGTCGTTCTCACCAGCCTCCAGGGTGCTGCTGTGGGGGGTTGAGTTTGTCCCTCTTACCGATGGGCCTGGGGGGCAGCTGCAGAATAGCCCCTCTGCCTCTCCCCACGGCCGGGAGCCCCGCACAGCCCCGGCTGAGTCCCGGGGAGGGGAGCAAAGCCCGGAGAGCCGGGGCTGGGTCCGGAGGGCCAACCGAAGCCCACCAGGATCCCCGCTCTGGGCAATGCTTTCAGAGCCACGCTGGAAATCATTAGAGTTACTAATTATTAACTCATGCATGCGTGAGCGCACACACACACAGATGTACACACAGACACCCCCTGCCCCCCTCAAATATCCCCAGCGCCCGGGACGGGCACAGAGGCGCTCACACACAGACATGTGCTGCACAGACGGGTCGGGGTGCCCGCAGCACCCCGTGGGGACGCGTGGGCGGGAGCCCCGCGTGGACGCGGGCCCGGGGCCTCTCAGTTCGCCTTCTCCTTCTTTCCGCGGCACAGCTGGGGAAGGCGCTCGCCTCTTTCCTCAGCGCCACGGGGTTTGGGGGTGGTGGTGTCCCCCCAGTTTCCTGCAACAGAAACACGGCAGCGACCGTGCAAACGAGAACTTAAACAAAGTTGCAGACCCTGCCCGTCTGGCAGACGGTAACGGGGCTGTGGGCTCCGTGCATTAAGCAGAGCCTGCGAATAAAATCTAGGTGTAAATTTGACGTTACTTCGTTAATTAAGGCATTATAAATATAACTAGTCCGTTTAAAGCACGAGGGAACCCAGCGTCATCTTTAAATACAAACAAAGCGAGGGGGAAGCGAGAAATAAAAAGCACTATAAGGCTGGGGTGGCCTCTTACGCATACCAATGGTTTTTGTCATTTATGGCTATGCAAGATTTATGACTTCGTGCACCAAAGCTGTAAACAGAGCACTAAAACAGAAAACACTTGCTCCTTATGGCATAAGTGAGAAGGCACCACATGAAAGGGGAAGCGGCCAGCGTAGGAGGAGAGAAGAGGCAAAAATCCTTCGTATGCGTTTTGCTTCAAACAATCCTGTGAATGTTGCTTTGGAAGGAAAAAAAAAAAAAACCAACAAAAACTCTTTTTAGTCAATAATCAACCCCACACTTTCTTCTGAAACTGCTGATCTGCCATTCGCCCACTTGCCCGGCCAAATACTGAGAGGCAGCGCTGCGCCCCGACGGAGCCCCCCGGACCGGCGAGGAGGATTTGGACAGGGAGGGAAAAGATGGGGACTGCCGAAACCTACGAACACCGTGGAGCCTGCCGGGTTTGGGGATCCCCGCCGAAAGCTGGACGAGTTTTTCCTGAGAGGGCGTTTCAACTTGGGAACCATCTCCAGCGGGATATTCTGACTAAATGTCTGTATTTAAGAACGGGGAACGGGAAGCGGGGGGAGGTTTTTTAGAAATGAAAGGATATGTAAGGACTTCAATTGTGAGAACCGAAGTGGTTCATAGGAATATTGAAGTGTTTCTTCCATTCATCTTACTGCCTGCAAAGAGTATTTTGCGAGATTTCTCCAATTAGTCCCATTTCCCCACGCCCCCTCTCTCCCCAAAGAGGTAATTTTAAACATGAGAAGATGATTATTTTTTTAAATGTCTCCTATGATGTCGGGATAAGTGTCCCAACGCACAGATCCCCGCTGCTTTTATCTGTCTTTCCCTCCCAGAGGCCGAATATTTTCTTTCTGCTCCATTCCGCTGAGAGAGATAGGGCTTAGCTCGGGGAGGGACGGGCAGTGTTTGGGGCTGATTTCTGAGTCAGAAATGACTGCCTTTTCTCCCCGAAGAGTCCCACTCTGTGGCACTCCCTCCCCTCCCTCCCCCCACCTCCCCCGAATTACTATTTTCCGAATAAAATAATGCCTGTAAAGCGCCTTGTCCTTGGATGCCCCGAAATGGAAGCAGGCAGCACCATAATTCAAGGCTGGTTCTGGGGGATCTCTTAGGGATGAAATAGCAAGGCAGGGAGTTGAGGGAGAAGTGGGACAATTCTGGAAGTGGTCCCTGTCCAAGTCGTTAGAGTGTAAGAAGGGGATATCAACTGAATTAGAGAAGGACTGGACAATCGAAGCAAGCCGTGGTCAATCTAAATTTTTGTTTATATTTTCTAACACTAGAGAGGCGATGCACTCTTTGCTATTTGCTCAACAGACTGAAGTTATTTACATAACTCGCCGAAATCCCCCTCTCCTCCAGAACTCTTCTTTTTACTCTAGAGCAGGACTGTATTATTTATGAGCATTTTAACTGGGTCAATATGCATCCAAACTGGGTCATAAATCAGAGGAAAGGCTGCCAAGTAATTTAGCTGCAATTAAAGCTTGGATTTTATTTTTGAGGCACGTTTTGGCCCATTTCAAAATACGGCAATGCCAGTCTTGCCTTTTAGACATACAGATGGGAGCGAAAGAGCTCTCCTTCCCTTGTTGAAGAGAGAAACACCATGCTTCAGCATGGCGAGAAGGGGAAATAAAATTTATTTGGGTCAGTTCTGCTTTGAGAGCGGCTTTAAAGAGCAGGAAAATGTGAGACCATCCCAAACATAACCCCGAAGGTCTCTGCAGAATGGCCGCGAATATCTCCAAGTGGAAATAACCTTTTTTTTGGTGCTCTCAGCGGAGTTTTTATCATCGGCCACTTTTCTTCTTCTTTCCCTCTCTTTCTGACCCCTTAGAAGACGAGCAATTACAAACAGCGTGTAACTGGACAGAAAATGGTTCAACAGGAATAGGCGAGAGGCATGGAGCGACCTGGAGGAAAGCGAGTCCCTGTGCTCCAACATTTCCCAATGCCGGGGCACACCAGGGAAATAGGGTTTCATATAGCATTTTGCTCTCTTTGGATAGCAAGGTAATCTTTCATTTTTGTCATTTAAAGTACGTCCTTCATACATATCTATTCATTCATATTGATAAGTATATGCAAATACTTACATATTTATATATATGGATATATATATATATTTATGTAAGCGACGGCATGGATATGGATTTAGGACTAGTATATGCTCTCCTAGAAGATACTTTCCACTCCTCTCCTTTTTATTCTCTCCATCCAGATCCCCATTCAGAGAGACAGAATAAACCCCCACATTTTCAAGACTGATTTATTGTTAGAAGCCGTGGCTGGCTCTTGGTTCAGCTCCTTCTCACCACGGAGAAATAAAAAGGAGCGCCTTGGCTCATTTGGGAAGGGGAAGCTTTGCCATAGAGCTGAGCACTCATGCAGCGCTCTTCGCACAATAAACAAAGTACCACTAAAGCATCATAAATAAAATGGCAGCACGATCGCACAGTCATCGATTTACGGAGCGGCAGCGGCCGAACAAACACCCATGAAACAACAACCATCGCCGCACACTCGAGCACGACCCCGACCGAGGAGCATCACACACCCCCCACATCGTTTTCTCCGACTTGCTCTAATACATAAATAAATAAACACACAAACACACAGAGAAAACAATAGAATAAAATTAAGGGGGAAAATATTCAAACACGACAATAAGAGAGGCTTCCTATCTCTAGCCGGTCATAAATAATGGTAAGATGGCAATCGAGGGGCTGTAGCAGAGGCAGCTGGCCATCAACAGCAGTGTGGGATCTCTATGGAGAAAAATAAATAAAGAAGCAAACTCTCCCTGCTCAGCTCGCTGCGAGGGTAGAGTTGAATATTTACCACAGCAAATTGAAACAAAGGGGGAAGCAGCCTGGCTCCGGGTGCACACACACCCGCACGCACACACACGCACTCACTCCAGCCCCTGCTACTGACCTTTGCCTCGAACAGCAATAACTCACCACATAAATGAACAATCAACGGAAATACCTTAAAATAAAATCCATCCTTTCTAACGAAGCATTTCGTCCTCTCGACTCGACAATAACCTTTCCATAAGGAACGAAAGCTGTCAGCGAAATAGCCAGCTCTTGTGGGGACGGTGATGGGGGCAGGAGAAAAAAAAAAAAAATAATAGAAAGCAGTGCTTGCTCTGAACAGAAACTGGAAAAGCGTAATCGCAGACGGAGCCAGACCGGGTCTCCACTCCAAATGCCACAATAATGCGCTGTATTATGTGCTCACGTGGTCATACGTCAACTTAAATCCTTTTATTTGAAATAGGGAATCATTGAAGGAACAGGGTTTCTTAGCGCGAGCCTTCGCTTTTTAAAGCCTTAACCCAATATGTTAAAGAAGAGTTTTAAGGGAGGGGAAAAAAAATCTAAGAGATGCAGATGACTATGGGGCGAGATTGGTCTGATTCTCTTTCCTCCCACACCAATATTTCTTTACACAAAGCCCATTGGAAGGTAAGAAGAATTCTTATAACGCTGCACTTTGATACTTAGCCTAATTAACCGGCATTTGCTCCCCGGGCCCGCCACTCTGCTCCACGTTGCATGTCCTCTGCAAGCCCCGAAGAAAGCCCAAATCTTAATGCTATTATTTCCAGCCCCCTTCTAAACGGGACGATTATCAGCCTTCCCCCCACCCCCAGCTGCCTCTACTCTGCCATTGTACAGGGCTTGCTCAACTCCCACACGCTACATCAGGGCTCCTGTAGAAACTAAAAAGACCTATAATTACCTGACAAAGGCAAAAAAGAGTCTCTTCTAAGAGGCTAGTTGATTTTTGTCCTCGTAACACACTATGAAGAATACACCTTCCTTCACTGGCGTGCCTCTGAATTTTGCAAAATCTTTTGGGACCTTGCTGTTAAACCTGTGCTTACGCATTTCCTATACAGCTAGTTTGAGTGATGCACAAAATTATAGGTTTCTAACGTTGGGAAAAAAAAAAAGAATTGGGGAGGGGGAGCTCTTTGCCTAAGGGGAAAAAATTAAGAAAAAAAAGGAAAAAGCAAAGTTGTATGTGGCCCCTGAGCCAGGCAGCTTTGCCTGTGTGTGAACCCATCACATCCTCCCTGTAAGATTGTTTAACTTGTGCTATTGACACAATAAGCTAAACAAACGAAAGAAACCCTTCACTCATACAACTTTTCTGGAAGGAGTCAAAGTAAATCAGATAGTTCACGCTTTTAGCGTGCTCCTGGTTCAGTTCTGCGAGTCCAGCATTGTGCATCATCATCTACACACCCTTGCCTAAATCTTTCCACCATCTCCCATGAGCTCAAAGAAGCTAACTACATATCCCCTCTTACTGTTTCACCTGCACTTCATTGAACAGAATGGAAGGAGTTTTCTTTTTAAAGGTGACTTTTAGTGTTATGGCCAAGTCTTGTTACACTCTCGCCTGGATTGTAGAAGCGGGCCACTGGAATGTAAACCCATTAGTAACAGTGTAGAGTAGTGGCATTGCAGCAAAGTCAGCATGACGTTACAGCAGGAGAAAACTTTGCAATTTTTCATATGGAAGTGACTAAGCTAGGACCAGGGTATACATATATTATCCCTCACTAGGAACTGGAATAAAAACTACAGATTTTTTTAAAAAGAGAGGGCATTAGGCACACTCGGCATGCCCGAATCTATAACTATCAGCATGCTTGGTAACTCCACAGCTCTCATACTTATTGTAAGCCAAGGCTGATACTTGCTTGAGATGGATTCGCAGTTCTTTTAAATTTGGTGTGTTTACATCCCATAGAAGAAACACATAGAGAAGTTCTTCTGCAACAATGAAACTGAAATTAATGGGGAATGGAGCAGATGTTGAAAAAAGCAAAGCAAGTCTTTCTTGGGGCTGTTGTAAAAAGTTATCGACTGCTTTGCGTCAAAAGTAGAAAGATGGCTTTAGAAGTTACAGTCTTGAGCAAATAGAAACTACAAAAGCAATAAATCACAATCATAAGTCATCTGAAATGCCTTAACGCTAGCTGTGGCTATTGGCTTCAAACCCTGTTTCTGTGAACATCTTTATTAGTATTAATGGTCAAGTTAATCCTAAAACTACTGTTTAACAATTAACTTGGTGTTTATAGTGGGGAAACTAATTAATTCTTAAGAAAAGTAACTTCTTGACGTGTGAATACCTTTCACAGAGTGTGCTTTGGGAAGGCAGAAGGGGGAGTCTGCCTAACTTTGTGTTGTCCTGAATTGCAGCTGAAAATTATTCCCTTCCGCCGAATTTGGAGAAAGTTTTCCTTGCTCTAGTAGCGTGATCACGAGTTTTCAGATACAAATTCAAATGATCTTGCGAGTCGCAGGAGCTAAACTTTCCTCACCACCCCATTTATTGCTTTGCTCCTGTTCCTGGACACTCAACGTTGTGTTTTATTACCTTGATGATTTGGAGACCCGAAAGACTGTTTCTAGTAGAAAAATGTGGAGTTTATCAGTAGGTCTGCTACTGATTTTTCTGTGCTTTATACACATGGCTTCGAGCTGAGTTTAAATTCCGGCCTCAGTAACAACAAACAGATCTGAGTTCATAACGTGCCTTCATTAAGGGAGACCCTTTGTGCCCGTTCTGGTATTAATAGCCACTCTTAGCATTAATGCTATTTAAAGTTATCTCCAGTATAATTAGATTTAGAATTTTTACTGTGCTTCAAGTTTACTTTTATGCCAGTTGGTAAGAGGTGTGCCTATCACTCCCGTGTGGAGATGAAATGGGAATCATCCGTACGATTTAAGTACTTATTTCCTCGCTACCTCGAAAGATTTGCAATCTGCTGGGACGCAGAGCTGTTTACCTACATCCGTGCGTCTGATAAAGTTGGTCTTTGATCATTTCCAAGTAGATAAAAAGAGCAGCGTTATCGACTGTGCCCTTGTGTGAGAAGCTCTGCTCAGAGTCAGCTGAGTCTGCCGGTGTTGGGTCCGTTAAGGAATCCCAAATATCTCTGCCCGCAATGTTGTGGGTACATGCCACCGGAGGAAGGTTCCTTCGCACCGTGTTTTCGCTTTCAATTTCCGAACACAAGCGTGAATAGACATTTGCAGCGCCTTTTTGTAGTTAAGATTTAAGCAGCTCATTAAGCCAACACAAAGAGCCCTTGTAGTCCTGTAATTTATGGCCGCTTTTAAAAGGTAGTAAAATACACTAATTGTACATCAACATCCAAAAAGAAGCAGGTAAATCTAGCAGGAATTTGAGCTAATTCTATGTAATCCTCCCCTCTCGACGGCCGACATAAAAACATTGTCACTATGGAAAGCATTTCTTTTCTCCTGCCAAAGGACCAAGCGCATCAAGGACTTCAGCAACTCCGAACCACCAGACACCGACCTCCACTGAGTGCAAAGCAGGCCAGGACGGACAAATACCCGAAATTTATTCGCGAGCCATTCTGTTGTATGCACGCAGACAAAAATCAGGTTTTCTAACATCCCCACACGCACTTCTCGTTTGCAGGACTGGCTGCGGAACTCCTCGAGGAGGAGGCGAACAGACAAGCCGCGATAAGCAGCCATTCAACACCGAATTGGCTCCAACCCTCTCTCCCTCGCCTGGTGCCTTTGATTTCGGAAGGAGCTAAGAACGGACAAAGAAATTTTCTAACTCTTTCGCTCTTCAAATGACTTTGCATCCTTCCTGTCCCCAATGCCTTTATAAGGATGGCGATCACTCAGGTCCCGTACACTTCTTTGTCTGCCCAGACACGCGCATTCACCACCCATGGAAGATGAATAGAGCCAATCCAGAAAAAAAAATTCCAGCTAGGTTAAATATTTATCGCAACAACAACAAAATCTCATTCCAGCAGTCTTGTTCTTCATGCAGGTACCAGGCAAATCGCATTCTTACAGCTGCCACGGGCACAAAAGCAGCGGCCGCTGCCCGGCTCTTACCTCCTCCAGCTGCGCAGGGTTGGGCTGAGGCGCTCCCAGCTTCTTCCACCGCCCTGGCCGAGCGGCTTCGTTTCGGGGCTCCCTGCAAACAAGCAACAAACAGTGCCTTACCGGGGAGTGCAGGGGGAGGTATTTTGCTCCTTCATTGGCAATACATGGTTTGCAGGGTGCGCTGGGAGAGCCCGGAGAGGGGCGGGAGGGGACGGAGAGGACTCGGGCTCCCGCGAGGAACGTGGATTCCCACCCGGGTGAAGAGCACGGGGAGCTGAGAAATAAAAGCGTGCCGTTGTTTTGGTTGGGGTTTTTTCCTAATTTTTTTTTTTCCCCCGTAGACAGCTATGCCTTCTGTCTCCAAGTGTTTGGAAATATTGTCATTCCTAACTCTTGTTACATGAACGTCTGCTTTATTTTCCTCTGGGAAACCTTTGTTTAGGATCATTTAATCAAGAACAGACATTAAACACAAGTCGTGGTGTTCATCTCTGCTGAATTAAACTCGGAAAGGGTTCCAGTTTAAATGCGGGGCGTATTGTGGTTGGGCTTTTATTCAAACGGTTAGCCGGGGCCCAATCCTGCCACCGCAAGCTCAGTAAAAGACTAACAATTGACCTCAGTGAAGCGGGATCGGGCCCAAATGCTTGGGGGAAAAAAAAAATCAACGAAAAAAACCAACATCACTGAAAGCCATTGACAGAGGGGAAAAAATCGGGCTGCTTCTTTTCCCCTAAAATAAACACTATTGCACAGTCCAAAAAGACAATAGTCAGATTATTTGCATGCTACTTACTGAATCACTTTTACATATGAATTTGTCACACATAGTAATCTACCCCTGTATTCAGTCTTGCTAATAAAACCCATCTAATGCATCTTACAATCGTCAGTAAATGTAAATGCTAATAATTAAATAACACCGTTCTTGCTGAAGGGTGTTATCTGAGCCCTGGAAATATTAAGTCTGTCTTGGGAGAACTTTTCCAGCAGATACTTTGCTTTGGTAATTTAGTAGTTCCATAATTACACTAATAATTTTAAATTTGGTGTTGAACTCCAGTCCACATAAAATCATGCAATAATAGCCTACTAAACTGTTTATTGCTGTCTCATAAATTTCCGAGTGCTGACTGTTAAAATCTACTGGCAAACACAAAAAAAAATGGAAAGTTCGAACTGCAATCACGGAGCCCGGCGCTGCTTCCTGTAGTTATCCTAAGCTCTACCTTTCCTTCCACTCGGCTTCAGTGCAGGGGGAACCCCCTGGCATTTTAGGCTCAAAGTCATACCTTAGCTGTTTTGATCCGTAATCAATAATCATGTTACAAACAGCAATAATCATCGATCAAGCGTGCCGTGACTGGGCTGTCCCACTCGTGTTAAATATGGAGCGTGTACCTGAAAATGGTGCCAGCGACTTTCTGTTATTTATTTTGGAGCTATTAGGTCACGCTACCATATTTTACACTGCCACGGTCCTTTAAAGTATGCTGTTTCTTGAAAGAGTTGCTAAGTAGCAATAAAGCACTTTACGAAAACTATGACTTTTTAAAAATTTGTTGTTATCCCAAACTCTAATATTCATTGCAGCACTGTAAGTTCGTACATAAATCGTTCAGACTAATGAGTCGTTGAGAAATTCGCCCATGACTTTTCCTTTGCAATGCTCACTGCCTTTCCATTGCTTTTTTGGCCCTGTATTAAGAGACGGTGATTTATTATAGCCAAGAAAATTGAACAAAGCAGGTCCTCCTGCACTGTGGCACCCAGCCTTCCACAGTGTGAATTAGAACATTATCAAGTGTGTTTGCCTCCGTAACACTTAATCACTAAAAGCCGTAATGTGACCACAAGGCAGCTAAAACAAAGATTTAACATTTCTAAATATTAAACTTGTTAAGCAAATGCTCAGCAGACAAAGCAAGCACAAACAATTAAAGTCATCAAGCTAGAAATACACACTACCTACTTACCAACACAGACCCTATTGCTTGCTTAAGAAGTTTAGAATCTTTCAAGATAAATCAGGTGGGGGTTTTTTTAAGAGGGAAAAAAAAAGAAAAAAGAAAGAAAGAAAGAGAAAGAAAGAGAAAGAGAAAGAAAGAAAGAAGGAAAGAAGGAAAGAAGGAAAGAAAGAAAGAAGGAAAGAAGGAAAGAAGGAAAGAAAGAAAGAAAGAAAGAGAGAAAGAGAGAAAGAAAGAAAAAGAAAGAAAGAAAGAAAGACAAACTCCAGTAATAAGGAGTTGAGTTTCACTTCTGAGAGAATCACTCCTAGTGAGGACTGACGGCCACAAATCCATTCCTGACTATCTGCATTAATTATTTAATGAGTCACGTGACCCTAAAGATTAAAATTTCAATATCTCCCCCAGAACAGACGCAACACCTTTATCTGAGAGGGCAGGGATGCTCGTACTTGGGTCCCCTAATCTCTACTGCCTTTGACAGCTCCTCAGTTTCCAGGGAGAGCTCTGGGGCGTTATTAACAAGGGTTTGTCCCGTTCTGCACAGCGAGCTGGGTCAGCTTTACACCCTCCTTCCCCCGCCAGATGAATCAGTAGAACCCAGATCGTCATTGTCTGCAGCGGGGAGGGGGCTCTGTGCTCTGCTGGCAGGGGGACGGGAGAGCATCAGGGCGGCATTCCACGGGCCGTCTTCCTCGGGTGAGTGCTGCCTGTCCGCGGGCCCGGGCGGAGCCAGTAGGGCTGCCCGGGGCCGGAGGGAGGCGGCCGCGGAGCTCCCCCTGCCCACGCGGGGAGCCCCGACCCCACCGGGACCCGCGTGGGCAGGGCTTGGGCGCCCGCGCAGGGCCCCGCTGGAGGGGACAGCCCTGGAGCGACACCCCGGAGTCCCACCCCGCCGCGGCCCGGCCAGGCCATGAGGCTGCGGACATGGCAAGAGCCTCCGCCTCCTCGGGGACGTGACGTGCGGGTCCCGCGGCCGCGCCGCCCGGCCGGCTCGGGCGGAGGTGCGGGAACGGCGGGCGAGCCCGGGCTGCCCGAATACGGCCCCGACGCGAGACGGGGGGGCCGGGGAGAGCTGGAGTTTCACGGCAAGCCTGTCAGGATCTCCGCCTGTGTGAGGGCTCCCCCCACCCCTTCTCGTTTACAAACACGGGGCAAGAAGACCTGGGACTGCAAGCACCCTGGGGGGAAAAAAAAAAAAAAGAAAGAAAGAAAAAAGAGAAATAATAAAAAAAATTTTAAAAACCAACCAAGCAAGCAAACCAAAAAATCCTAGCATTGCGTAATCCCCCAATGCAGGATGGCCCTGGTTATTAAATACCACAAGGCGCTTGTCACAGTTCAGCTCCTCATGTAATGAAACACCAGGTATAGCAAGAGCTTGCAGGAGAAACGAGGAGGGGGATCTTGGAAGAGGAGCATTCTTCTTGGTGGGTGGAGGGGAGCTGGGTGCCGGGGTTAACCGAGTGGCGTTCCCTGCGGACAGCAAATTGACTCCGAGGTGATTTGCTCTTTCTTTGAAATATTGACACACTTCCACTTCCAGCGTTTTGGGCTGCACTCTCCTTTGTGGCCAGAGCAGATAAATTCGTGTGTGAGAGACACCGGGAGATCGAGAGAGAGGGAGGGGGGAAGAGACATTTAGGTCCAAGTGCCGGATTAAAAAGAATACTGTCTTTAAAGGTCAAGGGTTTGAAGGGTCAGTCTGCTCCTCTAAAAAAAACAATTAATGGGATAGAAAATTTGTCCTCTCGGTGAACTCCTGGTTGCCTTAGCAAAGGGAGCACAATGCGAGAATTTAAACAGGACGATGTAATTTTTGAAGTTATTGTAAAGAGGAGAGGTATGGGATGGGGAGCAGAGGGCTCCCAGCCCGGGAGCAGCATTCTGCTCCCAGCACAGGCAGAGGGGGGAAAAGACGGAAGGAGAATTTACCTTAAACGATGATAATCTGCCATGGGGTATTTTGCAGTCCGCAGTTCAATCTCCAACAAGAGAGTGTACATTTTTTTAGCAGACAGCCAAGATGCTGTGTCTTTACACATGACCACTTTTTTTTTCCCCCAGGAAAATCCTTTGCATCTTCACAGACTTTTCCAAGAGAATGCCTTTCAGAACTGCTGTTGAATTACAAAGAAGTATTTATTGTAGGAGGTGATTAATGATTCTCGCTAAAATTGCTATTTGCAGCGTGATTTCATTTCTCTTTACAATGGGAGCAAACCAGGTTGATACACATAGGCTGCACACTAAAGAAATCCTGCACTGCCAGTTAATACATTTCAGCTGGAATTTTGCTCAGTTGTGCTAATTTTGGCTCTAAATATGTTAAGGGATTCTCAACAATAACCCAAATGAAAAGTTACACATTTGTGGATAATAGTTACCTCACATACAGCTACATATTTTTCCATTTATAAGGCGACAACTGGCTACTCGGGATTTAGTAAACAGCAATATGTGAGCAGAAATGTGCTTTTCAGGCCTGCTCTTTGGTCAGGTATGGGGACAGCAGTGTTCGCTGAGGGTATTTACAGCCGCCACCTCCCTGATGCTGAATGTGTTCTGCCAGTGGCACGTTACATTTTTCTCTGGGATGGTCCATATTCCATGGCTAGGCAACGATGCTGGTACCACCTTTGGAGCCTGGTGCTGCCTCAACCAGGGGTGATGATGCCCCTGGTCCGGGCGGCCTCACGTGAGGACAAGCACTGATTCCAAGAATCCATCTTGTATGTATTTGGGTAAGTAAATAAATATTGGCCTTCAGGCCTTCCCTGGAAGATTTACTAGCACTTGAGCTCCTTTCCAAGACTTTTCCTACTCAGCTCAGTGCTATACCGTGTCGTGAAAGCCCCAAGCAGGGCTCTCTGTTAGCAGCCCTGCTTTGCCTGAACTCCTTAGCTGCCTGGAAGCAGCAAGATGCACAGGCTGAGCTGGAACCAGTTGAATCCCATTTTGCCACAGTAGTTGTGACAATCTCGGTCTAATAAGCCTCATGAGTTGTATACAAATTCATGTGTCTACCGAGGCTTTCCGAACACATTTCGAAATAATCTCAAAACAAAAGAAACAGAAACAGAAAAGGCAGCTTAAAAAGAAAGTTTAGATTACTGTTCATGTACTCCCCTTAAATAGGGCTAGCCAGCTAAGAAATCATAATCGGGTGAAAATGAACGAATAAATCACGACTGGCTAAAGATTTAAAGTGTTATCACGGCATGGGAGCTTATTGGCTCCCAGAAGATGCACAGTTTCTCTTGTCAGGCAGCTGAAAACAGTTGCACGGCCATCAGTGGTATCAGACTCATTCTAAGTCAGCTAAAGAGAGCACCACTCACCTATACAATGAAGCAAGACCCTTCCTCGTCCTGCGACACAATTTTTCCCAGCCAGGCATGTAGGAGTCAGGACGTTTTTCATCACATTTAAAATAACCATTACCTTATTGACAAGATGAATCCAAGCTAAAACAATGCATTAAACGGTTGTTTTCCATTCCTGATGCCAACACCAGCCAAGCACAAGGTGGATGAAAGAGCACGTAGTGGACTTGTGTTTCAAGCATTTAATTCTTTTGTACAGAATAATCTTTATTACTAGCATTTGGCACTGTTATACATTACACCAAAAATCCACAAATTGTACATGTACCCAAACTATTTAGACGGTGCCAAATATGAAGACAGCAACAGCCGTTATAGCAATATTTCTTTAAATAAATGCAATAGGGAATGTGGAGAAAAACTAATAGATCACAGCTACTGAGGGGACTACACTTAAAACCAGTTAAGTTACCTTTGATACATAAAACATTTTCCTTTAGACAACGTAAGGGGACTTTTTCATAAGTCTTTAACCTCTTGTGGACGTGTTCGTTCTCTCCCATGTTGGTCTGTGTGTATACGTGCCTGTGCACCATCACACACACAAGCACGCACAGAGGAATCCATGAACACACCACAAAACAGCGCTATTCAAGTCAATGCCTTACACAAGCGTCTCACGAGCTCTTTGCTTTAAATGTTGGGTTTTTTATTTTTAAAATGTTCCCTAAAACAAAAAAGAAATATAAAAAAAAAAGAAAAAAGGAAAAGAGTCCGTCTTAGGTACAGAGAATTTGTCCATGACAGCATCCAGCCCTCTCTTACACCGAGGGCAAGAGAGCGTTTCCATAAATAGAAAAAAATGATGGGCATGGAACCATTATCTATATACAATGTAGACAATCGTCCGGGTTTTGGTTTAAACATGTGCCCGTTCTTGGACACGTCTCATCTTCCTTTTCTGCTCCTGTTTTGTTTTACACAGTTTGGTCCAAAAGGCCAGCCTCCACCTCTAGGCAGCTTGAAAACCCCAATAGATAGGTAAATATATATATTTAAAAAAAAAACCCAAAAAACAAACAAACAAAAAAACCAACCAAAAACCAACAAAAAGACTCAAACCAAAAACCGTATTTATAGCGCGGCTGCGTTGGGTGTAGCCCCATCGAGTGGATGGGGGTGGCCCTGTGTCTGTGCTTTGGACTGCTGGCTCAGTGTGGACTGGTTTGAGGAGCGCATCTTTGTGTTAGGCAGTTTATGGTCTTTCTTCCACTTCATGCGCCTGTTCTGGAACCAGATTTTGACCTGGCGCTCGGAGAGGCAGAGGGTGTGCGCGATCTCGATGCGTCGCCTTCTGGTCAGGTAGCGGTTGAAGTGAAACTCCTTCTCCAGCTCCAGGACCTGCTGTCTGGTGTAGGCAGTGCGAGACCTCTTGGGCTCCCCTCCGTTGTAATTGGGATTGACTGAAACGTGCACACACAGGCACACAGATACACACGCGGATGGGAAAGAAGGAGAGGGGAAGGGATGGAACATAATCATTATATAATAACTTGACACCAGGTTCACATAAGATACATAAACGGCAAGAAAAATTGTTTCACAGCCTATCGACAGTGGGGACAATCGAGGAGCAATAAAAAATGGTGATGGGCATTTGGGTTAGAAGAAAAGCTTCAAAGACACATGGCCCAGAGCCACTGCAGGGCAATTAAATTTATGGGGGCTATAATTACTGCCCTAACAGTTTGGCGTCTCGTAAATCTTTTGATAAAGGACCCCGGATACAAAAGGTTTCTCACTTTTTTCTTTTTTTTTTTTCTCTTTTTTTTTTTTTCTCTTTTTTTTTTCCTCTCTCTTTTTTTTTTTTTTCTTTCTTTTTTCCTATTAGGAAACGCGGAGGGAGAAGGAGGGAAAAAAAAGCCACACACGCAACGACCCATCCCGGCCCCGGGAGCACCCTCCCCCCTTCCCTCCTCTGCAGGCGCATCCCCACCTCCCCCTGGCAAGGGCAACTCACCCGTGCTCACATGGATCTTCTTCATCCAGGGGTAGACCACCGGCTCCTTCCCCTTCAACCCGGGCAGACTCTTGTCGGGCAGCAGAGGACAGGCGGGCCCGGTGCCGGCCCCGGCGGCGGGGGCTGCTTCGCAGCGGCGCTGCAGGGCATGGCCTGGGAGCAGGGGCTGGGGCGGGCCGGGGTGGCCCTTGGCGGGCGGCGGCGGCGAGGCGCCCGGGGGCGGCTGCTCGGGGCCCGGGGCGGCGCTGCCGGCGCTGCTGTAGCTGTAGGGCGCCTGGGGGTAGGAGGGTGCCTGCGCGGGGTAGAGCGCCTCGGGAGGCGGCCCCGGCGGCCCCGGCGGCGCCGCGGGAGCCTGGTAGCCCGGTTCCCGACGCTGCCGCGGGAAGTACTCGGGCAGCGCCGGGCCCGGGTGCGCGGCGTGCAGGTGCGGCGGCGGCGGCGGCGGCGGACCGTGCGGGTGCGAGTGGTGAGGGTGGTAGCTGGCGGAGCTGCCGGCGCTGCCGCTGTGCTGCGTGTATTCCTCGCAGGGAGGGAATTTGGGCTCGATGTAGTTGGAGTTTATCAAAAACGAACTCATGGTCATTAATTTGTGAAGTGCAAAAATACTAATTTTTCTCGCGTTGTCGTTTTTCTGGGCTCGGCGAGGCCCCTCCCCTTCCCCCCCCCTTCCCTCCCTTCCCTCCCTCTCCCCCTCCCGCTGCTGTCAAGTGCTGCCGCTGCCAAAGTTTGGGCCTCCAGCCCTTCCCCCCCCTTCCCCGCTGCACTCCCCTCCCTTCCTCTCTTCCCACCCCTGGAGCGCCTACAACACACACAAACACACACCCGCGCACACACACACCCGCACCCCCCACCGCCCCGCCACCACCTGACCGCCAGCGCCAATTACCGCGCGGGGCCGCGGACCCCGGATCAGGAAATGGAAGAGGGACGAGCGGCCGCAGGGCAGCTCCGCGCCCGCGGACCCTCCGCGGGGACCGCGCGTCCCCCACGGGCTGCGGCTGCCTGGCGAGGGAGCGCCCCGCGTCCTCTCCTCACCAGCATCCCCGGCTCCTCCCGCTCGCCGACCCGGGCCGCGTCCAGCAGTCGCGGTGTCAAGCGAGATAAAACTAATCCGGCTTTGACAGTGTCCCACCCACCCCGCCCGCCCCAGCACTTTTTGTGTCTTCGTTCTCCCGTGGGAGAGTGTAGGAAGCGGGGCGAGGAAGCGGAGCGCAGCCCAGCTGCGTGATCCAGAGGGAGGCAGGCATTGCACAAGGCGTTGCACAATCCTTTTAAACAAGCCCATCTCCAAACGCCGGGGCTGCGCGCAGGCAGAGGGCGGCAGCGGCTGTCGGGCACAGGCCACCGGCCGCCCTCCTGGGTCTGTCCCCAGCGCCCCGCCGCTGCGGACCGCGGGCAGCCGCGAGCTCCAGGGACAGCCCTTTGCGCCTTTGAAGCTGTGCTAATTGGAGGAATAGATGCAAAAGTTAGAATGAAGGTCGCGGGGAGGCCGAGGAGAGTCATCGGGGGGCTTGCGGAGTGTGAGGCATAGAGCGAGCCTGAAAATAACGGGGAACAGAGGGGGAAGGGAGAGGGGAAGACGGACACGACGGTATCAAACACTTCCTACCGGCGATTGCAGGGCTCACTGTGAGCATCCCTCCCCGCGGAGGAGAGCTTTCTGAACTACGAATTTAAGTCCGTAGGTTCGGTATGCCTCGTCTTGGGTTTATTTCTTAATTTTCACTTCCATGAGAAAACGCTAGCGCCTTCGCAGAAGTAACTCACAAACCCTGGTGTAGGAGGGCGAGGGCACTCGGGCACTTCTAGGTTGCTAAAACTGAGACTGTTAACGGTATTTGCAGCTCAGGGGGAAACGAAGCAACCGCCCTGACCTTAGGTAATTGAAATTTGATGGTTAAACTAATTACGCTCTTATTCTAAGGGGGAAAAAAATGCTTATTGAACATCAGCTAGTCTGCCACATTTGGAGTAGGCGCGAACTTTTCGGATTATTTTTTTCATCTTTAGAGGAAAGCATATAAACACATAGAAATATTTACCGCACCCTTAGAGAATATAATTGCTGAGTGGCTAATCTCATCTGCTGGTATGGGAAAATACTTCTAATATATCAAGCGTAAATATGATACGGTTTAGATCTTACCCTCCTAAAGATATTACATTAACAGTTACCCAGGTTTAAATTCAGATTATTGTCTTTTGCAGTTTTATAGATAATGGATACATGCAATAAAATTCTATTTGAATATATATTCTATCTAACAAGACACACATCGTATCGATTTATATTTTATCCACAGACACACAGCCATGCACATTGCATGCGGCTTGTAATATGTTAGAACATTTCCAGCACTTGGGTATACTGGGATACTTATCTAAACAATCACTCATTTCGTCCTACTATCGAATGTCTAATTTGTAAAGAGAGTTAAAACACATTTACTTACTCATTTCCAACAGCACATCTATGGAACTCTAACTGGTGTATAGATAAGTTTCTCTATTTACTCTGCGTGGAGAGGAAATGCGGTTACACACACGCGGCTACACACAGAGACAGCCGCAACTGTTCAACAGCACACGTTTGACAGAAAAGGGGAGATTGTTTTATTTATATTCAAAACAACAACAAGGAGACAACAGCAACCTATTTCCTAAAAGAAAAAAAGGTCCCATCTATATGACTGTAAAAACCAAAAGATTGCCGAAGCAATCCACCACGATAGCATTTTCCCGGCGTAAAGAGATACATGCACACACAGAGACGCATACATACAAATACCTGCCGGCTAGCACCAGATGAATTACACTGGGGTATCGTAAGTATTATCCTCGGCATAAGTCCTGAGGCACTCTGGCCGGAGCACTACAGCGGGCTGCTGTGTTCCCACGCCACAGTAAAACACAACGAAAAGTGTTGTCTCGGTTTGTAAGCTCAGCGTTATATTGGGAGAGTTGACCGGGCTCTGCTTCATATTATTTACTGTGATTAGATCTCAAAGTTTCACCGCGCCTCTTTCTACGGTGGGGCTCTGGCGCTTGGTTACAGAGAGAAGGACTCAATTTTGTATACGAGTGTAAATCTGCAAGGTGACCTGAGCTACTCAGCTCAAGTCTGGTTTTTTCGTGTGGTTCTATTAGTCTGCGAAGATGTGCTGAGTTTGAGGCAGGACCTCCAAAAGGCCTGTTCCGTGTCTTTGTGGTTTTGTTATCATAAACAAGAACCCAGCCAAGACCACCAAGTGTTATCTTGCACACGGCCATTTCGACATTTTACTGCAAGATTTATGGCTGTAATAAACAATCTCAAACCCCTTTTTTCCCCCAGTACTTCCCTTTAACAAACTTGTACCATCACCCTAAGTTCTCAAAGAAAGAAAAGGACAGGATAAAATAGGCCAGCTCCCTTATTTTACCAGAAGGACTAAAGGCTCGATTTCACTGGAGAAGGAGACTTCAATCAATTAATAAAGAAGCGAGAGTTTCCTGGCCGAGGCTGGCCGAGAACAGGATGGGGACAGCACTGGAATTAAGTTGAGAGGGAGAGAGTAAATGCTCATGCACCAAGAAGAGGCAACTCAATACATACCGAAAGAGGGGGGAAAAGGGGATCCCTCTTTTTCTGGTGAAACAGACAAGCATTCCTGCTACCCTCCACATACGCAGCTAAAACGTAATTACCACGAAAGAGAAAAGAATAATAACAACAGCAATAATAATAATAATAGTAGTAGTAATAATAATAATAGTAAGTCAAGTCAACCTCTCGCCGTGCCGGGCATCCTCCACCGAGAGCGGTAGGAGGAGGAAGAATCGCACTAGCAGCCTGGCTTGACTTTGATTTGAACCATTTTGAATATATTTAGTCCCAGCTTTCCCCTCTTGAATGCGAGGCTGTCCCAAGTTTCAAAGTGACCGAAAAGTGACACCGTGTGCATTTTGTTTCTTATTAATCTTACACATTGACAGTCTTTGTTAAATAACAAGGCGTGCCCTTCACCAGGCGACATTTTCATATTTGTTAGACGCGGTGACCTGAAGTTCACCTCGGCCTTGGACTTAGTTTTTCTAAAAGGTCTATAACAGTGTCTTTTAGATAGCAGGGTGCTTTGCCCAGGTCACTACTTCTAAGAGAAAAATAAGAAAAAAATCGAGGGAAAATGTAAACGTTATGGAATGTATCGACTGTATTAATTTCTTTGTTCCTGGGAATGATACAACCCCGAAGCTGCTCCTGCCTCCGCGGACGAGAGCGTCCTTCCCGATGGGCGCTGCTGGGGCAATGTTGGCATTTTTGCCCCAAGTTCAGCATTTGGTAAAAGCGGTGGTTTCCCTGGCACTGGGGCTCCTCTTAACAACGGGATAGTTGGCGGGATTTGCTCACTCTGTCCTGGTGCGCTTAAATAAACACACGTAAAATGTGATTTGTGCCCGGATTTTAAATGAATGGGCTTTTGAGCAGACCTTCCACGCCAGAGAGCAGCGTACTGAATGCAGAGAGTGAAAGGACAGAAAGAGTTCGTCTCAAATTATTAACTGTTCTGTTCTAGCCTGTTGCCTTTCTTATTTTTTTCTTTCTTTTTTTTTTTCTTTCTTTTTTTTTTTTTTGGGGGGGGGGGGGACAATTTAAACAATAATTGAAAAGAGTCCATATGTATATAAGTCGCGGCTTCAACTTCTTTGAAATTATTCTCGTTGATATTTTTATTCTAAACCAGATTTAAAATATGGAATCCGGACCACTAATTGTTTTAGTGAGGAAGTAAATGGATTTCTGTCACCTACTCTTGAGTAAGCCGATTATAGTAACAGCTTTCATTCTGGGTATATCAAAGACGCATTGTTATTCTTGGAAACAATCCGCCTGCTATTCTCTAACAAAATAGATATTTGGCTACGGTTTTTAGCTTGTTATCAGGCTTCGCTCTTACACCAAATAAATAGTCTGCATGTGAAAGTTTATATACTATCTCCAGAGCGGGCAGGCTCCCTAACCGTGCAGTACCAGGGCTCGCTACAAGTGAGCAGCAGCAACAACTTGTGAACAGCGTCTACACGCCGAGCAAACACTTGCATTACACACTTCCCAGGCTTCAGCAGGTACTTTAGGCACAATATCCGATAATCACTTTGGCTAATCTGATATCTAACCTCTCGCGTACTTGTTCCCAAGATACAGCGCTCGCCTGCCACGATCCAGCTGTGTCTCTGGCGAATAATTCACGCGTACCAGTTAAACAGAGGCCGGTTTAGGCTGCTGCCTTGGGAGTGGAAAGGCAGCAATGCGTAGTTGGGGGTGAGGTGCGCTCTTTCCCGGATTTCCTTGTCGCACTGTCCCCTCCTTCACACCTTTCAGGTCTGATTATGGCTATTTGGGAATATCCTTTCCCATTTCCACCGACCCCTGAATCGCGATTATGTCCTCCAGAATGAAGTTGCTGGACCAATATTGGCTAGTTCTCCCTGCAGACACGTCTAACCAAGGAGCTGAAGCTTTCACTCAGAGGCGGCACTGGGAACAAAAAATCCCAGCAATGTGGGAATCTCTCTGCGCTAAGAAATTCCACTAAACTTTTTCTTGGAGGAGTGAAGAGGGGTGGGTGGCGAGAGGAAAAACAACGCGTCCTACTCCCAGTTTCGCTGGGAATTGTCGCCCCGGGTAATTCCAGAAGGCTGTGAGAACCCTCCAAAACACGGAGAGGCGCAGGGCGCCAGCTTCTCTGTAATATTTCCATGGGTATCGCAACACGGCTCCACCGCTCCTCATTTTAAACGAGGTCCTTCGGACCAAACATATAGCCCGTATTATCTCCGGCATGTCCTGTTTAAGCACAGTTTAGCGGTCGCTACAGAATTGAGAGCAAAAACAAAGACGCGGCTAGGATCAATACACGCGTTAATAGCTTCGCTCCTATCTTATCTGCCTGCCATTTTGCAAAGTGAGAAGGCGTAACATTAAACCTCTTAGAGCAGGTTATTATATAATAAACAAGGGTGAGGCATTTTGCTACCTGACTTTTGGAGGAGGCAACATCAGTGTCTTCTGTGGGGGTAACACGCGTGTTTACTTGCCGCGGCTGAACCCGAGATATTCAGACACAAATGTGGCTGATAATTCAAGATGAAATACAACGTGTATTACTCTTGAAAAGAGGAATTTTCTATCCTTTCCTCGGTAATTGAGGTCATTCAGCCAGTAGGGTTCACCTGGAGTCCATACTGTGATACACACGTAACTCAAAGCTATTTTATCTTTTGTGCTGATAGTCAAGATCTCGGCTATAACATTGACATCAAACTCTGTCTGGGCGAATGACTAAGAGTGGTGCAAAACGTAAACTTTTGACCCTCAACTTTTTGACCTGCAGTTGTAACGCCCTTAACCACAAAGATATACAAAAGCTATGCAGCTTCTTTTAGGAGTAAGAGACTCGCACTGTTTGTTTCAATACTTCTGCCGTTTCCCCCAGCTTTCTAAGGGCGCTTTTTTCTTCTTCTTCTTCTTCTTGCTGTTGAGAAATCGGATACTTTTGCATTTTTAATTATTTTTTTTCTTTTTCTTAATCTCGCAGCTTTGTAAAATGCTGTTAGATCAGTTTGCACAGCCTTTCGGCAGCGTTGGAGGGAAGCCTGTTACTCAAAGGCGCTATATGGTTACAATTGCAGGTGAAATGCTGGGTAAGTTCTGGGCGTGAGGTTGGAAGGAATGGAGCGACGAGCGTTGGGGGAAAAGCTGCAGCTCTCTGCTGAAGGGTTTTAGTCATTTCTCCTTGATTTAAACATAAAGAAACAACTCTAATTGTTTGCGAAGCCTTGTCTAGGCAAACGAGTTGACTGTGAACTTGGTCTAAAGCGAGCTCTGCTGGTGATTCCTAGGGTGTGCAGATTTATCTTTTCTGCATTTACTTAACCTGGCAGTGAACTGCACGGGCTGCCATTTATTATCCGGAGACAGACTTCACCTCAAGCAAGGACTGTTCCACAAAATTGCAATAATTACCCAATAACCTTCATAGCAAATATTATTATTGAAAAGACATTTTTGGGGGGGAGGGGATATAGAAAAGATTCCTTTTGCATGTTATAAGGCAAAATCCATGCAAATTTTGCACACTCTCTGTGTCAGATTTGATATTGTTTGTGCGCGTAGCTACAGGAACATGTGACTGGGGTGGTCCATGAGTATTTGCCTTCCAGAGAGACATTAGTGAAGATGCTTTAATTTGAAAGGCATAATATTTTCAAAGATGACCAGACGACTGTGGGAACTGTGGTTTTCTGCTCTAGCTAGTAACCCTAACTTCAAATCGGGAAGATTTTGAGGGCAGGAAAGAGAAAGAACTAAGAAAGCCAACGACATCTTAACCTAGTCAGGAGATTTACTTGTGTCTGCACTGAATGCGTTAAATCTGTATTTGCGGGGATGGAAGGGGCTCCCGTATTCAGGATTTGAAATCGAAACCTCCTGATCCCCCCCTCATGATCAGTTCCATTCAATTTCCCATGGAGCAGATTGCAAACTCCTCTATTGTCACCCTTCCACAGATACACACTTATTAAATGTAAGGAAATGGCAGAATAATAATTTCCCTGTAATGTTATGAAATTAGGGCGTTTGCATGGTTTAGACAAGGCTGCAGAGCTGTAATTTACGGATGACTTTCCATTGGATTGTTATACTTCTGGTTTAGAGAAAGTTATGTCTTGCAAAGTCACTGGTTCCACACATTAAGACAGCTGCCTAATCTTTAATTGGCCTTACACTTAGACAGGAGATACTACACGCAAGTATTTCTTTCAAAGGATTAGGTAAACTGTATTTCGAATTGCCGAACGCAACTTGCCATTCCTAAACTAGAAAAAACGCGCACTTATTAATCCCCCAAACACATCAGAAAAATAACATGTGCAGATAAAACCTCTCGCTTGATTCCCTGTGATAATGCCCCATGACATTTTCCCTCCGAAAACAATTCGGACCTGGGACTATTTTCACAGAGTTCGGCAGCCTGGGCTCGTTTGAATTTCAAATTTCAAATTTCAAAGCGTATTAAGAAATCTTAATGCATTTCTGGGTTTGAATGGTTTCAACTGTGATGCTTAGGATAAGGCAGGGCCAGAAACATGGTGAAGTTGTCATTTCTAGCTAACTTTCTTTTGTTGTTAGTGTTTCTTGCAGTACAGGCGGGTTTATACGCTTCTGGACTTAGGGATATTTTTCTTTTCCGTAGTTCTTGAACGTCTGTACATTGTTTTGTGTGGAATATGGTCCAGAAGCCACATTCAAAAATGTGGAAAATACATGGTAGCAAATCTTTTCACTCTAGACAATGAAAAATTACAATCCAGGATTTTCCAGGATCCTAAAATATTAGTCAAACGGGTGTCTGTGCATGCTTATATATTCACCAGATAATTCAAATAGCGCAGTGTTGTTGAATATTGAGTAATCATGAGCTGTTTGTGTCTAATATAATTCCCGTTTACAGGCAAAGGGTTTTCCTTGGAAAAGGACCCATATATAAATGAAGACCAAACTTTAAAGGGTTTTTCATGCCTTGCCTCAAACTATAAAATTTTATGGCATATAGTATAATATAATACACGCCTATCATATATAACTTTCTGATATTCCTATTGACGAGAACGTGTCAACTAGAGTGCTATAAAATCTCCAGCTGTTTATAAGGAAATGATTTTCAAATGTGCATTTGGATATGCTCTTTTAAAGACTTTCTCTTTTTTTTAAATATGAAATATAGGCAGATGTGTTTGTTTAGTGTTGATAGGAAGGATCGACAGACACAAAGGCATCAGACTATTTATCTTCCACGAGGGTTGACTTTAAATAATAAATGTTCTTAAAACTGAGCTCTTTGGGATGAACCTACCTTAGATACTACCATTTCTCTAAAGACAAATAAATTAAAAATAGGAATCAGCTAGAAATATGCAGACCTTGCAGAGGTACACAACAACCTTGCCCTCCTAAAAACCCTGCACCTTTCTCCCATTTTTGCTCACAGTAGCAAAAGCAGCCTAAACCACAATATTCAAATGGCATAGCACTAGCAAAATAAAACAAAGCCCATCTCTCACATCAAACCACCCTACTCTTTTGCAAACCCGACTTTATGACACATGAAGGAAAACAGTGCAATCTGCTGAATCAATGTTACTCCAAACCTGTGCAGAGAAAGATAGCCACAGCTGGTTTGGAGAGATAGATAGATAGATAGATAGATAGATAGATAGCAATTCTCAAAATTCTACCCTAGCCCCTGACTAGTCTGTTTGCACCCCCCGAGATCACTTGCCAAAGTAACGGCTCTGCGGATAAGGATCAGGCCTTAATGTTACCCAGAGAAAGATAGAGTTCCTTTCACCCTTTCATTCAAGTCCTGGAAATTCAAAGACTGAAGTTAAATCCGGCCATAAAGTTTATTGCTGAGTAATCACACTCTAGTGAGAACAGTCCACTTAAATAAAAAGAATGTTGAAGTAAACACGCAGCTGGGGCCTACCCAACAATGGCAGCCAGCAATATAAGGCAGAAAGGGAGAGAGCAGAGCTAGGGGGATATTTACAATCTTCAATAAACCAAGCCTGTATTTCATAATTTGCAGCACTCTAATGACCTGTAGTCTCTTGTATTAATGCTACAAGTTACAGTCAATTGGTTCGCTTTAAAAGAAAAAAAAAAGGAAGCCACAGGAACATATATATGTACACACACGTACACACCCTTTGTATCCATGAATACACCAATGTGAGACACATATATGCATGTGCACGGCTTTACACAGACATACACACTGATTTGTACATGCAGGCACACACACATATAATTTAAATATATTTATATTTATGCAGTGACATATAGAATCAGGAAAAAGTTACAGCAACGTTATGAATGCGCATCCCCAAAACACACTACACAGCCGCAGATGTACATATACACACAGCTAAAGCTTTCTGCACAACCCAATGCAGAAAATATGTATCTAAGCGGTCCAGTACAGTCTGTGCCATTTTAATACTGGCTCTGATGTGCAACATATTTCACCAATCCAAAGATTATTACCATATCATCACGCCTCCAACTCTATCATGCCTACATTAGATGCTGCCCAGATAATATCGAGCCCAATCTATTTTGTTTCCCCCTTTTTTTAATCGCCTGCAGTAACTACTCTTTGCTAAACAAAACCTCTCCAAACTTGGAGAGTCTATTGGAGCAAAGGAAGTAATTATCTTCTGTGGTAGTCAAAGTGATTAAAGCTAGGCCCCAAAATCCATCTCTGCCAAAGTCGCTTATTGTGGTTTACTTTGATTTGATCGTTAAAATAGAGAGCTAGCTGCTGCGAGTGAAGGGATGGGGGGGAGGTATTTGCAGCACAACCTGGATCATTAGTGCTTGATCCTGCCTCTCAGGCTCGGTGGGACCGTCCTGAAAACCTCCAGGCAGAGAGGAAGGGAAAGGGAAAGAGAAAGAGAAAGAGAAAGAGAAAGAGAAAGAAAGAGAGAGGCGAGAGGCAGCGAGAGCGAGCAGGAGCCTCAGCTTCCCCACTGTACAAATAAACTTTAAGGAACTTGTGCACAAAACTTACCTTTGACTTGCAAGGAGACATTTTTCACATAGTACTGAGAACTTGTGGTTTGGATACTTCTGTCCCTAAACCTGACAATTTGAATGGCCAGGAGGCACACGTAGCCTGCAAAAGAGTCAAATGAAGTCCAGCGTCAGTGAGATTATATGTTATGTGGTATATAATGTTGGATGTCAACTCCCCAAAACCATAAAACTTACTTTAATGGCACCACGTGACTTTTTATAGCCAGTGAGCCTATCTGTCTGTGCTATGGATGATTTTACGATCTAATTCATAGACAAAACCCTATTCATTTGGCACCCAAATGTCATATAGCCGGAACTAGGGCTTATAAAGTTTACTGTTTTATAACTTTTAAGGGAAGGCATCAATGTAACCAGTCAGTAAATGTGCAAATCTTTAGTTGCTCTTAGAAGCTCAGAAGAGTTAACCATTCAAGCTCTGATGGGGTAAGTAACATTACGTTTATAGCAAACTAATTGTAGCGAAGAAAACCAAAAATCTTTAAAGGGTGAAGAGTGGGAATGTGGCTAGAGAGGGTTACTGATAGACGCAGAGGGCTTGGACATGGTTGTCCTGAAATATACTTAATGAAACCACAGGAGAAATTCTAGAGCGATGCAAACACACCCTGGAGCTTGCAGCATATTTTAACAAAGCACATGTTTTGGGGTTTGGGTTTTTTGTTTTGTTTTGTTTTGTTTTTTAAATTTTAACCATCAGCAAACAGCTAACAGTTGATTCAGCCACAAAGGGTGTTGATTGTGGTCCTGCGATGCAGCTTTCCACCTAGCGAGAAACAAGCAAGGAAGAACTTATGGTCAAACTTTCAATTAAAAATACTGATAGCGGACAATTGCAGCATCCACCATTTGCAACGTGCAGCAGGAGCCAGGTAAAATATTATAACAAACTCTGCACGGGCTAATTTTTTTTTTTTTCAGAGGCAAATCAGGAAGCACAACTTCTTGCTTTGCACAAACCAGATCACAAAAACTTTACAATAGAAAGTTTATTTTTTTGTTGATTTCCAGTCAGGTTTTTTTAAAAACAAATAATAATAATAATAATAAAAAAAAAGCTGATCACAGTTTGCTCAAACAGCCAGACTTTGACTATATTTGTAACTTTGTTCACAAAAAACATACATCACAGAAGCTGCGCTTAATAAGAGCCACTTCTAAGAGTTCGTGCAAAGAGTCATATACAAAGGCACAGCAAGGACATACTGCTTGGAATCACAGTTTTCGTCACAGATTCACTATTCACTACACGTAGGACAAGTTCAGTTGATTTCATCATTTCACCTCTACAACAGCATTAATTACACAGGAATTATATAGGTAGTTTGAATAAAAATATTTTTAACAGCTTGGAGCTATACAGACATTAACACTTGACCACACATGCACAGTTAAGCAGGTTGAGTGCAACACATAACATTTGTACTAAACCGGGGGAGGGTTTCCTTTCTCTCTCTCCTTTTTTTTTAACTTCTTTTTTTTTTTTCCTTTTTGTTCTTTTTTGTTTAGTTTTGTTTTGTTTTAACAGTTACTTCAAGTAACACAGCTCGCTTCATATAAATAAGTTAAAACATCTATTATTTTTTTCAAGACAAAGCCATTCAAGACAAAGAAATGTACGATAAAAGCAGATCTACTTATACACGCGAGAGAATGGTAATAAACAGGCTCATGATTAAAAGATGAATAAGGGCGACAAGAACAGGGTTTCTTCACAGAAGTAACACAAGGAAGTTTTAGAAAGTCAACTTAGTACTGACATGAGACGACGCAGGGTCAGCTAATACTGCTCAGTACTTTTAATTGATCAAACGCTTAGGGACGGAATGCCCCTCCTGCAGCTGCCATGCTCATACTTTTCAGCTTATTATCCTTTTTCCATTTCATTCTCCTGTTTTGGAACCAGATCTTTATTTGTCTCTCTGAGAGGCAAAGAGCATGTGCTATTTCAATCCTTCTTCTGCGGGTCAGGTATCTATTGAAGTGAAATTCCTTTTCGAGCTCCAAGGTCTGATAGCGGGTGTAAGCAGTCCGAGCCCTTTTCCCTTCTGGTCCCCCTATGTTGTCTGGAAGAGAAAAGTACATGATTTAGATTCTCAGCAGCCACTCGGAGCCTTCGTGTCTCATTGCAGCTACCAGCGACCAGGACCGTTATTCTCAGTCCTGCTTGGTTTTGTTTCTGGTTTGGATAAACACTCAACAAGTTTCCCCCTTCAGCCCCTCTTAGGAAAGGCTTGGGGGAGGGGGATTTGGTAGTCTCGGTAAGTTTTCGCTTGAATTTGCGATTCGATTTTTTTTTAATTGAATTTTTTTCTTTATTTTTTTTTTCTTTTTTTTTTTAACAAGGTTAATTCTCCCCCATGCCTCCTCCAGATAAGCTGATTTGGAGGATGTGTCTGCTGGTAGCTGGGTTTTCAGAGTTGAGAGAGCAAGGCTGAAGCGTGCAGCCCTTTCCCACGGCTGAGCTGGGGAGGCTCTGGGAGGCAGCGAGCCTCCGGCCGCTCTCCCAGCAGCGAGGGCAGGGCAGGTACCCGGGGCTGAAAGTTGCTTCGCTTCCCCGCGCCCCTCAAGCCCTCTCCTCCGAGTTTGGGGCGATTCGCCCTCCCCCCTCCCCCACGGCTTCCCAGCAGTGAAAACTGCCCTTCTCGCCCTTTCCTATTCTCTTCTTAATATGTCTAAGCAAAATAAATGGGGTCAGCCGCGCCGTTCCCTCTGGAAGACACCCCATCCGGAGGAGAGCCGGGAGCAGCCTCTGCTCCCGATCTCCCTTCGGCAAGGCGCCTTCTACTCCCCCCGCCGGCGCTGGGAGCCAGGCGGGAGGTGTTTTCGGGGCCGGGCGGTTTTTTCCTTTCGGGGGGGACTCGCCCAGAGAAGGGAGCGTGCTTCCCTGCGAGCAGAGTTGTGGTGTGCGCGGAGACTGCCCGCTCTCACGCCCTCCTCTCCCCCTCTCCCCGACCTTGCTCGGCGCAGCCACCCGGTTTACATTAAACCCTCCTTTTCCTCCAGAGAAATAAAGAAAGAAGAGGGTATTTGCTTTACCATGACTTATGTGCAGTTTTCGCATCCAGGGGTAGATCTGGGGCTGTGAAGGCTGGGCTGTGCTTTGGTCGGTCGGGGCACTTGCCTGCTCGCTGCTTGCTGGAGTGTCTTCCTCAGTCCCAGACGAGGTGCCAACCCCGTCTCTGCTGATGTGCGTGTTGCTGCTGGAATTGGACGAAGTGCTGGTGGAGTTGGCGAGGGAGTTTTTCACCCCGTGGTGACTCTCGCTGACAGGCGAACCGGCCACGGCGGTGCAGGGCAGAGGGTCAGGGGGAGGCGAGTGGGAAGACGTCGCGGGCTGGTTGTACCTGGGCTCTGTCGAGGCAGAGGTGGTGTTGGCCGGGTAACTGCGGGGTCTCTCATTGGCACCAAAGTGGGTAGAAGCAGAGCGCCCGACGCTGAGGTCCATGCCATTGTAGCCGTATCCGTACCTGCCGGAGTGCATGCTGGCGGAGTCCCTGTATTGCTCGCTCACCGAGCTGTGATCTCCATAATTATGTAACTGGTAGTCCGGGCCATTTGGATAGCGACCGCAAAATGAGTTTACAAAATAAGAGCTCATTTGTTTTTTGATATGTGTGCTTGATTTGTGGCTCTTGGTCGTTTTGTGCGTCTATAGCACCCTTGCACAATTTATGATGAATTATGGAAATGACTGGGACATGTACTTGGTTCCCTCCTACGTAGGCACCCAAATATGGGGTACGGCTTCACATCACGTGCTTTTGTTGTCCAGTCGTAAATCCTGCCTGATGACCTCTAGAGGTAAACTCGTGCACTGGTGGGGGAGCTGGGAGGGCGCGGGCGGCCCGGGGCGCGCCTCCCGTGCGCGCCGCCGCTGCCGCCGCCCGCCCGTCCGCCGGCCTCCAGCGCCACCAGGAGTTGACCTCTAGAGCTCATCAGGCAGGATTTACGACTGGACAACAAAAGCACGTGATGTGAA